>NW_006204309.1:349689-425678 GCF_000334495.1 Tupaia belangeri chinensis
GCATGCACTTGCCAGACAGACAGAGAGAGACATAGAGACAGAAAGCGAGAAATCACCCCCCCCAGGGGGCATGGTCACGCCGTAATCCCTTCTCCTCCATTCTCCTCTCGGGACCTTGGGCACGCACGCACACGTGCCCAGCATGAGTTTTAAGCCACCAGGTCCGGGACGCGAACAGTGGTCGACAACGTGGGAGTCCAGTGACATAGCCATTACACTAACTGCTGGTTCCCACTTTATTTATTTATTTAAGTTTGACCAGAGAGTGACATAGAGAGAGAGAGAAAGTGAGAAAGCAAGCTGCCAGGTCTGGGATTCGCACCAGGGTTGTCTGTGTGGGAGTACAGTGCCCTTAACCACCATGCCAGTGCCGGCCCCAGTGTATAATACTTTCATCCCATAGACTAAAGTCCTAAAAATGGAAATGTTGCATCAAATGTTATGTGCTTTACATAGATATTATAAAACTACCCTGCAGTAGGGTTGTATTGTATTACTCATCCTAAATGTTTTCTCAAAAGATACATTTTAAATTTAACAATTTAGTAGAGCTTTTAAAAAAATGTTTTCCAGAAGGCATATGCACTTGACGAAGAGAGAGACTGAGAGGAAGTGGGAGAAAGCAAGCCCCAGTGGAGCATAGTCATGCCTAAACCTTCTTGTTCACTTCTCCACCCTGTTATTTTTGAGTATGCATACACCTGTATGTGTTTTCAAGCTGTCATGACTGGGACTCAAACCGTATGGTCAGCCATGACATTATGTGAGAGAGGACCTGGAATACAGAAGGGCTTGGAGGAATGGTTCTGGGCCCACCACTGCCCTACGTGTGAATATGGCCAAGTTAAGCCCCTACATGTGAAAGAAAAGCTGCTAACTCCCAACTGTAGTCATAGGCCACTGGGCCCCTGCTCAGCAGAGCCTGTACTGTCAGTGATTATGGGTGACCCTCAGGTGAGAGCTGACTGGTCCAAGCAGACAGCTGAGATAGCCGAGAAATGTTCCATTGTTGGGGAGCAGGCACCAGGTGAGGGGGAGCATTCCTCATACTTCCGGAAGCACTAAAGAGCCAGTGAAGAAGGTGGAAAATAGTGAGAGGGTTTAAGGAGCTGAACTCCCACATGATCAACTGCAGTTCAAATCCCAGACTCGGCAGCTTGAACTCATGCTGGACATGTGTGTGTACTTTCTCAAAATCCCAAGATGAGAATAGAGGAGAAGGGATTGCAGCATGGTCATCCCTACTGGGTGTGTGTGTGTGTGTGTGTGTGTGTGTGTGTGATTTCTTGCTTTCTGTCTGTCTCTCTAGTGAGAGAGCAAAAATCTCTAAAAAAAAAAATGGATAGATGTTTACAAGTTCTACAAGCTGAATGAGTAATCACATTAATTATCAATACCAGTCTCTGGGTTCTGGAAGACATCATCATTTTTAAAAGTACAATAAGTACAAAAACTGCACTTAACATCTTAAATGAGTCACAACTGGGAGTGAAAACAGATTTCCTTTGGAGAAAATACCTAAATATTGACACAGCCAATTTTCTTCTCTAAGTTTAATGAACACAAGTGAATTCATAACCTTTTGAAGCTGAATCTTTAGATCTCTCACCTGCCAAGACTCCTGTGATGCACACACACACACACACACATATATAAATAAAACATTTATCACACACCCAGTATTCTGACAGGAAGTACAAGATCTCTGGATAAGAGAACAGACCAGTAATTGCTCATTGAACTTTGTAGAGCTGGGTTCCCTCCCCCGGTTCCCCATTGGATGATGCAGTGAGAGCCAGATAGTTACTTGTGGTTGCAAACAGTTGTACTGCAGGAGAGGAGTCTTGAAGTCACAAAATTCATAGCTTATATAGAGTCGTTGGTAAATCCACCCCTTGTCCCTTCTAGATCTTTACTCTGGAATGTAAATACATCCTCAGGGGTAGAGAAGAGAAGATGAGAAAGTCTTTAGCTTCCCTAACCTGAATGTAATCGAAGTGGTTCCAGAGATGAGTCTCAGTCTGGACTGATAGAGTCTTCCAAGCATGTCTACTACTTAACAATCCTTTAATCAGGGGCTGGCATGATGGTTAAGGCACTGGACTCCCACATGGCTGGCCAAGTCCTGGACCTAGTGACTTGCTTTCTCACTTTCCCCTTCTCTCTCTCTCCCTCTGTTTCTCTCTGGTCAAATTAAATAATAATCATAATAAATAAAATTAAATAAATAATTCTAAAAAATTCTTTAATCAGGCTTACTAGTTCTCTTAGTTCAGATACCCTGAACCATGCAGAAAAGTGAAGACATCAAAGAGAATTGTTTCTCAACAGATTCTTTCAAGACCTGAAGGCGGGTGGCTAATGAGTAGCATACCCATAATTTTTTTTTGGTGGGGGGAGAGGTTTTTGCTACAGGTCACGTGCGTTCGCCAGAAAGACAGAGAGAGATAGAGAGATAGAAAGCAAGAAATCACCCCCCCGGGGGGGATACGCCACAGTCTCTTCTCCTCCATTCTTCTCTTGGGATCTTGGGCACGCACGCACACACACCCGATGTGAGTTTAAGCCACTGGGTCCAGGACCCAAACCGCGGTCGACGACATGGGAGTTCAGCGACATAGCCATTATGCTAACTGCTGGTTCCACATAGCCATAATTTTTTGATAACATTTAGAAAATAAGAATTTTCAGGACCAGCAGATGGTGTCATGGTTACATCGCTGGACTCCCACATGGCCAACTATGGTCTGAGTCCCAGATCTGAGGCTTAAAAGTCACCCTAAGCATGTGTGCATGCATTCATGTGTGCCCAAAATCCCAAGAGGATAACGGAGGAGAAGGGATTGCAGTGTGGCCATCCCACCTGGGGGGTGATTTCTCGTTTTCTCTCTCTCTGCCTCTCGCTATCTCTCCAGCGAGCACATGTGCCCTGTAGCAAAAATCTCTCTCTCAAAAAGAAAAGAAAAAAATTTTCTATTTTTTTCTTCAAAGAAATTTCTCCAAATTAAATAAGTTTTAAGTTCCACAAAATCTAAATTTTCTCCTGCTCACAAGTGTACCTGTGTAGAGAGAACAACAAAACAAACAAAAACATGCTGGTTAAAAACACAATACACAATCGTCAAGGAAAATCTGTTTCTTATGGAATTGCAATTTTCCCTCCTTCTTATCCAGCATGTCCAAGTGAGGGCTGTTTTTTCCCCACCCCCACAGTTCTCTCTGGGCATGGGTTAATTTCTTCTTGCTCCTCACCGCTATGTTCAGAATATTCTTTCTCCTTTCTAAAATTCATCAGCCTCCCTAATACTGTAATTTACCAACTTTATCTCTTGAGCTCTGTATTATTAGCTACAAATCTACCCCCGTCTAATTCTTTAATATACAAGTGGATGCACATTCTCTTGCTTCTTGCTTCCATGAAGCTCTCTTCTCTAACTTGTCCTCTGCCATACCTAAGTCCCATGACTATACCCTAGATCTTGCATCACCATTACATGAAAGGGCCAGTGCTACATAATCTTCATGCTCTGACTACCCCCTCTTCTATTGCTGACTCATTCCCTTTTTACTCCATCCATAATTCTAGCACCTTTTCACTGTCTTTCACCCACTTGATATCATCACTCCCCTCTTCACCTAGTTCAAATGCTTTTGATCACATGGTCAGTCATTTTAATCACTCCTTCGTATACATCCTCAGATCTCACACTGTTTTATACTTGGCAAAACTAAAATATTGATTAAATTCTACTCTCTACTCCACACTGAACCCAAGCCCTAGAATATATTTAACAAAAGACTTCCCTCAACCTAACCTTTCTGCAAGTCATTTTTCATTTCTTTGCTCTTTTTACCGGAAGTGAGAGTGGGAGGGAGACTCTACAGACTCAAAAGAGAAGTCTAAAATTTTACGACTGAGTTTAAATGACATCATAGAGTTACTTTAAAATGACCCAGTAGAGTGTAGAATGAGTGGGGAAACAAATGAGTAAGATTGGCTACCATTTAAAAATTATTGATCTGGGTGATGTATACTTAGAATTTCATTTTTATTTTAGTTTATAATTTTTTTTTCGAGTCACCAGGGTAACATTTCAACCCTGATTGGTCATGTGGAATCCAGTTTACTATAAATAGCACTTAACTGCTATGCTATGGGATTGGACCATGGTTTATATTCAATTATCTCTACTTTGCAAGGCGAATGTTGTTGTGATATTCTTATTTTCAGAGAGTGAAAGAGCAGTTTAGAGAGGTTCTTTCTTTCTTTCTTTCTTTCTTTCTTTCTTTCTTTCTTTCTTTCTTTCTTTCTTTCTTTCTTTCTTTCTTTCTTTCTTTCTTTTTGCCATACTGTGGGTGCACTTGCCAGAGACAGTGAGTGGGAAAGTGAGAAATCGCTTCCTGGGGTAGGAGGTGGAGGGGATGGTCATGCCACAATCCCTTCTTCAAATTATCTTCTTTGAATCTTGGGCACGTAATCAGCAATTGCTCTGTATTTCCTTTTCATCATAACCATTTGCCACTTGGGTTGTTTCCACTCATTGACTATTATAAATAAACCTGTTAAGAACATTCATATACAAGTTTTTGTGTTGATGCAATTTTTAATTCTCTTGGCTAAGTACCCAGGAGTGGAATTGTTAGATCACATGGTAACTCTATATAAATTTTGGGGTTGTAGTCTGAGTTCAAATGAGGACATGGAGGAGTGACGTAATCTGATGTAAGTGATCTTTGAAAAGATCACTCACACTATGTGTTGAGAATATACTGTAGGGAACAATATAAGAAGCTGAGGACCTGGTTAGAAAGCTGGACCCAATTAAATAGCATCTCTCCAAAATTCATGTCCATCTGAATTAAACAAAATGTAATATAACCATAAAATGGAATATCACTGAGCCCTAAAAAAGAACAACATACTGATCCATCCTACAGCATAGATGAACCTTAAAAGCATTATGTCAGAAGGAAAAAGCCAGATACAAAAAGTCATATATTATATGAAATGACCAGAATAAGCAATCCCATAGATAAGGTAAGTAAATTAGTCATTTCCAGGGGCTATAAGGAAGAGGAAATACAGAGCAATTACTGATAGATATGGGTATTTTGGGAGGCAATAAAAATATTCTGGAGTTAGATTGTGATAATGGTAGCACAACTCTGTCTATATACTGTAAATCACTGAATCACACACTTTATAAGTAAGTTATATTGCAATATATATTTTATTAGAAAACAGATCATTTCTCATTTCTCTCCTCCCAAAGTCCTAAAGTCATTCAGTCATTTTCACAGTTACACATGTCTCTTTTGCTTTATCTCCTTTTATTCTTCTACTGGATCATTTTTTTTTTTTCAGCCTACTATTCTCCTTGCCATTTTTTTTTTTTTGGAGAGGTTTTCACTATAGGGGCGTTTTATTTCATTTTCTTTTGTACATTCAATCACATTATTTAGCTTACAAAGTGAATATTTCAATATGTGAACATTTCTCCCTAGTCCAGTTGATTAAACTATAAAATAGCTTCAACAGATAGTATCACATTTCTTTGTCCCATTAATGCTTTGCCTCCATATTTTTCTTCTAAATGTCCTTCCTCAGGCCCTACTCTTCCACACACACTGTATCTGGTATTTACACCCATTTACTGTGTTTGTACATCCTTTAGTCAATCAGTTTCAGTCATAGAGTGTGAACACTCGATATATATTAAGTGGGGACATACAATGTCTCTCCTTCATAGCCTGGCTTGCTTCACTCAGCAGTAGATCTTCCATATTCTTCCACTTCCTGTCAAAAGCCAGGGTTTTTTTTTAACTCAGCAGTAGATCTTCCATATTCTTCCACTTCCTGTCAAAAGCCAGGGGTTTTTTTATGGCTGAATAGTATTCCATATGGTATATGTACCACAGTTTTTCAATCCATTCATCTGTTCAGGGAATTTCTGTTGGTTCCATGTCTTAGCAATTGTGAATAGTGCTGCAGTAAACATCATACTGTTGGATCATTGCAAAGGTCTTGATGTACTTTTGCGTAGGAAAACACATCATGACTTTTCTGATGACCTAATATATACACTTCACTTTATGTTTTATTTCTTTAACTGCTGTTTGTTCTGCTTCCCTCACGCTAAGATATAAACTTTTTTTCTGATAATTTACATAGCACTCAGAACAACGTCTGGCACATAGTTGGCATTTCATGGATATTTTTGAATAAACAAATAAATTCATTTACAAATATTTAAAGACCATTTTCTTTTTTTAGAATTATTTTATTTATCTTTATTTATTTATTTTAATTTTATTTTATTTATTCATTCATTTATTTTAATTTGACCAGAGAGAGAGAAACACAGACAGAGAGAGAGAGAGGGAAAGTGAGAAAGCAAGCTACCAGGTCCAGGACTTGAACCGTGGTCAGCCATGTGGGAGTGTCTAGCACCTCAACCACCATGCCACCTACTGGTCCCAAAGGCCATTTTCTTATAAATGGTTTTTGATATGAAGAGGATACAGTGATAATTTTTATATAGCAAACAAATGGATAAAAAAATATATAAAATGCCATTATTAAGTACTTAAAAGTTGTTCATAGCGTCACATTTCTTAGTCAGGTGAGAAAATTCAGAACTCTCTGGAACAAGTTAGCTACAGATGACCTCACTCTCACATAGAGGGAAAAGCAAGCATATAAACATGGAATTTAGAGATAGACCATGTGGATTTGAGTTCTGTTTATTCCAATGTTATTTCATGATACTTGAACAAGTTACATAACACCTCTGAGCCTCAGTTTTCTCCACTATAAAATGGAAAAGTTAGTTCTATCTGCCTCACAGATATGTTGTGGAAATCAAAATAGTGCCTGTTAAATGCATACTCTCTGGCACATGGGATATGTTGAAAGAATGTTAGCTATTTTATGCTTCTCACATATTTTTATATTTATCATAGATACTTCTCACCCTTTTAAGAATTACTGTAGGGCTGACAAATTATTTACCAGTATTTAAGAAGCTATTTATATTGCTGATGTTGAGTAATAATGAACATTTCCAATTTTGAGATAGGGTGCAAGAGAATGAATATAGTCCTCAAGAGAATTAAGTTTACATCATAATAGGGTACTCTATAATCATTTCGTTGCTTAGTATAGAACCTGGGCATTCTCAGATTTAATCCTCATTATTTTAGCTTTTCAAAAGCAACTGCAAAGATGCTTGATGTGTAGTAATGTGTTTTATTTCCAAGGCATACCTTGTGGAGCTGTAAATTTGTAGTGTAAGAGGCATACAAAGCTAGTAAATAGGCCTGGGTGCTCATTCAGCACAGGATCTATGTGATCTGCAATCTCCATAACTTTCAAGGAGGGATGGCAATATTTATTTATTTATTTGCCAGGGGCCATGTGCACTGGTTAGAGAGAGACAGAGAGAGGAGAAAGCATCCCTCCATGGGGCATGCTCATGCTGCAGTCCCTTTGTCTTCCATTTCTCCCTCTTTTTGGGGTTTTGGGCGTGCACGCATATGTGCCCAGCATGTTTTTCAAGCTGTTAGATCCAGGACTCTAACCATGAGGTCAGCCATGTGGAATCTGGCTTTTTTATCTACCAGGTCATGAACTAGATTTTCTTTTTCTCTCATATAGCCTAGGCTTGGAGCTGAAGAAACCAACAAGCTGGAAATATTAGTGGACACAGAGGTTTTTTTTTTTTTAAATTTTAACAAAAGAATGCTTTCTGTAGCCAAAGAACTAGGAAAGGTATGGCTTAGTAAGACAGAAAACTTCAGATAATAACTGCTCAACTCCAGCCAAACACTATAGGAAAAAATCATCTCCACTCTCATCTTTATTGGCAAAGATGCAGTGAGAAACCTAGACTTCTGTCCTTGCTAGGCAGTAATGAGGCTTTATACAGAGATGGGATAGTCATCCCACCCATGTTGATAGGTCTTCATCCTTTGTGATGTCAGTAGACCCAGTACTCCTACTACCAATAATGCAATGACAAAGAATCCCCAATATTGGGGGTCAACCAAGGTCAAGTGGAGAACCTATATGTCTACTTTCACCTATATGACCTGTACTTCTACTTTCTTCACTCCTTACCCTGCTGGAACAATGACAAGGTGTAAATAAGTTCCAACATCTCATCACATAATCTGAATGTGTCAAGGTTTTAAATGAAAATTCCTGCCATACTTAGAAAAAGAAAAATCCCAAAGTGAATGAAAAATAAGGAAATAAATAGGAGAAAATATTTGCAAATCACATATCCAACAGAAGACTAGTAGTGTCTGGACTATATAAAGAACTCTCAAAACTCAATAATAAAAGCCCCAAATCTAGTTAGAATATGGATAAAAAATATGACATGACATTACCTAATAAAGATACACAGATGGTCAACCATCACATGAAAAGATGTTCAACATTACTAGCCATTAAGGAAATTAACTAAAATTGCAAATTAATGACAATAGCCTATCACCACATACCTATCAGTATGGCTAAAATAAATTTTAAAATCATGTTAAGAAAAAAGCTGGTGAGGGTATAGAGAAACTGGATCATTCATGTATTGCTGGTAAAAATGTATTAGGTCACTGGGAAAGTCATACATATTTTCCTATGCAAAAATGTGTCACGACTTTCCTAAGGGCCTAATAAAATGATACAACCATTCTGATAAACAGTTTAGCTGTTTCTTGGAAACTAGACATGCAACTATCATGTGACTGAGTACTTTCAGTACTGAGCATCTACTCCATGAAAAGGGAGATTCATAGCACACAAAAATCCTTCCATGAAATGTCTTTAGCAGCTTTACTTGCAGTAAACAAGTGTAAACAACTCAGATGTCCTTCAAGTGAATAGTCATACAAACTGTGGTATATCCATACCATGAAATATTACTTTGCAATTAAAAAGAATAGTATTAGTACAGGCAGCAGCGTGTGTGCACCTGGGTGCATCTCCAGAGAATTACAGTGAATAAAAATGACAATCTCAAAGATTATATACTGTGTTACTCCATTTATATAATATTGAAATAACATTATAAAAATGGAGGACAGATTAGTATATATCTGGAGTTAAGGAGTGGGTGGGATCAGGAGGAAAGTGGTGTGACTCTAAAAGCTATTTGAGGGGTCCTTGTGATGAATGAAATATTTTGTATCTTGACTTTATCTATGTTAATATCTTGGATGTGATACTGGGATACTGTTTTTATTTTCTTTTTCATTTTTTTCTCCTCTTCTTTTTAAATTCCAGATGGCATGCACATAGAAAAAGAAGAGACTAAGCACCCCCTAAACCAATGGGGCTTGGTCATGCCAGCAATCGTTTATTTTTCCCTAATTCTCCATCCCTTCAAGTTCCTGGCTACATGCTTGCATGCCCCATGTGTTTTTTCAAGCTGACTGAACCAAAAGTTGAATCCCGGTCAACTACATGGGATCCAGTTTCTCTGTGCAGCAAATAACTGCTATGAGGCCAGCCAGATGTTCCAGAATTTACCATTGGGGAAAACTTACCATTGGGTGCCCAGGATCAGTCTGATTATTTCTTAGACTTGCAGGTAAATCTACAATGATTTTAAAATAAAAAGTTTAATTAAAAATTAAATAAAAAAATAAACAAAATATCCTAAAAGGTTGATTACTACTTTCTCTAGGTGGCAAGGTTAAAGAAATGAAAGGCATCTTTCCTAGTGACAAACATACAAGGACACTTCAAAACGTTGTGGGGAAAATGGAACTAGAGTATAGATTTACTTTGGTGCAAAAGAAATTGAAATTCATGCATAGTTGTTTTATAATATGCATCTTCCAAAGCTTTTTAAAGGTCTTTCGTGTAACTTTTTAAAAATTAATTAATTAAATTATTTTAGAGAGTTTTTTTTTTTTCTATAGGGTTTAAATTAATTAATTAACTTATTTTAGAGAGGTTTTTTTTTTTTCTATAGGGTACATATGCTTGCTAGAGAGACAGAGAGACAGAAAGTGAGAAATCACCCCCTGGGGGGATGTCCATGCCACAGTCCCTTCTCCTCCATTCTCCTCTCAGGATCTTGGGCATGCACACACATGTGCCTAGTGTGAGTTTAAGCCACCAGGTCTGGGACTTGAACCGCAGTTGACTACATGGGATTCTAGTGACATAGCCATTCTGCAAATGGCTGGTTCCCTACCAGTGGTTTTTATTTTACTAACTTTTAATTGCCAGGGGACTCATGAGCTTGCCTGGAAGAAACAGACAGAGACAGAGGAAAAAGCTCTTCTCAGTGGCCTTGTTCACACTGCAATACCTTCTCCTCCATTTCTTCATCTTGTCTGGACGGTGGAGACCCACACATGTGCCCAATGTGTTTTTTCAAGCTGCCAAGGCCAGGATTCAAACTGCAGTTGGCCATGTGGGATCAGCTCCCTTAACCATGGGACCACAGATGGCCATGTGGAATCAGCTCCCTTAACCATGGGACTGCAGAGCCGGCTCTGTGTTTCTTAATTTTACAGTTCTACTCCATTTTATGAAGTACATATTAGAAACTTTTATATATGTTTTTCTTATTATGTCTTCATATCCTTGTTCTATCTCTCGCACTTATTTGACAATTTGAGCTGATATTTCTGTCTCATCATCTGCTGACATTTGCTCATAGAAAATTGTTCCCTTTGAGTTCTGTTTTGGAAGATGAGTTTAAGTGGGGCTTTATCCATAAAAATACTGTGTAGTCTGGGTTTCAGGAATATTCTGTCTAGGACATTTTGCTTATTTGTTTCTATCAGGCCTCACAAAAATACTATAGGTTTGTAACCAGTTATGAAGTTAATTTGTGGCTTAGAGGTACTCATACGTCTAACTAAAATAAATACTACATCCACTTGAAAACAGAATATTCACAAAATATTTCTTCCCACCCAAAGCCACTTATGGCAATTTCAGTGTTGTCTCCTCCTTTTGCACCTTCTTTTGTATCTAAGACCTCTTGTCATCAGTTTGCAGTGCTTCAAAGGATATGATTCTGGCCCAGCTGACATCATACACCCTGGATGCTGCTGCTCGGAAGGCTGGGGCTGTATGGGAGGCCTGCGTTTGATTCCTGGCCCACCCTAAAAGCCAAGTACAGTGGCATGCTGCCTGTAGTTTTAGCTCCTTAGGAGACTGAGGCATGAGGATTGCAACACAGTGAGGCCCTATCTAAAATAACACACACACACACATATATATATGCACACACACGCACACATAGAATCTAATTCTATATGAGGATTTTGATCCTGATTCCTTGCTTTCTTAATCTCAAGTCTTGTCTCTACGAAGTGGTCGTTACAACTCAAATCTTGACTCCTGTGGTCAGAAGCTCCCCTCCTAACCCTGAAACTGCTTTGTTTTTCAGTTCTCTTATGTTTTGGGGCCCTTGGAAATTCTTCTGCTTTATTGAAATTTTACTAACGGAATGTTTTCTACTCTCCCACCAGAATTTCTAACATCAAACTTTCTGTAGTGAAAGATTTTCCTGTGTCTAGTCTACTATGTTTTTGGAAATGACAGTAACTTTGTGTGGAGATTTTTGTTTTGTTTTTAAAATTTGGTAGGGAAAACATTCTAAACCTCAACTTTTTTTCCAAGGCGTGTTGGCTTTAATTTATTTTTATATTTAAAATGTAATCTATTCACTAAGGAATAATGGGTATATAAAATACTCATGATATTGCTTTAAGCAATGTTATGTTTTCCACGATAAAATGACAAACTCTAAACAAATAATATTAACCTTAATGATGTTCTTAGTTGATTGATGCAATTATGTGCTAAAAATGACGTGTTTTAGAAGAAATCCTTACTAGTCAGCAGCAACAATGACTAAAACTATCTCATGAATCAGGTAACTTTTTCTGGCTTGAATTTTTTTCCGTTTACCTCATCATGACTAGTGTGTATTCTTTGTTTTGCATTAGCTTTTTGCCTTAGGGCATGTGCGCTTGCAGCATTGGGGGGAAAGAGAGAGAGAAAGTGAGAAATCTCCCCCAGGTGAGATGGCCATGTTGCAATCCCCTCTTCTTCATTCTCCTCTCAGAAGATTGGGCACACACATACACATGCCAGATTGCCGAGTCCAGGACTCGAAGAAAGCACAGAGTTGATCATATGAGATCAAGTCGCCTTAACCACCATGCCACCTGCTGGCCCTGTTCTTTTTAAAAAGCCAGAATTGTTTATTCTTTTTTCAAAGTATATTTATTTATTTTTTCTTCTGAGAGCGAAGGACATCACCCCCAAAAGGGTCCCGAGCTGCAATCCACCCCCAGCTGTGCCTTTAGCCAGATCTGGATCACAGGCACAGCATAGTCGGTTCTTAGTACGGTAATTACCAAGGCTTGTCTGTCTTGGTGGAGAAAGTGACCCTCTGACTGTGCCCAGGTCCCTGAGCGGGAGCAGCAGAGAAGCCGTTTTGACGAAGGCATGAAGGGAAGCCCAGAATGCTGGAGTCAGGTGGCAGAAACATGAACAATGAAAAAGGACTCTCACTCCTCCGTGATGCTGCTCAGTATTGCCCATCTCTTCTTTGTGGAGAGATTTATTTTTCACTCTAGGGCGCGTGCGCTCGCCAGACAGAGAGAGACATAGAGACAGAAAGTGAGAAATCACCCCCCGGAGGGATGGTCACGCCACAATCCCTTCTCCTCCATTCTCCTCTTGGGATCTTGGGCACGCATGCACACGCGCCCGGCGTGAGTTTTAAGCCACCGGGTCCAGGATGCGAACTGCGGTCGACTACGTGGGAGTCCAGCAACAGCCATTACGCTAACTGCTGGTTCTCTTGCCCATCTCTTCTCTATTCAGAAACATTTCCTTTTTGTCTCACACATTGTTATCAGGAAAGGCCATTTTAGGTACCAGTTCAGAGTTGCACCTGGGGATTTTCTGGGTGTTGTCGAGTCAGGTGTTTCAGGCTAGCTTGTCCATAAAAGCCAGGGATCATCATTCTGCAGCAAGTCGTAGCCTGCCTCCCCTGTGCACACTGGCAGCTGTACTCCAAATACAGTGTCCATATGTCTCCCTTCTGAAAGAGCCTACAGCTAGTCATCTAACAAAGCAGGCTCCTCTTAGTGACATAGAAAGGAGCAGGCAGTCCTCAAATCCTCCTTCCTCACTTGCAATCTCTGTACTCGGGGAGAAAACAGAATCCCTTTTATTTTTATTTCTTTATTTGTTTATTTATTTTTGAGGGATTTTTTTGCTTTAGGGTACATGCACTTGCCAGGATGACAGAGCCAGAAAGCAAGCAACTCCCCAGGGTGGATAGCCACACCACAATCCCTTCTCGATTCTCCCCTTGGGATTTTGGGCATACTTACACATGTGCCCAGCATGAGTTTCAAGCTGCCAGATCCAGAACTCAAACCATGATCAGCCATGTGGGAGTCCAGCACCTTAACTACTATACTACCTGTTGGTCCCTTATTTTTATTTTTTAATTGTCAGAGGTGTGTGTGCTTTCCAGAGAAAGAGAGAATGAGACAAGGGGGAGGGTAGAGAAAGCATCCCCCAATGAGGCATAAGTGTGCCACAATCCTTTTTCCTCCACTCCCCCTTGTCAGAATTTTGTGCATGCAAACATAAGAGCCTGATGTATTTTTTTCAAATAGTTAGGTGTGTGTGTGGTGGAGAGGGGGGGGATTTGAACTGAATTGGCCATATAACATCTGACTCCCCTAACCACTAAGTACCAAACTGGGCCCAGAGTCTCATTTTGAGATAATCGTGTATTTAGTTGAATTAATCTGTAGTGTGAGAGGTTTTTTTGTTGTTTATTTTAGAGATATTTTTGCTATAGGGCTTGTGGGCTCACCAGAGAGACAGAAAGAAAGGGAGAAAGCAAGAAATTAGCCCCTGCGGGGATGGCCATGCTGCAATCCCTTCTCCTCCATTCTCCTCTGGGGCTTTTGAGCATGCACACACACATGCCCAGTGTGTTCTAAGCCATTGGTCCAGGACTCAAACTGTAGTAAACCATGTGGGGAGTCCAGTGACATAACCATCACACCACCTGCAGGTCCTGTGACTGCTTTTTATAGTGTTTGCAGTTTACTTATTCAATACTTTTCTCTATGTGCCTCTGTCACTTTTGAAATTCATGTTTTGGTGTGAATTTCATTTTTTCTTCATATAGTGGCTAATTTCATTTAAAAGTAAATATTTAAAGTAAACATTTAAAGTAAACAAATATAGTGACAAGTGTAACATTTTGATATTTGTTTCTACCCTAGTGATTTTTTACCTTAACAAGTGAATTCAATTTTATTAAGAGCCATAGAGACAGTAAAAAGGATTTCTTATTCTAGGTACGCTTCTAGGCATTCTGGGTTCTATTCTTGAAACAAGATAAATTGATCCAAGAAAGCTACATATTTGAATGCATTTAGAACCTCTACTGAAAACAGTAAATACATGCAGAGTTATAAGCACCTTACTGACATGAGCGTAGTTAGGTCTGAAAGTCAATACAAGAATAAATAATAGTTTGTGATAGTTTAAGTTCCTTCCGGGACCGACTTCAGTGATTATATTGTAATCTGAAAGTGGGGGATATATGGTATTGAACAGACATTCAAGTGTTTCAAACTGCTTATTATGTTTGGGGAATTCCTGATCTTGGTTTGGATGGTAGAAGTTAATGATCTACTACAGGAGCTAAAAAACGCCAGATGTTGAGTTTCCCTTCCTCTTTTGCAGATAGAGCATAGGCATGTGACCTAGGCTCTACCAATCAGAAGCTGCCTGGCAGGACGTGACTCTCCAGCTGCATAAAGCAAGGTTTGGAGAACTGTATTTCTGCAGCTGGGAACGGCCATTGTTGTGACATGGGAAGAAGTAGTTTCGTCTCCAGAGCAGTTCTAGAACATACTTCAGTGCATTTGTCCTAATGCCTTAGCCTTGTATCTGGATCTCTAGCCCCTGTGGTGGATTGAGGGAGCTACCCTCATATCTTTTTAGTGAATTACTACTTGTTTGCTTAACTCAGCTGGAGATGTCCTATACTTCTTGCATGTAAGCATCCGGACTAACAGCTATTTCTTATGTACTTTATTTAAGGAATTAAATTAACTTAAAATGTTGCCTTATGAAATGGCACTATGATGCTTGTCGTATTTTCCTTTGTATTTTTCTTGACAGCTAAAGAGCTCAGAATCAAATTTGAAACTTGAACATCTGCTGTGGTATACCACAAAGGAGTTTAAAAAAAGAAAAAAAGCATTGCGAATCTTAGACATAGATGAATGGAATGAAAAAATAAATAGAATGAAAATCAAAGGTACACAATGTAATGTAATATTCTTTGGTGAAGATAATATAATAAATGTGGTGGTATCTTTGATTCAGTTATCACATACCGTA
Organism: Tupaia belangeri chinensis; assembly: GCF_000334495.1. NCBI lineage: Eukaryota > Metazoa > Chordata > Mammalia > Scandentia > Tupaiidae > Tupaia > Tupaia belangeri. The sequence goes on from NW_006204309.1 coordinate 365,108, forward strand.
TACATGTTTTGAAAAACATATTGTACTCATAATGATGTATAACTAAATGTAAATAAGAAATTTACATTTCTTATTCCATTCTACACTAAAAAAAGAAACTCAATATAACATAGAGAGTAACTTCTACAATTAGAGAAACTTGCTTATTTACTTTTGCTTTTCTCTCCAATGTTTTCCATTTATTTTAATTGTATTATCATGTCATTGGTTGTAAGGAGCCGATAAGGCAACTCCACGGTGTTTTCGGGCCCATGTGAGTTCTCCATCTTCTCATCCTTTCATGTGGCAAGTCCCTAAGACGCAGTCTTCTTCCCTTTTAGCTGCTATTACCCTTTCTTTCCTCTTTTTTTTTTTTTTTTTGAGAGGTTTTTGCCATAGGGCACGTGCGTTCGCCAGACAGACAGAGAGAAACATAGAGACAGAAAGCGAGAAATCACCCCCAGGGTGGATGGTCACGCCGCAATCCCTTCTCCTCCATTCTCCTCTCGGGATCTTGGGCACACACTCACATGCGGCCGGCGTGAGTTCTAAGCCAGTGGGTCCGGGATACGAACCGCAGTCGACTATGTGGGAGTCCAGCGACATAGCCATTACGCTAACTGCTGGTTCCCCCTTTCTTTCCTCTTCTGTTCACCTGCAAGGGAGGATGATAGAATAATGTAGCCTCCCACACCCTTTACTCCCTTTACTTTCACTCCTAATAAAAGCCTATTTAAGGGTGTTACAGTTCAGGACCATAGAAAAACTACAGCAAAATACAAGCAGCCAAGATTCTAAAATGTGGCAATTCTGTGCTTGAAGTCTGAGTCTCAAATAGTCAAAGTGCTATTAGGATTCTGTGACCCCGGGACCAGCAATTAGCATAAAGGCTTTGTCACTGGACTCCCCTATAGTCGACTGTGGTTCAAGTCCCGGACCGGTGGCTTAAATTCACGCTGGGCAGGTGTAAGCGTGCCCAAGATCCTGAGAGGAGAATGGAGGAGAAGGGATTGAGGCATGGCCATCCCCCCCGGGGGGTGATTTCTCACTTTCTCTTGGTCTTTCTGGTGAGTGAACATGCCCTGTAACAAAAAAAAAAAAACCTCTGAAAAACAAAAAAAAGATTCTGTGATCCTTTTAATTTTTAAGCTTTATTAAACGTCCTCCTACACTATGAAACTTAAAATTGTCTTTGTTATACAATAGGGAAAAAACTTTAAAACAGCTCCAGAGCTAGCTCAGATCACAGTTTAAACGCTGTCTATAGGAAGCCTGATCCCACATGGCCAGCCAGTTTGAATCCCAGTCCCCGTGGCTTGAAAAAACCATGCTGAGCACTTGTGTGTTCACCCCAAATCTTACTAAGATAGAGAAATGGAGGCAAAGAAGGAAAAAGATTACAGCATGGCCTTATTCTCTTGAGGGATATTCTCTCTCACAAACAAGCACACATGCTCTCTGGTGCAAACAAAAGTAAGTAAGCTAATTTTTCTAACTGTAGGAGTTACTCTCTCTGTGCTATACCATGTTTCTTTTCTCTTTTATATTTTATAACTATTATCTACATTTAGTCATTTATCTTTTTAAAATAAAATATGGTTTTTTCAAAGTATGTATGAAGTACGTGATAATCAGATCAAGAATATTACCATATTTGTAGTCTTCAGCAAAGAACTTTACAGTATGCTGTGCACTTTCAGATGATCAGGTTTCTAATTTGATTCTGCACGTTCTAGCCATCAAGAAAAATACACTGGAAATATTAATTTAAAAAAATTTTTTAGATTTTCATCATAGGGTGTGGGTGCTCTCTGGAGAGAGACAGAGAGAGAGGTAAAGTGACAGCTCATTCCCCAGGGGGTATAGTCATATTGTAACCCCTTTCTCCATTCTCCTCTGAGGATATTAGGTACGCGTACACACTCTGTTGGTGTGATCCCTAAGCTGCAGGGTCTGGGACTTGAACCGTAGTTAACTATGAAGGAGTTCAGTGCCTTAACCACCATATCACTTGCTGGCCCAGCATGCATAGGGAGGCCTCCAAATACAAACTCAGGTCTCACGTGACCTCAGCATTGTGGAGTATTCTGTTATAGCTGTGCTGCCATGGCTGACTGATTAGTAAGCCACTTTGCATATATTTCAACTTTGGAGAAATGTCTATTCAGACTTTTGCCCAGTTTTTAATTTGATTAGTTGTTGTGGCATGGTAAAAGTTCTTCTATATACTTGAGATATCAACCCCTTGTCAGACATACGGTTTGCAAATGTTTCCTTTCATTTAATAGGTTGCTTTATCACTCTATTAATTGTGTCCTTTGATGCACAGAAGTTTTAAATATTAATTCAGTTCCAGTTGTGTATTTTTGCTTTTATTGCCTGTATTTTTGGTGTTTCATCTAAGAAATCTTTGCTAAAGCCATTTTTATGAAGTTTTCCCCCTTATGTTTTCTTTTAGTAGTTTTAGTATTTGGTATTATATTTATGTTTTTAATCTATTTTTAATTAATTTTTGTATATGGCATAAAATAATAATCCAACCTCACCTTTTTGTATGTAGATGTAGAACTTTTCCAATCATGTTTATTGAAGAGACTCTTTTTCTCATGGAGTGGTCTTGGTGCTCTTCTGAAAATCATTTGACCATGTACACAAAGGTTATTTATGGGCTTTCTATTACATTGGTCCATATATCTATCCTTATGCCAATACTATACTGTTTTGATTACTGTAACTTTATAATATGTTTTGAAATCAGGAAATGTGAGACTTAAACTTGGTTCTTTGTTTTTAAAATTGTTTTGGCTATTTGGGGTCTTTTGAGATTCCATGTGAATTATATGGTAGATTTTTCCATTTTTACAAAAAGTGTCTTTGGGATTTTGATAGGAATTGCACTGTATCTAAGATAATTTTTGATAGCAGTGATGTCTTTTCATATTTAGGTATTTGCCTTGGGGCATGTGTACTCACCAGATAGAGACAGAGAAAGAGGAAAAGTAAGAAAACACCCCTGGGGAGATGGTCACACCCTATGATCCCTCTCCTCCAGTCTTCTATTGGGATTTTGGGCACATGCACACATGTGCCCAATGTGATTTTCAAGCTGTCAGGTTTGGGACTTGAATCACATAGTCAGCCATGTGGATTCCAGTGCTTTAACCTCCACACCACCTGCTGGCCCTGTTATGACCCACTTAAAACATGGACTTTTTCACCTTATTTTTATATGTTTAAATGAAGGGAACTTTGACTTAGAATAGCATTTTCTTTTTTTGCAACTTACATCAAATAAATGTGAAGTCAGAGAAATGAGATATTATGTACCTCCTGATGGAAGAACTCATCATTCCCTCTGAAGTAGGCTTGGTGAAAAGATGAATTTTTCTAGATTCAACATAGTCATTTATAGAAAATACAAAGAAAAAAATATTTATTTAATTTTATTAATTTATATTATTTTCTTGTTTGCTACAGGGCAGGACACTCACCAGAGAGGGACAGAGAGAGAGAGAGGGAAAGTGAGAAATTAAGCTGCCAGGTCTGAGACACAAGCATGATCAGCCATGTGGGAGTCCAGTGTCTTAGCCACCACATCACCTTCTAGCCCCACAAAATATTTTAAGCTACACTGTGACGTGCAATTAGAATAATCTAGACTGTATATTTTCTCAAGGAAAAAAAATTGGGTTTCTACAACAAATACATTTAAAGGAGAGAAACAGAAAGAGAGGAGAAAGGAAAAATGAGAGCCAGCAACAGACAGAGTGAGCCTCCAAATTAAAAGAAACAAAACATATAATTAACCAATTGTAATGTAATTTAATTGGATCCTGATTCACATAAATGATGTGCAAAAAATGACATTTATTGGAGCTGGCGGGTGTTGTAGTGGTTAAAGGCACTGGACTCCCACATGGTGGACTGGAGTTCAAAAAACAAACAAAAAGAATATGATGAACCCTTACCCATTACCAAGCTTCAAAAATTATCCTCTCATAGGTACTTATTTCTTTTATAATCTCATCTGCTATCCTTTCTCTACATGATTCTGAAGCATTTTCTCATATATAATTTCATCCATGATTTTTTTTTTTTTCCGGAGAGGTTTTTATTATAGGGTGCATGTGCTCGCCAGAAAGACAGAGAGTGACAGAGAGACAAAAAGTGAGAAATCACCCCCCAGGGGGGGATGGCCATGCCGCAATCCCTTTTCCTCCATTCTTCTCTTAGGATCTTGGGCATGCCCACACACATGCCCCCCGTGAGTTTAAGCCACTGGGTCCGGGACTTGAACTGTGGTTGACTACATGGGAGTTCAGTGACATAGCCATTACACCAACCGCTGGTTCCCATCATATTATTCTTTGCATTGAAGTTGAGTTTCCTATTACTGCTTCAGTTTTGGAATCTTGATTCTTACAGGAAAGGAGTCTGTAAACTAAAGAGAGGTAAAAAAAGGCAGCTAGTGAATACATCATCACATTCCAATGTGTACAATTTTAAAAGCTGTATCATCTGTAAAATTGAGGGCATAGTTTGAAAACACGGACAATTTCCTGTCAATTTTCCCTAAATGAAATCATCAAATGTTTTCATATTTTATTTTGGAAAATGTGCTCTGTCAGAAAATACTTATGAAATGAGATGCATGTCCCTTTTTTAGTTATATACTGAATTCTGAAACACATGTGCATTTTTTTTGAGAAGTTTTTGTTATAGGGCGTGTGCGCTCGCCAGACAGACAGACAGAGAGAGACAGAGAGACAGAAAGTGAGAAATCACCCCCCAGGGGGGATGGCCATGCCACAATCCCTTCTCCTCCGTACTCCTCTCGGGATCTTGGGCACGCACGCACACGCGCCCGGCGTGAGTTTTAAGCCACCGGGTCCGGGACGCGAACTGCGGTTGACTACGTGGGAGTCCAGCGACATAGCCATTACGCTAACTGCTGGTCCGTATTTTCATATCTGTACTTTTTCAAAAATCATTTCCTCAGGATCCTGTTAGTATGACTGGTGTTCAATTTCCACGGTTGTTCAGTTTAAACTACTAATTGAGGTAAAATGAACTTTGGCTGCTGCCTTAGTCCACTTGGGCTGCTGAAACAAAATCTTAGACTGGATAATGTAAAAATAGGAAAAAAAAAAAAACCCTCATGGTTCTGGAGCTCGAGGTGCCAGCAGGTTCAGTGTCTAGTCATGGCTTGGTCTCTGCTTCACAGATGGCACCTTCTAGCATGTCCCCACATGGCAAAAGGGCCAACCAAACAAGCTCCCTGTGACCTCTGCAGAGAGGTTACGAATTTCATTAATGAGGAAGATATCCTTACGCTCTAATCACCTCCCAAATTGCCCTGCTCTCTCTGAGAAAGTTACACGACATAATGAACAACAGAAAGATGTAAATTACTACTAAAACATAGAATGTATTTTATGTTTTTTTCCAATCCAAAATTTAGTACTTAGAATTCCTAATTTCTTCCACCCTAGGTACTTTTTCAATCTTATTCCACCTTAATTAGCCTTTACCACAGCTTAAGGTAACAAGGGAGCATGAACTGAGAAAACAGGAGAGAAGGTAAGGCATGGCATATCTAAACATATGCATTCCTTCCTTGGAAAATGTGCACTTTTGTTTTCTGCCATGCCAGAGCTTTTTACCAGGAATTGAACTGATACAGAAAGCCAGATGCCAGACTCCAGACTTCACCTCCGTGGTTTTGTTTTTGTTTTTGTTTTTTTTAATTTGCTAGAGGGAGCATGTGCTTGCCAGAGAAAGACAGTGCAACAAAGAGGAAGGAAGCACTTTCCAATGGGCATGCTCACACTGTAATCTTTTTCTCTTCTGTTTCTCCATTTGGTCAGGATTTGGGGCACGCACACACATGCACCTGGTGCATTTTTCAAATTGTGGAGGCTAGGATTCAAACTCTTCAGATGTCATGTGGAATTTGGCTTCCTGAACCACAGTGGTCAGTAGGCCATAAAATACAGTAGTTGAGAAAGCTCTGATGAACTTACAATAATTATTTTTACTCATTTTTCTTCTCTCCAATCTGGCAGAGGAAGGGATAAAAGGTTGTTAATATTTACTCTCAATTGCTCAAGGCAGATCTTAGTTGCAGTTTGATAATTAAGTTTTTTTTTTCTTTTTAGCGTGCCTACTAATGTATACCCCTGTGCAAAAGGGAAAAAAATAAGCTTTGTTCTCTATTTAATAATGTAGGATCTAACTTATCAGCAGTAAATAAAGTGAGAAAAGATAGATATAACACTTTGCTGAGTGACTTACTATAGTGTATCTCTGCCAACAGATGGACAGGTTCCCAGCACCAGTGGCATAGACAACGAATGGAATGATAGTGCTGTATGCAGGTGAGAGATGAGAGTGGCTCAGACTGGGATGGAGGCAGTATCTACAGTGATCAATAGTTTCTTGATACATTTTGGTGGTTGAGTGAATATGTTTCCTGGTTTAAGCATAGTTTTTTGTTTTGTTTTGTTTTAGGTTTTTGCTATGGGGATGTCTACCTGCCAGAGAGACAGAGAGGGAAAGTGAGAAATCCACCCCTCCCACCCCCCGAGGAGAATGGCCATGCAATAATCCCTTCTCCTCTTGGGATTTTGGTCACACATGCACATGTGCCTGATGTGATGTTCAAACTGCTGGGTCTGGGACTCAAACCATGGTCAGGCAAGTGGGAGTCTAGCACCTTAACTACCATGCCACCTGTTGGCCCTCAAATGTAGATTTTGAATAAAAGAATCACAACTACTTCATGTTTTCATTCTGAGGAACTGAAGGATGGAACTTATAACAACTGAGATGGGAGAATAGAAGTGAGAAGGCTGAGAAGTGACCCCAGAGAAATGAGAGAAGATAGAGAAGGCCAAGGACTGAGCCCTGGGCAGGTAACATTGAGACACTGGAAAGAAAAGAAGGATGCAGCAAAGGATACTGAGAGGGAGCAACCACTGCAGTAGAAAGAAAATTGAGTGTGATGTCTTGGAAGCCAAGTGAGGAAAGCTTCTCAATGAGGATGGAGATATCAAGTGTTCCATTTACTGCTGATTGGAAAAGGGTGAAGTTCGAGAACTGACCATTAGATTTAGTAGAGATGTTCCTGTGAATAACTTTGCTGGTGTTGGAGGTAGGGTGTTGGTAAGATCTGAAATGGGCTACAGCATGGAGGAGAGAAATCGGTGGCAGTGTTTTAGTCTGTTTTCTGTTGCTATAACAGAACACCTGAGACTGGGTAATTTATAAAGAAAAAAGATTTACTTAGCTCATGGTTCTGCAGACTGAGGAGTTTAAGATTGGGTGGCCACATCTGGTAGCTTCTGATAATGGCCTCATGCTATACCAAAACATGGCGGAGAAGTGGAAGGGAAAATTCAGTGGGCAAAACGAGAAAGGCAACCTCACTTTATTTCAACTTATTTCTGTTCTTGGCGTGGGGTTAAGTTGCTGGACTTCCACATAGCGGACCACAGTTCGAGTCCTGGACCTGGCAGCCTAAAACTCGCACTAGAAGTGTGTGTGTGCATGTCCCAAAGGGATTGTGGTATGGCCATCCACACTCGGGGATGATTTCTCCTTTCTCACTGTCTCTGTCTCTCTGGCAAGTGCACGTCCCAAATAGCAAAAACAAAACAAAACAAAACAACCAAAAAAACCCCCCACAACAACAACAAAAAAACCCCAAACAACTTACTCTTGTGGTAATTACTATAGTTCACAAGAGCAAAAACTCACTCGGTACCTTAAGAACAGCACCAGTCCTCCCATAGGGATGAAGCCTTTATCATTCAAACACATTTCACTAGGCCCTACCTCAAAAGTTCCACTTCTGAACATTGTTGCATTGACAATCAATTTTGAGTTTCAGAAGGGACAAGCCATTTCCAAACCATATGAATAAATAACTCTTCAAGGGGTTTTATTCCAATGAAGGTAAAGAAATGAGATAGCACACAGAATTTGGGTCAAGAATTTTATCTGTGAGTCAGCCCCATAGCCTAGCCGTTAAGGAAGCCAGATTCCATATGGCCAACTCCATTTCAAATCCCAGTTCCAAGTGCATGGAAAGCATGTTGGGCACATATGCTTGTATGCCCACAATCCTGATGGGAGAGAGGACTAGAGGAAAGAGAACTGCACATGTCCCATTGGGAGGTACTTTCTTTCTGGTGAGTGCATGCACCCTTTGGTAATGAAAGAAAACAAAAAATAATGGATTAAATAAAGCATATTTGTGTGCCGAGAGAATGATCCAATAAGGGAAAAAATAATTATAAAAGGGCAGCTGCTAGAGTGATGTCCTGGAATTAGGTGAGAGGTGTGGGATCGGGTGCATGAGATCCACAGGGAGAAACATCCATAACAACAGTTCTCGAGTTGTGGCTCCTTGACCAGTGGCATCACCTGGAACTTGTTAGAAACGCAAATTACCAGACCTTTCTTGAGTTTCTGAAACTCTGGGCTGGGGTCATGCAATCTGCTTTGATAAGCAGGTGATGATTGAGAAGTATCCCCACAGACGGTAAGGAGGGAGAATGGGACAGAATTTGAGGTAAGGAGACGAGGGGTCTTTGAAAATTCTCAACTCCAGCTTCGGTTTTGCCTGTGAAAACATAGATGACCAGCAAGTGCTTGGTGGTTAAGGTGCTGGATCCTACACAGTCAACAGTGTGGTTCAAGTCCCAGACCCAGTGGCTTGAAGAATACACCAGGCAAGTGTGTGTATGTGCCCAAAATCCAATGGGAGAATGGAGAAGAGATTATGGCAAGGCCATTCCCTCTGGGGTCTGAGGGTGATTTCTTTCTCTGTCTTCTTCCAGTAAGCACATGTGCCCTATAGTGAAAAACAAAACAAAAAACAAAAAGAAGGAACTATGGGGCTAGCAGGTGGGATGGGAGTTAAGGCCCTCCCTAGACTCCCACATGGTAAACATGGTTTGAGTCCTGGACCTGGTGGCTTGCTTTTCCATTTTCTCTTTCTCTCTCATCTCTCTGATGAGCACATGTGTCCAATAGCAAATATAAATAGTAATAATGATAAAAAAATTTAAGAATTTTTTTTTTTTTTTTTTTTTTTAACTAGAGTCACATGCTAAATGTGAAAATGGTGGAGGAATTTGGGAAAGCTGATGAGTTTTAAGTAGGAAAGAAATACAATCAGATTGTTATTTGTGTTTTATTTGTTGAACTTGTGCTAAATACAAGGAACAGAGGACCATACACACCAAAATGATAAAAGACATGGCTCCTGGCTTTAGGGAGACTTACACAATAGGAAAGTTAGATATCTACACCTGAACAACAGCTCTTTAAATATTTGAAGTTCTCACAAAAGTCTTTTCCTTTTCAGATAGATTTTTAAAAATAGTTTTTATTTAATTTTACTTATTCATTCATTTATTTTAATTTGATGAGAGATGGACAGAGAGAGAGAGAGAGAGAGGAGAGGAAGAGAGAGAAAGTGAGAAAGCAAACCGCGAGGTCCAGGTCTCGAACCACGGTCGGCCATGTGGGAGTTCAGCACCCTTAACCACCATGCCATTTGCTGGCCCCTTAGATTTTTTTGCTATAGGGTGCATGTGCTCATTGGAGACAGAAAGCAAATCACCCACCAGGGGGTAGGGCCATGCTGCAATCCCTTCTCCTCTGTTCTCCTCTCGGGATCTTGGGCATGCATGCACACACACCCAGTGTGAATTTAAGCCAATGCGTCCGGGACTCAAACCATGCTGACTACCTGGGAGTCCAGCAACGTAACCATTACACCATCTGCTGGTCCCTCAAAGTCTTTTCTTAAATGGTCAGATATATTCATTTAGCATTACTTACGTGGCATGGTTTTCCCAGTCTCTTCACCCTTCTATTGGTGCTTTTCAGGTCAATGTTCCCCTGAAAGGTTGTGCCGACAACTGAATACTATCCCAGACATAACTAACTTATCAGAATTTAATGCCAAGAATCAGATACTTTATGCAGTGTTCATTTGCTGCTATGAAGCCATATCTCCTCTGCTTTCCACATCTTATTGTAAATTGGACAAGTTAAAGGAGTGGATTCATATGAAAGAGCTTGAACACCACAGAAAGATAGGAAATAGAAAGGTGATCTTTTGATTCAGACCTCAGAGGTTATCACTAAATTTCTTCCCAGAAACCTCCTATGATTATAAAGCATAAATACGCTATTAAAAACCCACATGAGGGACCAGCAGGTGGTATGGTGGTTTGGGCACAGGACTCTCACATGGCTGGTTCAAGTTCTGGACCTGGCGGCTTAAAAATCATGCTGCATCTGTGCCCAAAATACCAGAAGGAGAATGAAGAAGAAATTATGGAGTGGCCATCCCTCCTGGGAGGTGATTTCTCTTTTCCTCTCACTGTCTCTCTCCATTGAGTGGACGTGCCCAGTGGCAAAAAAAAAAAAAAAAAAGCAAACCCACAAGAAATGCACACTTATCTTACTCTGCATGTTTTTCTTAGTTCCATTTCTATAGCAGCACTTCATACTAGTACATAGAAAAATACATCTCTGGGGACCAGCAGTTGGCATAATGGCTATGTCGCTGGATTCCTATGTAGTCGACCACGGTTTGAGTCCTGGACCTGGTGGCTTAAAACTCAGGCTAGGTAGTGAGTGCCCAAGGTCCCAAGAGGAGAATGGAGAAGGGACTGCGGCGTGGCCATCCCCCTGGGGAGTAATTTCTCGCTTTCTGTCTTTTTCTGGCCAGCCCACGTGCCCTATAACAAAAACCTCTCAAGAAAAAAAAAAAAATCTCAGATCTTTTGGACAACTGTATATTATCTCTGAATTGAAGTTCCTTATTTAGACCACCCCATGACACAGAGAATTTTAGTCATTTCAAAGCTTTTACCTAATATAAGCAATTCCAGCAATGCACTTAGGTTAATATGTGAAATGTTTTCAGTTATCAAATGTAATCCTTCTGTTCCAGTCTTTTTCAATCATTTTTAAATGTTCAATTCTGTATATATTCAGGCGGTCACTTTAATCAATGTCAAATGCAACAACAGATTATAATACCAGTAAAAATTTCTAAGAAGGTGCAAATCCATTAATTAAATAAGGCTAAGTCATTAAGCTAGAGATTTTCGTTGTATGTCCCCCACTCATTAGGGAAAATGTTCAAAATTGACCATGATGTTCACTTAACTTAGTAGCTTAAGAAACAAATACTGTACTATCAGATGTGAGAAATGTTCCAGAAAGTCTTCAGCAACATTCAAGCATGAAGTATGTTTAAGGTCCAGCTCAAATCTTAAAAGTTACCATCTTTGGGACCAGCAGTTAGCATAATGGCTATGTCACTGAACTCCCATGTAGTCGACTGCGGTGCGAGTCTCAGACCCGGTGGCTTAAACTCATGCCGGGTGTGTGTACATGCGTGCCGAAGATCCCAAGAGGAGAATGGAGGAGAAGGGATTGCGGCGTGGCCATCCCCCCTGGGGGGTGATTTCTCGCTTTCTGTCTGTCTGGCGAGGGCACGCGCCCTATAGCAAAAATCTCTCAAAAAATAAAAAAAAAAAAAAAAAGAACGGAGGAGAAGGGATTGAGGCATGGCCATCCACCCTGGGGGGGTGATTTCTCACTTTCTGTCTCTCTCTCTCTTTCTGGTGAGCGCACGCACCTTATAGCAAAAACCTCTCCAAAAAAAAAATAATAATAAAATAAAGTTAACATCTTTATTTATTTATTTATTCTTGAGAGATTTTTGTTATAGGGCACATGTGCTCACCAGAGAGACAGGTGAGAAATCACCCCCACCAGGGTGAGGTGGCCATGCCACAATCCCTTCTCTCCTGGGATCTTTAGGATGCACATACATGTGCTCAACATAAGTTTGAAGCAGAAGGGTCCAGGATTTAAACTGCAGTCGCCCATGTGGGAGTCCAGCAACCTAACTTCTACACCATCTGCTGGTCCTAAGTTACCTTCTCTACAAACTTTCCTCTGATACTGCCTATCCTCCCCCACTCCCCATTCCCAACTTCATCATAGCTACCATCCGATGGCTGCCCTGCCCCTACTATGAGCAAGTTCTACACTAGCTGTTCTACGGAGAGCAGTCAGTTTAATTCTCCCAGTAATACTGCAAGGTAAGAATCATATCTAAGCTTCTCCCATCCCTCATTCCCAACACCCAGCTTCATTCTATAATATGTATGAGAAATGTTAGGGGCCAGCAGGTGGCATGGTGGATAAGGTGCTGGACTCCCACATGGCCAAACATGGTTAGAATCCTGACCTAGAAGCTTGCTTTCTCTCTTTCTCTTTTTCTCTCTGGTCAAATTAAAATAAATGAATAAGTAAAATTTAATAAATAATTTTCTTTTTGGAGAGGTTTTTGCTATAGGGCGCATGCACTTGCCAGACAGAGAGAGAGACAGAGACAGAAAGTGAGAAATCACCCCCCAGGAGGGATGGCCACATCATAACTAACCCCTTCCCCTCCATTCTCCTCTCTGGATCTTGGGCATGCACACACAGGTGCCCGGCGTGAGTTTTAAGCCACCTGGTTCGGGACTCAAACCACAGTCGACTACATAGGAGTCCATCGACACAGCCATTACGCTAACTGCTGGTCCCAATAAATAACTTTTTTAAAAGAGAAAACAGGTTAAATAACCTGCCCATCGTAAGTAAATGGAGCAGCTAGGATTTGAAAGTGGGTTTTGTCGACTCCAAGACCTTCTCGCCAGTGCCAGGCTGTCGGTGTCGTTTAAAGCACAATGATATATGTGGCTAGCTGAGATGACTGCCATCTGCACGTGGGCCTTCCTCATGGCATTTACCATTATTTGTCTTCAGGCCTTACCACTGATGGCAGAGCTTCATTTCTCTGCTTTTAAATAAAGTAGTTCTGACTTTTCCAAACCTCATGGGGCCCATTAAGGGAACTTACTGTTATTTGTGCAAAGGGGAGACATGTTACTAGACAGGGCAGAAAGTGATGAGCAGGAAGCAATCTACTCTCAGGGAGTGGAGGGGGCTGGTATTTACCATAATTAGAAGCAGCTTCTCAACATAATGCAGTTGAACTCTCTGGTAACTTAGGTTACCAGGGCCAACAAAACGGACGTTAGGTTGTGACTTACGGTCAGGATTTGCGCATCAGTTGCAAAAATGACACCCTAGTACTTACCAACAGTTTTTATACTAGGAAGTCAGGATAAGGCATTCATGAAAACGTTAGTTGTGTCCATCTATAACTCAAACGTTGTGGTCACGGGTAGAGAGATGACAAGAATACTTATTCTACATTACGTGAATTGGATAGTAAAATAGGCACTTGTGAGATGGTGGGTAAGGGCCTCTTTCTAGATATTACTGCCCCTAAATATGCTTGAATATAGTCACCTCTATACTTCTTCCTTATCTTCCTTACTTCAAAATTTTGACTATAGTTGTGTCCTTTCTTCTATTTTAAAATAAGATGACAGGATAAACGATCTAGTTTCTTCAAATAAAAAGTGAAGAATGCAAAGAGAAGAAAGAATTTAAGATGAATACCAGTAAAATACAGTGTAAGGATGGTGATTTGATCACAGTGTTAAAAATGAGACAGGAGAAAGAATAAACCTGAACATTTTATTGTATTAAGAAATTAGTGGGACCAGCAGTTGGAGTAATGGCTATGTCGCTGGACTCCCATGTAGTTGACAGTGGTTCAAGTCCTGGACCCAGTGGCTTAAACTCAAGCCGGGTGCATGTGCGTGCCCAAGATCCTGAGAGGAGAATGGAGAAGGGATTGCAACTCGGCCATTCCCCCTTGGGGGTGATTTCTAGTTTTGTTTCTCTGTCTTCCTCTGTCTTTCTCGTAAGTGCACACGCCCTATAACAAAAGCTGCTCCAAATGGGGGAAAAAAAAAGGAAAGAAAGATGGATGGCTGGGGCCAGCAGATGGTAAAATGGTTGTCACTGGACTCCCACATAGTCAACCAAGGTTCGAGTCCTCGTCCCCATGTCTTAAACCCCACGTTGGGCGCATGTGTGTGCATGCCCAAAGTCCTGAGAGAACGGAAAAGGAATTGCAGCCATCCCCTGGGTGGGGGGAGGAGGGTAAGTTTTCACTGTCTCTGTGTGTCTCTGGAGAGTGCACGTGCTCTATAGCAAAAATCTCTCTCAGAGAAAAAAAAGCAAGAAAGGCGACTGGATCAGGAAGTTGGGAGAACTTTCTGACAGCAAGAACAATGCCCAGCTGTTTTAGCCTTGACATTCTCAATCACCTACTAAGAATCAGGGAAAGACTAAGTATATATTACCTATGTTATAGTATAGTGAAAACCATCACAGTTTACAGTCAGAGAACTCCATTCAAATTCATTCAGTTCTCGCTAGGTCTCTAATGGGTGACCCATGGAACCCAGATGATTCAATGTTAAGGTTGAAGGGCAACTGGCTTATTTCATTGTTTACAACTAGCAACTCACTTTGAAAGTCTCACAGACACATTCACACAGCCTTCATAGATGCCATAGAGTACAGTGAAAAGAAAGTAACTCTGAGGGGAAAAGATCTCCCAGTGATAGAAAACTTAAGAAAATGAAAAGCTTCCCTTTAAAATTAACAATAAAGAACACAAGAGAGTTAAAAAGCAAGCTTCCATTTTTTTATTTTATTAAAAAAAAAATCACCAACTCATAAAATAATGCATCAACTCATACAAAGGAGTAGAAACAAAGTCAAATATTAAAATTTAAAATACATATGTGTATTTATTATCTTGAACAGTTTAGCTTTTAGACTACCTCAATTAAAATACAGCTTTTCTCAGAAAGCTGTTGCAAACCCAGTAGTAATACTGTTCTGACTGTGTAGTCAATGATCCCCCTTTTCTCGAGCAGGATGAAGATGTAACTCCTTTAAGCAACACTCTGAATATTGCCATCTTAAATTTTGCTTTGTTACCAGAAATAGCGTTCTCAAAAACAGAGAACTAAGCTTTCATGACAACCTTACGATTTGATTATACATTGTAGAAAAAATGTGAAGATAGAAGATTTAAAGAAAATAAAAATTGTCCAGTATCCCTCCACCAAATACAATAACAAAAGATTATAGATATATTTCTAGGCTTTTAATACATTCACATAGCATTTAAAAACAAAACTAGTAAAATGCTTACAGACCCTTCTGTTTCGCTTCATATTATATAACAACCATTTTTTTAGGGCATTAAATATAGAAAACATGACCTTTAGCTGGCTGCTTCACAATGTAATTATAATTAAAACATCTTGTACCTCCAACTGTTAGATATTCAGATTGTTTTCAAAATTTGCTATTGTAACTTCCTTCTTTATACATAATTCTTTGTATGTATCTCTGATTATTTTTTCCAAGAGAAATCCCTAGGATTAGAGCACCCAGCACAAGGTGCACACGCATTTCTAAGCCTTTTGATGCACTTTACCAAACTGCCCTCCAAGAAAGACTGTACCAATTTACTGTCACATCAAGCAAACACCAAACCAAAGAGACCCATTTCTTCCTTCTATTCCTTGGCAACATAAGAAAATGGACATGACCCCCCCACCCCACGTCATTCTTGCAAATTGAACAGGGGAAGGACAGATGATCTCTTCTTGTATTTTTCCTTAACTATAAGATTTTTTTCCTCCACATCAGTCTTTTGCTTTTCTTCTGGGGTTTGAAGCAGCCCAAGTCTTCCTAGAAGTCTACCACATGCAGTGTCTGATCTCAGCACAGGTTCTTCGTTCACAGGCGAGGGCATGAAAGCTGCATGCCTTTCCCGGGTTTTTCCTTTTCAAGTTAAGCAGGAATTCTCAGAAATAACTGGAGTTAGAGAGTCTTCTTTTCTACTACTTTAATGTCTTGGTAATAAAACAGAAAACTGGGCCGTATTCTAAAAGGAAGAAAACGGGGAACAGACAACATACGCTATTGGCCGTGGTTTTCACAAGTGGGCGATGCTTGTTAAAAACCAGATTTTAGTTTTACAGATTAGAGTGAATACTCGTGGAATATACAGTTTAAATGAGCTTTGAAGATAATTCTCATGTTCACCACTTTAAAAATCACTAGACGTGAGACTTTAGGTTTCGCTCTAACTCTTGGTTCTGCCTCCCTTTCCTGTACAGTGAGGTTTAGTGCTCATCTCAGATGACTGTTCTGATGATCACTTTATTTGACAACATTACTTTGAAGATATAAGAAATCCTGCTTATTACTGTTTAAGACACATTTCATACCTACCCCCGGCCTAGCTAATTGTTTATGCAACCTCTATCCCTTATACTTAACCCACTGTAAAATAAATAAATCACTGAAATTATAATGTTGTATTTCCACACAGAACAGAATATTCATCATCATAGTACATCTTTAGGAATCTTAGTAACCACAGTTTGACATATGAATAGAATAGTGTGTGCTCCCTAAGTGTTTCTAAAAAGAATTAGTGAATGACTGAATGATACACATTTCAGTGCATAGTGGAATAAAATAATCATGGAATAAGGGATTTTTATTTTATTTATTATTATTTTTTTAAATTAATTCTTTTTTTGTAGAGGTTTTTGCTATAGGGTGCATGCACTCACCAGACAGACAGAGAGAGACAGAGAGACAGAAAGCGAGAAATCACCCCCCAGGGGGGATGGCCATGCCGCAATCCCTTCTCCTCCATTCTCCTCTCAGGATCTTGGGTACACACGCACATGCGCCCGGTGTGAGTTTAAGCCACCGGGTCCGGGACTCGAACCATGGTCAACTACATGGGAGTCCAGCGACAATAGCCATTACGCTAACTGCTGGTCCCAAGAACAAGGGATTTTTAGTATGATGTTCCTTAATGCTACAAAATGGAGCCCACAATTCTCATTTTTGCCTACATTAGCAGTTTGTCATTAATCTCAGCTTAACATAGCTGTCCTTAAAATGGAACACCCCCCCCAAAAAAATTCACTTATTTTTAGCTTAAACTCACACTGGGCATGTGTGCATGTGTGCCCAAGATCCCAAAAGGAGAATGAAGGGATTGGGGATTTCATTCCCTATTTCAATCCCTATTAGGGATTTCACTCCCTATTTGTCAGAATTTGTTTCCCTTTTCTTCATAAGAGCATTTCATATCTTGGGGCCAGCAGGTGGCATGGTGCTTAATGGTGCTGGACTCCCACAGGGCCAACCACAGTTTGAGTCCTGGACCAGGCCGCTTGCTTTCTCACCACACCCCCCAACCCCACTCATGCTCTGTCCCTCTCTGGTCAAATGAAAAAGAAAGGAAGGAAGGAAGGAAGGAAGGAAGAAAGAAAGAAAGTAAGTTAAGTGAATTACTTCTTCTTCTTTGCTATCGGGCATGTACGCTCACCAGAAAGACAGAGAGAGACAGAAAGCGAGAAATCACCCCCCAGGGTGGATGGCCACACCACAATCCCTTCTTCTCCTGGGATCTTGGGCAAGCATGCACATGTGCCCGGTGTGAGTTTAAGTCACTGAGTTCGAGACTTGAACCATGGTCGACTACATGGGAGTCCAGCAACATAGCCAGTATGCCAACTGCTGGTCCCTAAAATAATTCTTAAAAACAAAAAGAAAAGAACTTCTCATATCTCAATTATGATAAAACATTTCAAACCCAATGACAACACTAAAAAACACCAATGAATTTGTTTATTTTAGATTTGTTGCTATATGGCATATGTGCTCACCAGAGACAGTGAGAAATCACCCCCCAGGGGGAATGGCCATACCACAATCCCTTCTCTTCATTCTCCTCTAGGATTTTGAGCATGCATACACACATACCCGGAGTGGGTTTAAGCTGCTTTGTCCTGAACTCAAACCACGGTCAACCACATGGAGTTCAGCAACACGACCATTATGACATCTGTTGATCCCAACAGATTAAAATAAATCTGAACTTTAACTCCTCTTTTTCATAAACTTTTGGAAGTCCCCTGTGTGATTTCACAATTGGTTAGTATGATAGTAATGGTATGAAAACTTGTTGAAAACATCCAGGCCAACATAAAATACATGAGACAATGGACCCAGGATGAAATGCAAGTAAGAGGGTCGATGGAAGAGTCTGCTTGCAGAAGGCTGAGGACACTTACCTTCAGGTTATGGAGTGTTTCTGACCATTCCATAGACCCTATCAGGGGGATGGTGGTGAGGAGTAAGCTTTTGGCTTTATTGGCATTTTCTTTCAGGGTCTTTAAGACCCGATCCACTGAAACCTAGAGAAACAACAGCATAGGACATTATTAGTATTTTGCCTTAGGGCATGTGCAGTTTCCAGGAAGAGAGAGACAGAAACAGAGGGAAAGTGAGAAATCACCCCCAGAGGGGATTGCTATGCTGTAATCCCTTCTTCTTCATTCTCCTCTTGGGAATCTTGGACACACGCACAAGCCCCAAGCCTCAGTTTCAAGCTATGGGTCTGGGACTCGAACCATAGTCCACCATGTGGGAGTCCAGCAATGTAAGTGCAATATTATCTGTTGGCCCCAGCACAAGACATTTAATAAAATCTAAAATTCCAGGGTCGGCAGGTGACATGGTAGCTAAGACACTGACTCCCACATGGCCAACCATGGTTCAAGTCCCAAACCTGGTGGCTTGCTTTCTCACTCTCCATCTCTCTCTCTTTGGTCAAATTAAAACAAACAAACAAACAAATAAATAAAATGAAACAAATAATCCTTTAAAAAAATCTAAAATTCTATTGCTTTTCACAAAACATGTTTCTGAGTTTCAATCCTGCTATAATCTGAATGTATGTGTCACCCCCAAATTCATCATTTCCAATCTATTTCCACATATTCAATGTGAGGGTATCTGGAAGTTGGGCATTTGGATGGTGATTAGGTCATGAACACAGAGCTCTCAAGAAAGCAATCCGTACTCTTATAAAGAGACTCTGAAGAGTTGTCGTGCCTGCGGATACAGACAGGTGTCATTTATGGAACAGAAAGGGGGTCCTCACCGGACACCGAATCTGCTAGTGCCCTGATCCTGGATACCCCAACCTCCAGAACCGTGAGTAATAACTGTTGCCTAGAAGCTAGCCAGTCTATGAAATTCTGTTATAGCAGCCCAAATGGGCCAAGGCAACTCTGACCTATGAAGTTGGATTTATCTCAAATTCAGTTCCCCAAGTCCAAGTTCTGTATTTATGAAGATGGTTTTAGTCCTAGGCGGAGGTTGTGGATAAACCCAATGACATCAGTGAAAAACACTAATAAACTTTTATTTTCTTTTTAGAGGTTTTAGCCTTAGGGTGCATGCACTCACTGGAGAGAGACAGTGAGAGGGCAAGTGAGAAATCACCCCTGGCAAGGGGTGGCAATGCTGCAATCTCTTCTCCATTCTCCCAGGATTTTGGGTATGCACATATACAGGCCAGGTGTCATTTTCAAGCTACCAGGTCCGGAATTCAAACCACAGTCAGCCATGTGCAAGTCCAGCAATGTAACTGCCACACCATTTGCTGGCCCCAACACCAACAGATTTTAATACAGTATACATACAAACTCCTTTCACTTTGCATGTTTGACTCAGTTTACCTTTTTTTTTTTTTTTTAAGGTTGGCAAGATACAGCTACCAATGTACAGGCTATACTGAGATACAGAAGCCTTTTAGACAACTGTGAGATGACTTCAGGTTATGGAAGGCTTCTGACCACTCCACAGACCCTGTTGGGGGATGACGGTGAGGAGTAAACTGGGAAACTCAGCTGAGTAAATGACCTTTACATAAAACTTGCAAGAAAAAAAAAATTCATTTTTAACATTTAACTACATACTTGGATTTTTCTTGGCTATATTAAGGAATTACTTTTGGAGTATGATATCTCTGATATCTAATGTATGGATAAAAAAAATATGGATGAGAGTATAGATGAAATATGATTGGCTTAAGCTGATGTGATGGTTGAGGCTGGATGTCGAATTCATGGGTAAGCATACTATTATCCCCTTCTGTATGACTGTGACTACTTCATAAGGGAAAAGCTGAAAACGCTGTCAATATAAAATTGGCCACAATTAGGCAGAGTACCCGCCATGCGTCACTATGCGTAGAAGGAATCCCAGATGCAGACACAGTGATTGGACCTCTCTTCTTTTCCTCGAGCACAATGTTCAGAGCCCGCCTGCACATACTGAGATGTGTTTAGAAAAAACTTAGGTGCACCACAGCAGAGGGAGCTGCCACAACTGTGGGAACACAGAGCAGAGTGGGCACAAGTGTGTGTACCCCAGCAGCACTCGCCTGCCTGCCAAGGACTCTGCAGTGTTTCACACGGACACTCAAGTGCAGGGACCTGAAGCATCCATGAGATTGACCTGACATTTACTTGTCTCCATATACTTTTCCGGTGACTAGTATTTCTATATGGGATTTGACTCTTTTTTTTTTTTCTTTTTTCCAGCTATTGGACTCCCCAAAATGCCCTTGTTTCTAAATCTCCTCAAAAAAAATCTAACCCTCTGTTCAAGGTCCAGATCAAATCTTAAAAGTTACCATCTTTATTTATGTATTTATTTATTTATTTATTTTTGAGAGAGTTTTGTTATAGGGCACATGTGCTCACCAGAGAAACAGAAGGTGAGAAATCACCCCCACCAGGGCGGGGTGGCCATGCCACAATCTCTTCTCTTCCTGGGATCTTGAGGATGCACACACATGTGTTGAACATAAGTTTGAAGCAACCGGGTCCAGAAATTAAACTGTGGTCGCCCATGTGGGAGTCCAGCAACCTAACTGCTATACCACCTGCTGGTCCTAAAAGTTACTTTCTTTACAAACTTTCCTCTGATACTGCCTACCCTCCCCCACTGCCCATTCCCAACTTCACCATAGCTACCATCTGATGGCTGCCTCTCCTATAAGAAAGTACTACACTAGCTGTTCTACGGAGAGCAATTAGTTTAATTCTCCCAGTAATAGTGCAAGGTCAGAATCATATCTAAGCTTCTCCCATCCCTCATTCCCAACACCCAGCTTCATTCTACAATACATATGAGAAATACGTTAGGGGCCAGCAGGTGGCATGGTGGATAAGGTGCTGGACTCCCCCATGGCCAAACATGGTTCAATTCCCTGACCTGGAGGCTTGCTTTCTCACTTTCTTTCTTTCTTCTTCTCTCTGGTCAAATTAAAATAAATGAATAAATAAGTAAAATTTAATAAATAATTTTTTAAAAGAGAAAACAGGTTAAATAACCTGCCCATCGTAAGTAAATGGAGCAGCTAGGATTTGAAAGTGGGTTTAGTCGACTCCAAGACCTTCTCGCCAGTGCCAGGCTGTCGGTGTCGTTTAAAGCACAATGATATATGTGGCTAGCTGAGATGACTGCCATCTGCACGTGGGCCTTCCTCATGGCATTTACCATTATTTGTCTTCAGGCCTTACCACTGATGGCAGAGCTTCATTTCTCTGCTTTTAAATAAAGTAGTTCTGACTTTTCCAAACCTCATGGGGCCCATTAAGGGAACTTACTGTTATTTGTGCAAAGGGGAGACATGTTACTAGACAGGGCAGAAAGTGATGAGCAGGAAGCAATCTACTCTCAGGGAGTGGAGGGGGCTGGTATTTACCATAATTAGAAGCAGCTTCTCAACATAATGCAGTTGAACTCTCTGGTAACTTAGGTTACCAGGGCCAACAAAACGGACGTTAGGTTGTGACTTACGGTCAGGATTTGCGCATCAGTTGCAAAAATGACACCCTAGTACTTACCAACAGTTTTTATACTAGGAAGTCAGGATAAGGCATTCATGAAAACGTTAGTTGTGTCCATCTATAACTCAAACATTGTGAGCACGGGTAGAGATGACAAGAATACTTATTCTACATTACATGAATTGGATAGTGAAACAGGCACTTGTGAGATGGTGGGTAAGGGCCTCTTTCTAGATATTACTGCCCCTAAATATGCTTGAATAGTCACCTCTATACTTCTTCCTTACTTCAAAATCTTTTGACTATAGTTGTGTCCTTTCTTCTATTTTAAAATAAGATGAATGACAGGATAAATGATCTAGTTTCTTCAAATAAAAAGTGAGGAATGGGGACCAGCAGTTAGCGTAATGTTACTTAGAAAATATTTCAGAAAAATACTTCAAAAGGAAGGCAAAGGAGAGTGGGTGGATAGAAGTATATGTATGATACAAGACTGGCCGTGTTTGATAACCATGGCAGTTAGGGATGGATACATGGGGTCCATTTTTGATACCCTCTATTTATTAGATGTTTAAAATTTTCCTAATGAAAATTATTAGCTTTAGAAGCCTGAGCTCAGTGTTCCAGTGTCCTTAAATTCCAGGTGGATCTTGCTGTCTCTCTAGCCTAAGACCCCGTCTTGTCTGCCCCTCTGAAATCCTTACCATGGTCTATGTGGTCCTGCCCCATCTGGTCCCACTCTCATCTGCCTTCTCTCCTGCCTCCTCCTTCTCCATTCTACTCAGCCAGGTCCTTCTTGCCCTTCATATGTACATCAAGAAGACCTCTCAGACTTCAAAGAGTTGGTTTGGTCAATTAGATAGGTACTGCTGTATCTAATCACACTATGTCTTTATAACCCCTTGCCTTTCTTTTCTGGCTTTTGAGAGATTTTTTGCTATAAGGTGGGTGGGTGTAGTCGCCAGACAGACAGAAAGTGAGACATCACCCCATGGAGAGGATCACCAGTTCCTTCTCCTCTATTTTCCCCTCAGGATTTTGGACTAGCACGCACATACACCTGGCATGAGTGTCAAGCCTCCAGATCCAGGACTCAAACTGCCATTGGCCATGTGGGAGCCCAGTGATGTAACCATTATGCCATCTGCTGGTCCCACCCTTGCCTTTCTTACAGTGGTTTGGTTAACCTTTGCTTTTCCAAACAGAATGTTGGCTCCTTAAGGATTCATCTGTTTGCCGTCACATTCCTACACTGAGCACAGTATCCAGCCATCGTAGGCTAAATGGATGAATATGGACGTACAGTCTTTTTCTAAGAGAGATTTTTTTTTTTGCCATAGGGCACATGAGCTCGCCAGAGAGACAGAGACAGAAAGTGAGAAATCACCCCCTGGGGGGATGATCATGCTGCAATTCATTCTCTTCTACTCTCCTGCTGGGGTTTGGGACATGCATGCAAATGTGCCTAGCATGAGTTTTAAGCCACTGGATTTGGGACTTGAACTGTGGTCGACTACATGGGAGTCCGGTGATGTAACATTACGGCTTCTGCTGGTCCCCTGTATTCTTACCAGGAAGAGCTAAGTAATAGCTTTTTCCCCCCTTGAAACTAAATACAATATAAACAGTGGCTGGGGACAAGGAAATTACAATCAGGATATGCCTTTATCCTTAAAATAATGCCCAGCTCTCACTGTGACTCCCAATAACCTACATGCCTAGCACGTATCGTTCACAGTTGATCCTTAGATAAAAATGTCTTTTTCTCTCCTGTGAAGATCCTTTTTCTTTATCCTCTCCACCAGGAACTTCAGAAAATAGCTGACAATACCTAATGCCAACCTGAAAACTTGGTATAAAGGCACTTTCTGAAACGAATGTGATAAAAAACAGTTTAGACATTCAGAAATCAGGGCCACACATGCTCAGAAGAGAATTTCACCTACCGCTTCCTCATGCTCCTTCCAGCAATCATAATCTGTTGCCATGGCGATACTTGCATAGCAAATTCCAGCCTCCTTAGCAAGAACCACTTCTGGAACTGTGGTCATATTGATAACATCCGCCCCCCAGGTGCGAAACATGAAGCTTTCTGCCCGGGAGCTAAAGCGAGGTCCTTCAATTGTGACCATTGTCCCCTTTGAGTGGCAACGGAGTCCTAGCTTCTTAGCAGTCTCAATGAGGACCTACAAAAGAAAGAAGCACACACTCAAAATATACGAATTTATGTACAACCTAAGGATTCATTTTTCCCTGATGTTTACTAAGTTCATTACTTAAGAAACAAGATTTTTCAAATACCTTGTACCTGCTAGACCCTCAGAAAGAGCCTAGAAGAGCACAAAAAGGTGTTTCCTAGATCCTTATATATTTATATTATCCTCTGTTCTCCCAGGCTCCTTGCACATACAGCTCATACCTACAAGAGCAAACAATAAGCTTTGGTATTTGATTACTTAACGTTAATCTCACTCACTTTTTTTTTTTTTGAGAGGTTTTCGCTATAGGGCGCGTGCGCTCACCAGACAGAGAGAGACAGAGAGACAGAAAGTGAGAAATCACCCGCCGGGGGGATGGCCACGCCACAATCCCTTCTCCTCCATTCTCCTCTCGGGATCTTGGGCACGCACGCACACACGCCCGGCATGAGTTTAAGCCACCGGGTCCGGGACTCAAACCGTGGTCGTGGGAGTCCAGCAACATAGCCATTACGCTAACTGCTGGTGCCATCTCATTTACTTCTTGACAACGTTAAGTGACTTAGCCAGTTTGTGACTAGGGACTTGAGTCTTAGCTCTTAACTGCTCAGGCTAAGCTAAGGTGCCTCTCATCACTCAGCTCAAAGTAGGTGCTGAGCTCTATTTCCAAGCTCCTGTGACGTTCATTTTCATTGCTCTTTTATACACAATCTAAAGACTTTCCTCAAAGCTCCCTTTTTTTGGTTAGAAAGTAATTTCTCTTTTGCCTATTGCCTCTCCAAGGACATACGACTCAAACGTAATGGGGCTGTGCTGGTATTTCTGTCCAGGGATAAACTTACCTTGGCATTCTTTTTTTAAAGAGATTTTTGAGAGAAAGACAGAGACAGCGAGAACCCTCCCCCCACAGGGGGATGCAATATGCCGCAGTCCCTTTTCCTCTATTCTCCAGGGACCTTGGGCATGCACACATATGTCCCTGGTATGACTTTCAAGCCTCCAGGTCTGGGACTCAAACTGAGGTCAGCTGTATGGGAATGCAGCAATATAACCACTAAGCCATCTGCTGGCCCCTATCTTGGCATTCCTTTAATGGTAAGGCCATACATAAAGTTATAAAAACATTATTAAAAAGCTTGATTGCTTTGTCCAGTATTCAAATTAATAATACGCATATAATCTTTAGGTCATTTATTGAATTAATTTTTTCCTTAGACTATGCTTCAATATTCCCTTTTAATTAAAAAAAAAAAAAATCAATCTTTTGGGACCAGTACACAGCATAATGGTTACATTTCTGGACTCTCACATGGCCAACTGCAGTTTGAGTTCCAAGACCCAGACTCACGATGGGCATGTGTGCGTGCATGCCCAAAATCCTGAGAGGTGCATTGAGAAAGCATTGCAGAGTGGCCCCCCCCTGCTGGGTAGTGATTTCTCACTTTCTGTCTCTCTGGTGGGTGTATGGGCCCTACAGCAAAAATCTCTCTCTTAAAGAAAAAAAAAATCTTTCATCTCAACTGTTAAATTACTGAAGCACTATAAGACAACCTCTGGAATGGCCCTGTAGTATAGCAGTTAAACATTGTACATACGGAGCTGAATGCCACACGGCCCACTGTGGTGTGAATCCCAGTCTTAGAGGCTTGAAAAACATGGAGAGTATGTGCATGCATGCTCCAAGTCCTGCCACCATGGAGAAACGGAGGACAGAGGATTACAGCATGGTCTTGCCCTACTGAAAAGTGCCCTCTCCTCTAGCGAGTACACATGTACTCTAGTAATTAAAACAAATAAGCAAAAAAGACAACCTCTGTATTTCTCATCTGTAAAAGGGAATAATACTGCATAACTCTGAGATACTGTGGGAATTAAATCCCCTCAGGTATAACAAGCAAAGAAACATGGCGAGCACATTACAAACTCTATATAACCACCAAGCTGGCTTTCTAATGAATAATTAGTGGCAACTTCTATATACATGAAGGTTCTTGCAATACTATATGCATATATAAAAAACAGTGACTCAGGGTCAGTAAAATGCTACAGTCTGGCCCAAAGACCTACTCATAGCTTAATTACATAAGCAAACTAACCTATTTTCTTCAAATAACTTATGCTATGCTATAGCAATGGGAAAAAATTCTTTTTAAAGGAGAGATTTTTGTTATAGGGCATGTATGCTCGCGGGGGGGTGGGGGAGGTGACCACGCCACAATCCCCTCTCCTCCATTCTTCTCCTAGGATTTTGGGCAAACACATAGGCACACAACACACTTGAGCTTTAAGCCTCTGGGACTTCAACTCCAGTCAACTATGTGGGAGTTCAGTGTCAAAACCATTATACCATCTGCTGGCCCTGGGAGAAGGAATTTTTTTTGTGAGAGGTTTTTGTTATAAGGCACATGCGCTCGCCAGAGAGACAGAAAGCGAGAAACTTCCCCCCCACACACCAGGGGCAGGGATGGCCACACCACAATCCCTTCTCCTCCATTCCCCTCTTGGGATCTTGGGCACACATGTACACGTGCCTGGCGTGAGTTTAAGCCACCAGATCCAGGACTTGAACTGTGGTCGACTACATAGCCATATGCTAACTGCTGGTCCCAGGAGAAAGAATTTTAACCAGAGCTTTGGCAACTTGTTCAAAACCATAACAATAAGCAACAGTTGATGCTACATTATGTAAATCTTATTAATGCTGAGTAAGTAATGCTCAGGGCCAGCAAGCAGCAAGCAGCATGGTGGATAAGGTGCTAGACTCCCACATGCCCAACCACAGTTTGAGTCCTGGACCTGGCAGCTTACTTTTTCACTCTCTCTCTCTTTCTCTCTCTTTGATAAGCACACATGGCCTATAGCAAATTAAAAATAATATTAAGTAAAACCAAATAAATCTTTAAAACATCATTTAAAATATTCATGCTTCTCCCTAAGAGGACAGGTTATAAATGCAAGGGCCTAAATTCTTATATACCTCTTTCCTCTTCCCCTCCCCACGAAAGTCAAGACATAAACAGCCCCAGCTTGGTGGCTCATTACATGTCTTTAAAGTTCCAGAATAACCAAGCTGTGTATCTTAGCCAAACTTCAGAGTGTGTAAAGGAAGAGCACATGTACTGTGTGCCACTGGCCTGTGACATGAGTCCTCAGCATTACCCTGGGGAAGTAGGAGCCAGGATTGTGAGAAGGAGGAAGTGGAGGCTTACAGATGTGGGTTGGCCACATGATAGACCTTGGGGGCCCCACCACTTAAACTAGCACTCTGCACTCCTATAAACACTGAGAATATTGGCCTTTTAAAAATTTTAATTATTTTACAGTTTATGTGCATTTATTCATTGTATATGATTGTGAGATATAATGCCTTTTCAAAGCATGCATGTAGTGTGTGAGTGATAATCAAAGATGTTAATGTAATTCATCATCTTCAACAAAGAACATTATGCTATGTTGCACACCTTCGTTTTTTGTTCTAGTAGACTTTTTTCCAGATACATATATAATATTGGCAATACCTTTTTTCTCTTTTCTTTTTTATGAGCTCTGTTGTGGTATATACCATTCCATAACTTATTTGCCCTTGTTTACATACATTCTTGTGTCTGTTAATCATTTTTTTCCAGAGCCCTTCTACCCTACAAATATCACCTTAGGGATATAGAAAATATAAATTACTGGGTCAAGCTGTGATGATTTCATTTGTTTGTTTGTTTGTTTTTGAGAGGCTTTTGCTATAGGGATGTGTGCGCTCACCAGAGAGACAGAAAGCGAGAAATCACCCCCCTAGGGAGTTGGCCATGCCCCAATCCCTTCTCCTCCATTCTCCTCGGGATCTTGGGCATGCACGCACATGTGCCTGGAGTGAGTTTAAGCCACCGGGTCCAGGACTTGAACTGCGGTTTGGTCGACTACGTGGGAGTCCACCGACATAGCCATTATGCCAACTGCTGGTCCTGATTTCATGTGGCTTTTAATTAAAATAAAACTCCCTTAATCACTACAACCCTCACACACACAGAAAGTAATATTAGATATCAGGCTAAATATTATTTAATGCGTCAGGTGGTTTTGGTAAGTATCCTTTTTTAAAGAGATTTGTGTTACAGGGTATGTGTGTGTTTGGAGAGACAGAGGAAGACAGACAGAAGGCAAGAAATCACCCCTCAGGTGCATGCACACACACCCAGTGAGTTTAAAGCTGCTGGTTCCAGGATGAGCTGTGGTTAACTCCATGGGAGTCCAGTGACACAACCATTAAGCCATCTGCTGGTCCTGAAAATTATCAATTATTTCTTTTGCCAGAGGGTGCACGCATTTGCCAGGAGGGAGGTAGAAAAAAAGCATCCCCTACAGGCAATGCTTGCATCACAATCCCTTCTCCTCCATTTCTCCCTCCTGATCTGGGGCTTGAATTGCAAGGTCAGCCATGCGGGATCCAGCTCCCTTAACCATGATGCTATGGGCTGGCCTAAACTATCTACTTAAATGACATTTTTTGGAACAGGTAATACTCGTACATAATATAAAATGTAAATAGTGCAAAAGAGTATTACTTTGAAAAAGTCTTTCTACCATCCCTATGTCCTAGGAATATAGGTCACTTCTTTAAGAGAAACCCCGGTATCAGTTTTTTGGTTAACTTTCCAGAAATACTCTATCTGCATACAATTGTATCTCAGTATCCAGAGCAGATTGGTTCCAATACCCCCTATAGTTACCAAAATCTCCACTCCCTTACATAAAGTGATGTAGTGCTTACATATAGCCTACACACATGTTCTTGTATACATTAAATCAGCTCCAGATTTCTTTTGAATAATCCTAGTTGTAAGTGAAAAGGAAAACAGAGAGATGAACTTCTTCAGCATTTCTCTTTTAGGGAACCACTTCTTTCCCATTTCATAATAATTGGTGTGGTCTGCCTGTATCCATGGCTGGTTTTATCTGGAGATGGGAAACCTGACACTATGGATTGTATTCTTTTTTTTTTTAAGTTTTTTTTTCCATTTACCTTTATTATTATCGTTACTATTTAATTTGACCAGAGAGAAACAGAGAGAGAGGGAAAGTGAGAAAGCAAGTCGCCAGGTCTGGGACTCAAACCGCAGTAGGCAATGTGGGAATCTGGCGTCCTTAACTGTCATGCCACCTGCAGGCCCCGAGCTGACTGTATTCTAACATGAACAGTAAGATGTGGTATGACAACTCATCCTCGCAATCCTTCCTCATCAGTTCATAAAAGATCATGTGGATGCAAAAAGCCTCAACTACCAAGTGAGAGCACCATCCACTCTTTACATTTTTGGGGTAATACTTAAAAATCTCTCTTAGCATGTATAAGAACGAAGTAATATTCTGAAGGCTTACTTTTGTCATTTTCTTAAACTGCTTCCCCAGCATTTTCTCAGTCTTCATGTTGGGTCCTTTGCTTGGTTAATATTAACTGAATTAACCTGATTTCGAGGGAGGCTAAGTTGTATTCTAGAAGCACTCACCCAGAGCCACATTTACATGCACTCCATATAGATCACCAGAGCTTCCCCCACCTACCTTCCTAGTTCCCCATCACTACCCTCTGCTTTGAACCATACCTGCCTTGAATGATTAGGTTTCACACTAATATGTATATGTTGTATTTTCTCCTTGGTTTATTGTTTCTTAAGCTGCCCCTATTTTGAAATGGCTACGAATTTTACCCATTCTTCATTTCCTCTGGATAATAAATTTACTATGTGGACAGGTCTGTGTGGGGTGAGGCATTCTGATACCTTCTGCTGACAACTCCCCAGAACATGTACCATATAAACATTAACCTGACATTTTTAACAAGTAAAAACTGGACTTCAACAGACATCAGAAAGAAATGATATGCAGTGGTACATCTGAAATGGCTATCTCTAAACCCCTGTTTTGGTTTCTAGATTTTTACTTCAATTCAAGTGAGTTTAAGGTACCTCTGCTGTTATGTATAAGGAAACTGGTTTTCAGTGATTACGTAGGGCTGCACATAAAAGCTATTTTTGGTATTTGGGTATTCAAATGATGGGAGCAACTGAAATGTTCAGATATTTATATTCACTGAATGAATGCATAAGGGATATTTTACCACGCAGTTCGCCTCTCACAATACTTCTGGTCTTTTGAATTGAACCTGACTTTTAAAACTTAACTAAGATCACAAGAAAAGTAGCACATGTGGACCAAGCAATGGACTCTTGAGTTGTGGTGGCCATTTTTATTCCCTGGGAGTTGAGGTTGTGATTCCTTGTCTTACACCACCACTGTTCCTTGCGGGGCTGCCTCCATAGATCTGATGCTACTGTGATGTTGAAGAGGCTAGAAGGTAATGGGCAAACTCAGCTCAAAGGCAGAGGAAGACAATCTGTTTTTAGATTATAATTCCTAATATAATTCATTAAAGCAGTTAGTTACCAGTCATCAAATATTCCATAACTGACATGGTCCAAAATTCTTTATAAGAATTAATTATTTTGGGACCAGCAGTTGGCGTAATGGCTATGTCGCTGGACTACCACGTAGTTGACTGTGGTTCGAGTCCTGGACCTGGTGGCTTAAACTCATGCTGGGTGTGTGTGCGTGCGTGCCCAAGATCCCGAGAGGAGAACAGAAGAGAAAGCATTGCAGCGTGGCCATCCCCGCTGAGGGGGTGATTTTTTGCTCTCTCTCTCTCTCTCTCTCTCTTTCTCTCTGTCTTTCTGGTGAGCAAATGCACCCTATTAAAAAAAAAAAACTCTCAAGAAATTATTATTTTATCCCTCACATATACTAGGAAGTCCACACCAGTATTATCTCAATTTTACAAATGAGATCACTGAAACCCAAAGATGTTAAATAATCTACCTGAAAACATATAGCTATTAAGCTGAAGAACAGAAATTGGATCCCAAGTAATCTCCAGGCTGTATATTCTTGACCAATATGCCATCCCATACTGAATTATTTAAAATGTATCCTGACAGCAAAAATCAAAACTCATTTAAAAAGATTAAGTTGCTACTTTGAGAGGTTCAGCTCACAAGTGATTAAGAGCAGCAGAGGCATTATTAATAAAGGAAAACACTCAACAGACAACCTTGCACAAAAAGCAAACTTGAGGCAGTCTAGGGACCTCCTACTTGGCCAATTAACCTAACTCTAGATGACAGCCCAAGTCCTTCCCATTTATTCTAGTCCATCTCCCAGAAAGACTACAAACCTCTCTCGTTTTGGGGCAAAACGGCTCGGCCACAGGAATATGGCACACTCCTCTGGCACAGGGATGACTTCCATCATAGAAGGTCTGAGGCCTTATGGTGGTCCTACAACATAAAGTAAAAAGTTGTTTTTTAAAATAAAAGCTATCTCTCCATCTTCCCAGGGCTGAAGAAGCAACAGTATCTCGGCAACATCTTGATCTTCACTCAGAATCAATAGTTCTGGATAAACTAAAGGTTATTTAAAAAAAAAAAAAGAGGAGTTTCAGGATGGTATTTGGCTTTTTGGGCTCTGGGCTGGTGGTCACATGCTACTTAATAGGAATTAAAGTGTTCTCGGGCAGAAGGATGGGGCAGGGAAAGTCAGTGGGGGAGGCAGATAATCTACTGTCTTCTTCCAGGCGTGGGAGAGTAGAGGACAGTGTCTGAGAAGCAGTGTTACTGGTCCTATTTATACAGCTGCTGCGTCTAATCAAGCTGTGGCTTCTACTCCATCACACACTACCTAGTGACAGTAGCTGACACCTTCAGGAGCATTCTGCTCAGAAAAGAGACCTCTGTGCTCTAGAGGAAGGAAAACCTTTCCATCTGTACTTCTTCCAACTCTGTCATGTGCATCTTAAGGGAAAGGTTAAGTTAACCTCAAAGCAATTCCAGATGGGGTTGAAGAACAGGTCAAATGACTTCCTGCCTACATAAACAGAAGCTTTTCTTTTTTTTTGAAGATTGACCGATAAAAGGGTGCCACGTCCTAACTCTAGCTTTGGCTTGCCTTCAGCCTTCAGTGAGTCATGTATTAGCAACATCCCCACTGACAACTGTGATGATGAAAACTGGGTCATAAACACTTCCAGTGGCCATACCCCAATAGACATCCACGCAGTAACATCTCCATCTGACCTCTGCCAGTTTCCCATCCCACTCCTGCTTTGTTACTTCTTCCTTTCTCCTGAACTTTTTTTTTTTTTGAGAGATTTTTTGCTGTAGGATATGTACACTTGCCAGAGAGACAGAGAGACAGAAAGTGAGAAGTCACCACCCAGGGGAGAGGTCCACACTGCATTCCTTTCTCCTAAAGTCTCCTCTCAGGATTTGGGGCACGCATGCACACATGCCTGGCATGAGTTTGAAACCGCTGTGTTCAGGACTCGAACCCGTCGACTATGTGAGAATGACATATCCAGCTCCTTAACCATTGTGCTACCTGCTGGCCTGAACATCTTCATTTTTAATGTCAAATAATGTGCTTGTCCCAAGATGTCCACATGATCATTTTTGAACCTAAGAATATGCTGACTTATGTGGCAAAGCGGAACTGCGGTAGCAGATAAAATTAAGGTTATGAACAAGCTGACTGTAAAAAAACTGTTACTGAAGGTATGCTTTGTTCTCTTGTTTAACCCTCTAAAACCTTCTAAATAGCTAGGCAAGGAGACTAACTTTTATCTCCCTAGTAGCAGCAAATGCAGACTTGAGGGCCTGACTAACCTGGCTTGCCTTTCCCTCTACCTCACTCGTTATGTGCCTCTGGGAAGTCACTCTGACCTTCTCTGCACCTCGTTTCTATCAGTTTCCTCATGTTTAAAATGGGAATGATATCACTTACTATATTGGTCCATGTGAGGACCCACGAAATAACACAAAGCAAGTACATGGCAGAAGTGACTACCGTTTATGGAAAATCTCCACTGGACAGCTGTTCCATCAACCTCAGAGTATCACATGGGGCTCAAATCAAACATATCCAAAAACTGCTTGAGAATGTCAAGCAGGGATATGTGCTAAGAAACTTCAAAGAAGAAACTACCCATTGAAGAGTAAAGGGGACAAAATTATGTGGCATACTGGGGCAAGAGAAATGAACTCAAGATAAATCAAAGAGAACACTGGGCACTTTCAGACACAGTGGGGGAAAAAAGCCCAGAAAAGACTGACTCATAAGTCCCGGCAGCTGGAAAAACATGCTGGTGTGTGCATGCATGAGCTGTTTCTTTCTATTTTTTAAATTTTTGCCAGAGGGCCCAGGTACTCACCAGAGGGACAGAGGGAGAGGGGAAAGTACCCCGTAATGAGGCGTGATTATTTATGCTGCAATCCCTGGCCTCCATTTTCCACACACAC
The DNA here is from genome assembly GCF_000334495.1 of Tupaia belangeri chinensis. NCBI lineage: Eukaryota > Metazoa > Chordata > Mammalia > Scandentia > Tupaiidae > Tupaia > Tupaia belangeri. The sequence goes on from NW_006204309.1 coordinate 398,318, forward strand.
ATATGCGTGGCATGTATTTCACATCCCTGGGGGTCGGGATGCAAATAATGTGCCAGCTACGTGGAATCTGGCTTTCTTAACCAACAGCCTCTGAGGACAGTCCAATCTGTTTTTTGAATCAAGACACTTGAACTAGCTTGAAGATCACTACATATTAATATTTTCCTCTGAGGAAATGTGGAGTTGCAAACAAATTGAAAGAGAAAAAAAAAAAAGAAAAAAAGAAAGCACCTGTTGTACAATATACCCCTGAGGTTTCAGGCTATAAAAAGCCCTAGCAAACAGAAATGTGAGTCAAATGAACGTGCTGGCAGAGGCAACATTGCTTGTAAGGAAGGAGGTTTGGGGAAGTGATTCTGCCCCTGTCACAATCTCTAAATAGTGATATCCATCGATAGAAAACAATTTAGTTTTCTATTTTATCTAAAAAAATTTAATCGATGGACCAGCAGTTAGCGTAATGGCTATGTCACTGAACTCCCATGTAGCTGTCCGCGGTCCAAGTCCTGGACCTGGTGGCTTAAACTCACACCATGTGTGTGTGTGTGCGTGCGTGCCCAAGATCCCGAGAGGAGAACAGAGGAGAAGGGATTGCAGCATGGCAATCTCTCCGGGGGGGTGGGGGGTGGTGGTGATTTCTTGCTTTTTGGGGTGGTGGTGATTTCTTGCTTTTTATGTCTCTGTCTGTCTCTGTCTTTCTGGTGAGTACACCTGCCCTATAGCAAACACCTCTCAAAAAAAAATTTTTATGGGAACCAGCAGTTAGCGTAATGGCTATGTCGCTGGACTCCCACGTAGTTAACCGCGGTTCGCGTCCCGGACCCGGTGGCTTAAAACTCACGCCGGGCGCGTGTGCATGCGTGCCCAAAATCCCGAGAGGAGAATGGAGGAGAAGGGATTGCGGCGTGACCATCCCCCTGGGGGGTGATTTCTCGCTTTCTGTCTCTCTGTCTCTCTCTGTCTGTCTGGCGAGCGCACGCGCCCTATAGCAAAAATCTCTCTCTCAAAGAAAAAAAATTTATTGCTACATAGTGATTATATGTATTTGTGGGTTACAGTGTGATTTCTCAGCACATGAGTATAATGTATAATGGTGAATCAGGGTAATTAGCATATTCATAATTTCAAACATTTATTTCTTTGTGTTGGGAACAGTTAAAATCTTCTTTTAGCTATTCTGATATTATTGCCAACTATAGTTACCCTATTGTGCTTTAGAACACTAGAACTTCTTCCTCTTATGTACTGTAATTTTGTATCCATCAACCAACGTCTCTATTCCCCCTCCTCCATAAGGCCAGCTTTTAAGCTTCCATGTATGTGTGAGAACAATGCAATTTTTCTATTTCTATGCCTGGTTTGTTTCATTTAACATAATACCCTCCAGGCTCATCCATGTTGCCTCAAGTGACAGGACTGAGTGCCAAGATATGGGATCAACCAGTCCATGAACAGATGAAGACAATGTGGTGGTGGTGTGTGTGTGTGTGTGTGTGTGTGTGTATAAAACAGAATAGTATTTAGTCATTAAAAAGAATGGGACAAGTTCAGTTTTTAAGAAAAAGAAAATTAAAACTAATAAAAAAACCCTCCTTTTCATTAAAGCCTGAGCTGTGAGGGAAAGCAAGGGTGGTCTGCATATCAGGTTTGTTGAGGGCAGATGGTGTGATGCTGTCACAGCCACTGTAACACCTGGAGATCCTACTGCTAGGGTTTACCCTACAAACTTGTTCATTCAGATCTAAGCATAGTGGTACAAGGGTGTTAAGAAGTCAGTTAATAGACACAGGAAACTTGGGCCGGCCCTAATCCCAGGTGGTTAAGGCAACCAGATTTCACATGGTTGACGGCATGCTTGAATCCTGGCCTCAGCAGCTTGAAAAACATGCCAGTGTATACCTGCATGCCCCAAATCCCCAAAATTGGAGACATAGAAGAGGATCAGCTTGTAGCATGAAAGTTTCAAATCCAGTGGCTTGAAAAACATGCCAGGCACGTGTGTTTGTATGCCCAAAATCCTGAGAGGAGAATGAAGTAAAAGGGTTGCAATCCCCTGTGAAAGGGTTAAATGTTCCCACAGGGCCTTAGGCATGAATAAGCTAGGCAAGAAGACTAACTTTTATCTCCCCATTAGCCTTGGATCCCAGCAGCAAACACAGACTCAATGTCTTTGGTGCCTTAGATGTTTTAATTAAAAAGACCCATCTTAAGAAAAAAAAGAAAGTAGACACAGGAAACTGAAAACAACCAAGTTTCACACCTGTAAGTCTGCTTAGGTAAATTACGTATCTGTTAGGCAGAACATGGTAGGTGTCTGGGTACAGAGGTGGAAAGCTAAGGCATGAGGTTAAAACAGAAAGCAGCAAATTGTGAAATAGTTCTTATATCAGCACATGTAGATTTGATTTGTTTGAAGTGCTGCACAGAATGTCATTAATGCTCACTTATTATTCAACAAGTGTAATTAAAAATGTTAGAGCCAATGTCCCTACACAAGCTCTCCTGTACATGTTATACATGGAAATAACCAACTCTGCAGAAGTAATAATTAATAGTTTATTTCTCAACACGAATATATGCGACAAGCCCGGAGAAAGGTAAATATGCCTTTCTTGGGGTGATCAGACACAGGGGTTCCTTTTTTTTTTGGTTTTGAGAGTGAGAGACAAGATTTGGAATTAATTAAAAAATTTGTCTCATTTGTCTGGCCCAAAAAGGCAAGACATCTGGAAGTGAGTGAGGCCTTGTAGGTCATAGGTGAGTTTTATAATTCTTAGGTTGGTGATTAGAAAGGAAGGTTTTAGTAAGGCATCAGCCAAGAGTTACTTTAACAGAGATAAGGGTGCTTTTATACATCACAAGATACTGTTCCAAAAATAGGATGTAGGAAGAGTCCTGTTATCAATGAGTCAAAAGGTCTGTTAATGCTTGTGGGTACAATACACCCATCACAAAGATCCTATGTCAGGGACAGGATGTAGGAAGAGTCCTGTTATCAGGTGGGTCAAAATGGTCTTTGTGGGTATGACTCACCAAGCGCTATGGAAGTGATTTTGGAAATAAGAAAAAGCAGTCAGACTTTTGTCTCCATGTTTTTCAAAAAACAACAAAAAAAAAACAAAAGAGACTGCTGGGTAAATAGAATACATGTTTTAAAGTTTTTTTTTTTTTTAAAGAGGTTTTTGCTATAGGACATCGGTGTGATCACCGGCCAGACAGAGACAGAGGGATAGAAAGCAAGAAATCACCCCCCAGGGGGGGATGGCCACGCCGCAATCCCTTCTCCTCCATTCTCCTCTCGGGATCTTGGCATGCACGCACACGTGCCCAGTGTGAGTTCTAAGCCACTGGGTCCGGGACTTGAACCGCGGATGACTACATGGGAGTCCAGCGACATAGCCATTACGTTAACTGCTGGTCCCATGTTTTAAAGTTTTGATGGGGGGGTCCAGCAGATAGCATGGTAGGTAGGGCACCCCCACATGGCTATGGCTTGAGTCTTGGACCTGGTAGCTTGCTTTCTCACTTTCCCTTTCTCTCTCTCTGGTCAAATTAAAAAATAATTATACCAAATGGAATTAAATAAATAAATAAATAAAATTTTAAGGAGTTTTGATAGTTATCACCCAATGTCCTTCAAAGAGCTGTAGTAAGGCACATACCTACCAAACATATAGGAGGGTTTTGCTTCTCACTATATACCCTTGAACACTATTTAAATTTTATTAGACGCACCTGTTTCTATTTTCTTTTTAGTTGCCAAAGGATGTTTACATTCACCAAAGACAAGAGAAAAGGTGACGGAGAAAGCACCCCCAAACGGGGCACTGTCATATCACAATCATTTCTCCATTTTTCCACCCTGTCAGGATTTTGGGCATGCATGTATATGCACCCAGGGTTTGTCAAGTCACCAGGGGCAGGATTTGAACCATACTCGGTCATGTGGGATCTGGTTCCCTTAATCACTAGGCCATGGGTCTGGTCCTACTAATTCCTAGTACTTTCGGACTTATAAATATGGCTCTACAGTATAACACAGATATACATGTTAGGTAATATTTTAGTTTTAGCATACCATGTTAAAATATCAAGTACAATTTAAAGAATAAGTATACAAAGGAGTGGAGATGGCAAAACAAAGATAAATAAATGATAAAGCCAAGCAACTAATAGGTTAGAATAAAAAGATGTTTAAATCATATACAATCCATGTGGTATCAAGGTTAATAGAATTAAAACTACACTTCCTAAATTTCTGGGTATGTATCTGTGTGAGATTCAGACATATGTATTTATTTATGCACAATGCTGTTGTAAGAATGTCTGTAAGTGAAGTGTGAAACCCTAGAAGATTTGGGGCATGGAGTCAAGGTACAAAAGGTTCTAATTTAGGAAAGAAGGTCAGCACCTGGCAAGGAAAAGAGAGGAGTGGGCATAAGGGAGCAACAGATTGGGAAGTGGAGGGAGTCTGTTCTAATAACCATAACAAGTAAAACATAAATTGGGACTGACATCATGAAGGTCCTCTAATTGCTTCAGTCTAATGAGTTCCCCAATTGATAGTACCACAAGAAAGGAAAAAATCGGGACCAGCAGTTAGTATAATGGCTATATCACTGGACTCCCATGTAGTTGACTGTGGTTCGAGTCCTGGACATGGTGACTTAAACTCATGCCAAACGCGCGTGTGTGTGTGCCCAAGATCCTGAGAGCAAAATGGAGGATAAGGGACTGCGGCGTGGCCATCCCCCCTGGGGGATGATTTCTCGCTTTCTATCTCTCTGTCTCTCTCTGTCTTTCTGGCGAGCGCACATGCCCTATAGCAAAAACCTCTCAAAAAAAAAAAAGGGAAAAAGAAAAAACCCTGTATTTTGGATGTTTGTCTCCCAATGAGGTAAGATGACTGCTCAATAAACAGGTTATATAGTTTTGCTTTCTTATTTTCTATTATTTTTCCTGAGGCCTTCCTAGATAAGTGAGCAATGGTCCACAGTGGTACAAGAACTGTAAGTAAAAGTGTCACAAGAACGAAAATTCTAGCTCTGACTTCTCATCTGTAAAACGAGATGACAAGATATGCAAGGGATGCCTCTTAGTGCCACATTAATTATCAGTGTTAGGAATACAGCATGGGCTATAAAACTACAGTTGTTTTACCACTGCCTTAGGCTGCTCACTCAGAAATATGCACACATACTGGTACACGTATCTAGAATTATCTACTTTTTCGCGCTTTTATTCTTAGGATTACAAACTGCAAAAGGGGAAGAGTAATTGGAAAGGCATATACATTTTAAAATTTACTAATGTGTTCAATGACCTTTTTTAAAAAAAGGTTGTAAGTAGATAACAGTTGTAACGTGATTTTTCAGCACATGACTATAATGTCCAATGATTAAATCATTAATATATCCATCATCTCAACCATTTGTAACATTATATACAGTTCAATTGATCACATTCTCCTCACTGAATTTTGTAACACTTGAGACGTTCCTTCTTCTTTATATTTTTTAAGTTCTTTTTTTTTTTTTTTTTTTCTTTTGGGTGCTTGTGCCGCCGGGCCCACCAAAGAGAGGTATAGCCTCAGTCTGCCAAGCAGCAAGGCAGGAAAAAAAGTGAGAAATCATTCTCCAGAGGTGATGGCCATGCTGCTATCCCTTCTCCTTTATTCTCCTCTCAGGATTTTGGGCATGCATACACAAATACCCAGCATGTTTTTCAAGCCATTATATCCAAGACTCGAACCACACCAATAGCTATGTGGGAACCAGCAGCCTTAACCTTCATACCATACACGGACCAGACACTGTTCCTTCTGTCTACAATTTTGATACCATTCATCGACATCCCTTTATTCCGTGCTTTCACTCTTCCACATCTTCCCTGGCCTCCAGTATTCACTCTTTATCTCTTATATTACATACCTCTATGAGGTCATTTTTTCCAGTTTCCACATATGAGGAAAAATACGTGGTAATTTTCTTTCTCTGCTTGGTTTATTTCATTTAACATAATGTCCTCCATGTTGACTTAATGAAATCAAATAACATGACTTCATCTTTTTAAATGCCTGCATAATATCCCATTGTGTACATCCAGTCTGTACCTTTTAAATGGGGAGTTCAATCCATTAACATCTAGGGTTATTATAAATAGAAGTTACTCATCATTTTTCTAGGTGTTTTCTAATGTATTTTTTGTTTCCTTTGTTTCCTTTTATTATTTATAATGTGGTTCAGCAATTTTGTGTATGTGTGGTGATAGGGTTTGATTTCTTTCTGTCTCTCATTTCTTAGTCTACCAGTACATTTTATATTTTCATGTCTTATTTCTTTATTTATTTAGGATGGTAGTTATTGCCCTTTTGCTTCCAAATGTAGGAATCCTTTAAGGACTTCTTATAAGGCTAATCTAGTGATAATAAATCCCCTTAGTTTTCGCTTGTCTAGGTAAGACTTTACTTTTCCCTCTGTTGCAAAGCATACATTTGCTAGGTTTAGTAATTGGCAGTTTTTCCTTTCTCTCTGTCTTTTTTATAATTTTGCTATAGGGCACATGCATTTGCCAGAGACAGAGACAGAGACAGAGAGAGAGAGAGAGAAATCACCCTTCCCCAGGAGATGGCCATGCCACAATCTCTTTAACTCTTCCTCTTCTTGGAATTTTGGGTAGGTATACACTCACAGCTGTTGTGTTTTCTACTGGATCCAGGATTTGAACCGTGTAGTTGGCCATGTGAGATTCAACTGCTTTAACCACCACACCATTGGCTCGCTCCCTCTTTCAGTATTTTGAATTCCATTCTCTTCAGCTCTGCGTACTTTCTGCTAAGAAATTCCTTGTTAGTCTGATTGGAATTCCATTATATATAACTTGGCATCTTACACTTGGTTGCTTTCAAATGTGTAGACATTATAATTATAATATGCCTCAGTGAGGAGAGGACCTCTTTGGGTTGAATGTGTGGATGTCTTTGGGCTTCTGTCTGGATGTGCGTATCTCTTCCAGTATTTGGGAAGTTTTCAGCTTATTAAATACATTTTCTGTTTCTGTCTCTGTGTATTTTCCTTCTGGCACCAGTATCCCATAAATCTAGCCTGTCTACTTTTTCTAATTCTTCTCTTTAACTGGATGATTTCAAAAAATTTCTTTCACACATCCTAGTATATATTTCTAGAAAAATCCATGTTTTGGTACTTTCGTTTTGAGTATCACAAACTGAAAAAGGGGTAGTTGGAAAGGCATGCACATTTTAAACTTCACTAATGTGTTGAATTTTTCTAAAAGCTTTATTTGATTTTATTTATTATTTTTATTTTTAATTAGCTATAGGGGACAAGCACTCACCAGAGACAGACAGATAGAGAGAAAGTGAGAAAGTAAGGGGCCAAGTCCAGGACTAGAACCACAGCCATTTGGGACTCCAGGATCTTAACCACCACGCCACTTGCCGGCCCTCAATTATTTTTTTAAAAAGAGTGCTAACCATCTCCACCAGCAATAGTTAGGTGAATGTTACTTCCCATGGTCTGTAATAGCTTTTGATAGAACAGTAAGAGCTCAATACTTTATAAATCTTTCATTTCAGAATTAATCCAGTGGTAACTTGACTTCATGTTCAGAAGAAAAGATGTGACTGCATAATGAACAAATTATATCAATTATAGGAAGAACTGCGTTCATCTGCACAAATAGCTAGTTAAGGAAGTCACTTCTCCCTTGGTTGTGCTATTAATTCAGAAGTCTGGGCATGAGCTGGTGCTGATCACGGCTGAGTCGCAGCTCCACAGATCAGATAACAGGCATAACAGGCCAAGCCCTTCTCGAGGGTAGCAGATGATTGGTTCCCAGCACTTGCATGACTGTTTTCATGGTTTGTTATATTTTCAGGGAATAATATGTCCTTGAGGGTAGCAGATGACTGGTTCCCAGCACTTGCATGACTGTGTTTATGGTTTGTTATATTTTCAGGGAATAATATGGAAATAGTTTAAAGGGAAGTGAAGTTGGAGAAGAGGAATGTGAAGCAAGAAACTGACACCAATGAGGGCAGTGGAGACAAGAGGGCATACAGGCTATAAAACAGCATAACTTGGAGACCTAGTGATGTTAAGGGTAACAGAGGCTAGTAACAATGACTGCTGATTGAACGTCAGAGTCTCAGTCTTACCAACTTGACAAATACAGAACTGAGGGCTCAGGGAATGGAGAAGGGGGAGGTGCAGCAGACAACCAGTAGAGATGATTTAATTTTGGATCGCATCATCTGAAGTATTTTTGGGACCTTGTTGTGTATCTAGTAGGTGACGTGAGCCTTGTAGGGAAGGGGAGAGCTGGCAGTACATGGACAAAGGGTCACTAAGGGGACAGGCTTTGGAAACTAACCTGAGTTAGAATCCCACGGTTCCACTTACTAGCAATGACTAGTACTTCTGGGCAGAAGTTTGCTCAACTGTAAACTGGGGAAAAGAGTGTTATATGAGCTAAATGGGACCAGCTGACTATGGCAGCTAGTAGGAAATCAAAAACTGGTAGCTTAGGGGGCCCAGCAGTTAGCGTAATGGCTATGTTGCTGGACTCCCATGTTGTTGACCGCGGTTCAAATCCTGGACCTGGAAGCTTAAACTCACGTCGGGCACATGTGTGTGTGAGCCCAAGATCCCAAGAGAAGAATGGAGAAGGGATTACAGAGTGGTCATCCCCCCTTGGGGGTGATTTCTCACCTTTTGTTTCTCTGTATCTCTCTGTTTTTCTGGCAAGCGCACGTGCCCTATAGCAAAAACCTCTCAAAAAAAAAAAAAAAAAAAAAAAGAAAAGAAAAAAAAAAGAAAAGAAAGAAAAAGAAATGGTCACGTAAATAATTTTTTTTTCTCCTTTAAAAAAAAACAAAAACTGGTAGCTTAGCATTGTTCAAATAGAACACATGATGATGAGGTAAGAATGGAACTAGGTAACACAGAGAACACAAGAAGGAGCTCCCTAAAGTCTTACTTTAAGGACAGCTGCAGGCAGGAAGACGACAAAGAAGAGATGCAAGTAAATAGTGAAAAGGAAGTTGAAGGAAGATGCTGACTTTCTGCCCAGTAGCTTCTGTTGTCTCTACAAAGATGGGGGTGACATTCTCAGCTAAGAGTGAGGAGAATGGGCAGGAAGCCATGAGGATAGCAAGCATGCAAAAGAGTGCTAACAGAAATGAGAAAAAAAGAGCCAAGTAAAGGCTGTTAATTCTTTACCATAAAACTCTATTTCTGGCCATCAGAATCAATCCTCTCTGTCCAAGAGAGAGAAAGAGATGGAGGATAACCGACACAGAGCCTTGGGGCCCAGTGTTTAACACCATGACACCATAGGGGAAGCCCGAGGCATAGCAGAAGGAAATGAACTGACATAATGGATCCTTCAGCACTGGGTGTTTACAGCGGGACTTTCCTGATGAGTAAGAATGCATAACAAAAGTACAAACAAACCTCTCCCAATTTTTGCAGCAAGAAAGTAAATTGGAGAAACAATCTAAAAAGGGAGGACACCAGCATTCTTATGCACCAATCCAACACCCTTATTTAGCTGATGAGGACACGAAGAGAAAAGGAATTCGGAAGCAGACCCAGGGAGAACACTGGACACCTCCTTTCCCAGCGGGGGCTGCTTTCACTGCATTCTTTAGGCCTCCAAGCACATCAGGCCAACATGTTAAACACGTTTTACAGAAACCACTTGGCATTAGAAATCACACCCTGCTTTCTTTAATCTTCATTCTTAGGTCATACATTTTTCAGTTATTTTTTTTTTAAAGTATTTATCTGAAATGGAAACATTCTGATAAAGGCCACCATTATGAAACTTACCCTTCTGGGACCAGCAGTTAGCTTAATGGCTATGTCGCTGGACTCCCATGTAGTCGACCGCGGTTCGAGTACTGGACCCAGTGGCTTAAACTACGTTAGGGATGTGTGCATGCGTGCCCAAGAGTGGAGAATGGAGGAGAAGGGATTGCGGCATAGCCACCACCCTGGGGGGTGGGGGTGGGGGTGATTTCTTGCTTTCTGTCTCTCTGGCAAGTGCACGTGCCCTATAGCAAAAACCTCTCAAAAAAAAAGAAACTTATCCTCCTTACGGATAGGTTTGTCAGATTCATCTGGAGATAGTTCTAAGCAGTATGGAAGAAATTCAATAGATCCTACTCATCTGGTCTTTTTTTTTTTTAAACTTAATATAATGTGAACATCTTTCCAGTTTATAGATCTGTTATTTCTTTTTATACTTGCATACTAAATATGGAGAATTGAATTCCTGTAATAATGAAAACCAACAGTAAAGAGAAAGAAAGGTCATGTATATAAATTACCAAAATCCTCTGACCATATGCCCTGCATGACATGCAGATAAGCAGTTTGGGGCAGAAAAAGGTGGTATTATCAATTCCTCCATAACATAAATGAATTTGTTGGGAACCAGCAGTTAGCGTAATGGCTATGTCACTGGACTCCCACGTAGTCAACCGCAGTTCGCATCCCGAACCCGGTGGCTTAAAACTCACACCGGGCGTGTGTGCGTGTGTGCCCAAGATCCCAAGAGGAGAATGGAGGAGAAGGGACTGCGGCGTGACCATGCCCCCCCTGGGAGGGGTGATTTTGCGCTTTCTGTCTCTATGTCTCTGGCGAGCGCACGTGCCCTATAGCAAAAACCTCTCCAAAAAAAAAAGAATTTGTAGAAGTATCTAACAAAAACTGGGTTATAAAATGGGGGGTGGGCAATGTACCACAAGGAAAACAGAAAGAGACAATGAAACGGCTCTTGCTTTGATAAAGGCAGCTAATGGGCAAACAGTCTTGCTTTGCTTCCAGTGGCAAAAATCTCAGAAATCACTCCTGCGCACCACAATATCAGGGATCACTGAAGTCTAGCTTTACAGTGAGGTGGGAAGCGGGAGCAGGAGAGGGCCAGGCCTTTAGCGGCAAGGATGATAGCAGAAACAAACCAAAACGAAGGCCAAGCAAATGCACAGTCACACTTCTACGCTTCTCCACGGCTCATCTTAGAATCTAGTTAGGCCACCATGGGGCCCTCACCAAGCCACAGGCAGGAAGACGGTATGCTAAATATCAAGGCTTCATAAAATACCCGTCACGAATCCTGCCGAGCTTGGAGGAGGAAGCTGTGTCTTTACAGTACTTGGTAGAAACAACTGTTACTACTGAAGAGGAGGAAATGATAGAGCCAATCGGCAGGTGAGGAACTGGTGGCTCTTCCAGCTGCTCCCTGACAATTGCAAATAGAAATGGAAGAAGATGCCAGGATGAAAGCCCACATAAAGCCCAACAGAGAAGTAATCTAAAAAGCCTAATTGGAACCCTGAAGAATAGCTAACTTTCAGAATGCTGTCTCTATTTCTTCTTTATTAAAAAAAAAAAAAAAAAAAAAGAAAAATTGCTAGAGGGTGAGCACGCCCTTGACCAGGTGAGAGAGAAAGAAAGTGAGAAAGCACCTTCCATGGGACATGGTCATACCACAATCTCTTCTCTTCCATTTTTACCCTCAGGATTTGGGGCATGCAACATACATGCCCGGTGTGCCTTTCAAGCCACTGCACAGCTAGCCGTGTGGGATCCAGCCACCTCCATACCTAGCCACCAGCTGGCGCACTCCTTTGTCACATGGCAAAGCTAGATTCTGGGGAGAGGAAGCTCCCTTATGGGGTCGTTTTCCTCCCCCTACTTGTGGAATACCCTGCCTTTGTTCCCCAAAAGTGGTACCATGACAGTCAGGTGTACCCTGTATATGCGAGGGTTACGTACCCTAGGAAAACAGCCTCAAAATTAGGAATCTTAGGAGTGTACACCTTATGAGATCATTCCGAAGTACAAATAGCCTGACAACTTTTTCTTAGGACAAAGGATTAAAAGTTTCCCCCAGTTCGAACGGACTATTTAATGACTGCCAAAAGATGGAACAAAACCTAGTCCCATCTATGTTGTATCCTCAATGACCAAATGACAATGGAGACCTACAAGGTAAAAAGACATGTATCAATCAAACCCAATGAAGAGGAAGTATAAGGCAATGAGGAACCTACTGTGGAGAAGCCTCCTTTAAGTTTATGGAATAAGTTCCTATTTTTGTGTATATTTTTAAACTGTATGTATTTATTCCATGAGTGAGAGAAACGGAAAAAAAAAAATAACACTGCGCATGGTCCTACACTGCCACCTACCGCGAGCCTCAGCCAGCCTGAATCTCGGCACACATGTGCCCTGCATACTCAGAAAGGTCTCTAGATATGAACTAGTAACCTTCTCGTGTGCGTTGAGTCCTGGACCTGGCAGCATGCTTTCTCTCTCTCCCTCTCTCTCTCTCTCTCGTGAGTGTATGTGCTCTGTAGCAAATTTAAAAATAATAACAATGATAAATAAAAATTAAATAATTCTTTAAAAAATATGCTATCAGTACAACAAACAGAGCATTACCCACAGGTGAAAAGTGCTGATTCTCCTCTATGAGGAGTTCAAACACACTCACAGTGACTCATTCAGATGCCCATGCCTGGTTAACTGGAAACCACACAGCCCAAGTAGGGACAGTATCATTTAGAAGATGCCAGCCGGCAGCAATATGCTGTTAAGTCACATAATATTAAAATTTCTAGTGGCCATGTTAAAAAAAGAAAGAAACAAGCAAAATTATCTTTAAATTTTATCTAACCTCATATATCCTAAATGTTATCACTGCAACATGTAATCAATAGAAAACTCTTAATTTTTATGCCAAATTATATTCCCTTTGGGATCCTTTTTGAAAAAATATGCTCAAGGGTATATGCACTTGCCAGAAAGACAGAGAAAGGAAGAGAAAGCATCTCTCTAGGGAATGGTCATGCCATAATCCCTTCTCTTCCATCTTTCTCCTTTGGGGATTTTGAGCACATGCACACACACACCTAGCATATTTCTCATCTCTACGTCTGGGACTCCAACTGTGCTATCAGCCACTTGGGATCTGGCTCCCTTAACGACTAAGTCACAGGCTGGCCCAAGATCCTCCTTTTCAGAAAGTCTTTCTGCTGTAGTTACCAAGTGGTATTAACTACTCGATCCCTCGGGGCAACACACCTACACTTACAATAACGGCACCTAGCTATTGAGCATGTAACAAGTGTTACATCCCATGAGAGACAACTGATAGGACACTGAACTTAAAAAAAAAAATTTAAGAAGACACATTAGGGGACTAACAGATGGTGGGTGTAATGGTTACTTGCTGGACTCCTCTATAGTCAACTGCGGTTCGGGTCCTGGACCTGGTGGCTTAAAACTCACACCAGGTGCATGTGTGTGCGTGCCCAAAAATCCCAGAAGGAAAATGGAGAAGGGATTGTAGCATGGCCATCCCCTGGGGTGATTTCTCACTTTCTGTCTGTTTCTCCCTGTCTCTCCCGAGAGCACATACACCCTATAGTAAAAATCTCTCAAAAGTAAAAACTTGAAAAAAAAAAAAAAAAAAAAGACAGGTTAGGGTCAGCCTATGGCATGGTGGTTCAAGTGGCTGGATCCCACACAGCAGGCCATAAAGTGTGAGTCCCTTGGAAAAGCATGCTGGGTGAAAATCCCGTAAGGAGGAAGACATCCAGAAGGGACTGCAGTGTGGCCAAGTCCCGGGGACTGCTTTCTCAGTTTCTTCTCTCTAGCCAGTGAATGTGCCCTGTGGCAAACATTTACAAATAAATAAATAAATAAAAAGAAGGCAGGGTATCCACCTGGCTTATAAAAAGAAAAGAGATACCAGAAGATCTTAGGATTACATGGCTAAGACAAGCCCCAAAAGAATGAACCCTGGTTTGATGGCAACAGCTATTCTCTTTCTAATCACCATCTTTCTGGCCCAGTTGCTTTCTGGAAAGAGGCAGTGTGTGAAATGTCTGCATCTCCTACATGAGAAAGTGACCGGGGCTGCAACAGCATATACAGTTACACCACTTAAGAAACAAATTAATCCCAGGCTCAGTGCCCCATTTAGACGTTTCTCCTTTTCTTTTCAGTATCACCTACAATACTTTATAAATCCTGATCACTCTATATGGAGTTTTGTAATCTGCTTTATTGGTTGATTGATTTTTAAGATAATTATTTTACTTAATTTATTATCGTGATTACTTGTTTTAATTTGACCAGAGAAGAGACAGAGAAAAAGGGGCAGTAGGAAAGCAAGCCTCCAGGTCCAGGATTCGAACCATGGTCACCTATGTAGGAGTCCAGCGCCCCAACCACTACACCATCTGTTGGCCCTGTAATCTGCTTTATTAAGCAGTTATATTACAATCATGTTCTTGAGTCATTATCTCTAAACACATGGGCTTTGAAAGCTGTAGAGCTTGACCAACGAGCTGCTTTAAACACAACCTCAGGACTTCCCCAGCCTGCAAACGACTAGTCTTCAGTCACTCAAACATGGACAGGGTAGTGGGCCAGGCACTGCTGTGGGTATTGGGGATAGAGTGCCAACAGGACAGAGTGGGTCTTTGCCCTCACATTTCTCTAGAAGCAGATAATTAATACATAACATCTAATATAAATAAGTGATAGTAAAAAAGGCAGAGTGACATGGACAGAGTAGTGGGCCAGGCACTGCTGTGGGTACTGGGGATAGGGTACAGGACAGAGTGGGTCTTTGCCCTCACATTTCTCTAGAAGCAGATAATTAATACATAACATCTAATATAAATAAGTGATAGTAAAAAAGGCAGAGTGAGGGGCATATAACAATTTTTCCTTGAGAGATTTTTGCTATATAGGGTGTGTGTGCTCACCAGAGACAGAAAGCGAGAAACCCCCCCCCCCCCCAAAAGGGGTATGGCCATGCCATCTCTTCTCCTCCATTCTCCTCTCAGGATTTTGGGCATGCATGCACATGCACTGAACATAAGGTTTAAGCCCACGGGTCCGGGACTAGAACCATGGTTGACTACATGGGAGTCCAGCGATATAACCATTATGCTATCTGCTGGTCCCAGGAACATGTAACAATTTCAGTCTACCTCATTATTTACTGGGTTGAACCACAAAGTTGCTGATGTTCGACCATTTCCAATCTGCAGAATGGGCAATTCCCTGTGGCTCAACCTAATAATCCCATCCTATCAGGAAACAATCCAAATTGCTTCTGATGGGCTCAGCCATGGGGGCACAAGTGTAAGGGCACTGTTGCATGGTGGCGTGAGGTTGCAGTTTCTGGCCCAACGCGAACAGGCCAGATGCAGTGGCTTGTGCCCGTGGTCTTAGACGAACAGGAGGCTGGGGCAAGAAGTACACAACATGCCATGTGGCAAGACTCTTGTCAAAAATACCACCACCTCCCACTAAAAAAAAAAAAAAAAAGTTTGCAGTGGGCCAGAATTATAATGAATTCCTGAGAGAGAAGACAAACAGCGCTGGACTGGACAACTCCCTCCCACAGCAGAAGAGGCCCGTGGGTACAGCAGGCCCAGAGATAACAGATGGAAGGGGCAGAGGGGCTGAAGGGATAGTCTGGGTGCCTGGATGAGGCGCTGCGGTAGGAGCCACCACATGGTTTAACTCTGGGGTCCTCCTCCCACCTCTTCTAGTCCAAGCGGCCCCTGCCTCCGCCCACAGCACGCTCAGAGACAGTTACTGCTCCAGGAACAGGGCGGGGGTGGTTCTAGGAAGCTACTGGTTTCCCTCATGATTTCTTCAGCTACTTCTAAAGACAAAAAAGGCCCAGGAACTTGGCAGTTTATTATTGCTAAACTTTTTAGGTTGAAAAACAAAAACAAAACCTTTCATTATATACGACTTGTACATTTTAATTAACAAAAAAAGTCCCAGGACCCAAACCACATGATCCAGATGTAACATGCTTCCGGATATGATTCAGAAAGAGTCTTGCCAAGGATTCTGATCGGGCTTCCAGAGCTAACTACCAGTTTACAGCAAACATGGGACAGAGGAAGATACCAAATAACACTTAATGACAGCATCAGTAAAGTCAGACGGGGGCGATACCACAGAACAAAAGAAAAAGGGAAAAAGGGGCTGGGAACCCCAAATTAGCATGTTCGTTATGCTCACATGTACAGCAAGGAAATCCTCTCTGGACTCCTGTTTGAACAAATCAACAGTTAAAAACAAAATTCATAAGATACTAGGAAGGGAACCAGCAGTTAGCGTAATGGCTATGTCACTGGACTCCCACGACCACGGTTCGTGTCCTGGACCCGGTGGCTTAAAACTCACGCCAGGCGCGTGTTCGTGCATGCCCAGGATCCTGAGAGGAGAATGGAGGAGAAGGGATTGTGGCGTGACCATCCCCTCTGGGGGGTGATTTCTATGTCTCTCTTTCTGGCGTGCGCACATGCCCTATAGCAAAACCTCTCCAAAAAAAAAAAAAGAAAAGATACTAGGGCAAAGGAAAATACTGCCTTGACACCTATTTATTTATTATTTATTTATTTCATGAGAGAAAGGGAGAGACCAGAAGGGACCATTCTCCATGGGGAGAGGGAGTTGCTTTTTCCTCTCCTCTAATGGGTAAGCACTTGTGCCCTCTAACAAAACAAAACAATAACAACAAAAAGCAAAAAGGTGCGATGGACTATTATCCAGTCTTAAAAAAGAAGACAATCCTGTCATGTGTAACAACATGGATGAACCTGGAGGACATTAGCTTAAGTGAAATAACCCAGGCAGAGAAAGACAAATACATGAAGTCCTCACGCGTGGACTCTAAAAGGGTTGAAGTCACAGAGCAGAGAGTAGAACAGAGGTTTCCAGAGCTTGGGGGTAGGGGTGGTAGGAGATACTCATGAAGAGATACAAAATTCTAGTGAAATAAGAGGAAAAATTTTTTTTGAGCTTTACTGTACAGCATGGTGATTATAATTAACACTTAAAGCCAGCCTGTGGCCCTGTGCGCCCTTCACCCCACTCCCAGTCCCACATATCAGCCCCCGCGGTGGGAGCGACCAGTTATGAGGAACCTAAGGTGTTACAGATGACTGCTCACCTGTCAATGAATTGGTCAATAATGACAATATCGCCGGGCTGGATCTCCTCCCTCAAGGAGCCGCAAGCTGTGGTCACAATGACATGCGTACATCCCTCTTCCTTCAGAGCCCAGATGTTGGCCTGGTAGTTGACTTTTGAAGGCATGATGGTGTGCTGCCTCCCGTGCCTGAGGAAGGAGGATAGAACGAGTGATTAAGCATTTTATGCTGTTAAAAAAGAAAATTCATCTACAGCATGTGTTACAGCTCTTTTCAGCCAAGCACTTCTCTCTCCCTCACTCTCTCTCTGGTGAGTGCACGTGCCCTAGAGGGAAGAAAACAAAACCAAACATCGAAATAATCTGCATATAACCGCAGACAAACATAGCATATTAGGGATTATATGAGGTTTATAAGAACCCGAGTTCAGAAGGTGGGGAGGGGAGTTCACAAATGCCCAGAAAGTATATTCCAAGTTTGGTCTGCAAAACTCTGATTAGATTTTTTCAAAAGAAATGTAAAAAGCAAAAGTAGTTAAGAACCACTGTTTTAGGGGTCAGACACATCACACTGGGGTACACGGGCTTACTTCAAGAGAAGAATACAAGCCCAGGGTTGTCCTATACACTGCTTTCTTGTAGGGCCTGGAAAAAAATGACCCACCACAGACCAATAAAGACGTTCACCTGACACCCCTCCCAGGAGACCACTTAGTTTTACTTCATTCTGAAAAGCTACTTCCGTTTCTTTATACAGTGATATAAAACCCAGAGCAGAAAACCCAGCAAGCTGAGCTAAACTCACAACCCACAGAAATGGTGCGGTAATGTGTGCTATCCGAACCAGCTGAATTTGTGGTAATCTGTATATGCTCAAAGAAAAGTACTACATGCAGTCTGACTAATTTCTAACTATGAGCTAAACAAGACTTGCCTTTCTATAGTATGGAGGGTTAGCCTTGTCAAAGCAACAAGGGTATGGATATAAGTAACCCAGTTTAGGGGCCCTAAACCCACTCTCCCCAAACATACAACTACTCCTACACGAACGAAGTACTGTTTTTCATTATCTTGATATTTACAAGGGAAAAATAAGAGACAAGAGAAAGCATGTCTTTTTGCAGCTAGAACTGAAACCAGAGTTTCAATTTGAGATTATTTCTTTCAGGGGAGACCTGATCTTTGACCTCTGAAGTTGATGTCACTTGTCCCAAACTACAGGTAGTAAAAAAATAAAGGTGGCTAAAATACTCGAGCCTCAACACATTAAAAACTCCCACTTAGGGACCAGCAGTTAGCGTAATGGCTATGTCACTGGACTCCCACGCAGTCGACTGTGGTTCGGGTCCCGGACCCGGAGGCTTAAACTCACACTGGGTGCATGTGCGTGCGTGCCCAAGATCCTGAGAGGAGAAGGGATTGCAGTGTGGCCATCCCCCCTGGGGGGTGATTTTTCGCTTTCTGTCTCTCTCTCTGTCTGGCGAGCGCACGCGCCCTATAGCAAAAACCTCTCCAAAAAAAAAAAAAAAAACCCAAAAAACCTCCCACCTACATAATTACTCTTTTCAGAATCTAAGCTTAATTTAAATCTTCTTTGAGAAATAATATTTGAAAAGCTTAAAATCCCTT
This sequence comes from Tupaia belangeri chinensis, assembly GCF_000334495.1. NCBI lineage: Eukaryota > Metazoa > Chordata > Mammalia > Scandentia > Tupaiidae > Tupaia > Tupaia belangeri. The sequence continues at coordinate 416,945 of NW_006204309.1, forward strand.
ACCTGGCAAGCAGGACACAATCAACGTTCTTTATCTTCCCCAAAATGAGGGCATCGGATGGCTGTACACAACGAAAAGTGGTTACACCTCAGTGATTTAAACCCCTCCCCCACAAATAAACAATGGAAAAGCGGTTACATGAACTACTGAACACAGACAGATTGACGGAAGCTTGGAGTGTGAAGATAAGCTTAGGGAAGAGTCTACATCCGACTGATCGCATAAATTCAATATTTACTGAGCCCTCTACAGGCTGAGTCACGAGACTCTGCAGGTGGCCTCAGGTGCCTGCGTAGATACAATTTAAATAAGATCTCTCTGTAAACAGCACCCTAGAAACTGATGGTTAACTGACCAAATGTGTCAGTGGTGTTTGGCAGATTCAAGAGCAGGTTTCAGAGTGACAGGCAGAAGGGCTAGGAGGTCACTGCCATGGATTTAAGAACTTGGAGCCAAATGATCTGCGCTAGCCAGGTCTGCAAGAGCCAGGGGGTAACGTGAGGTGGCAGGGAGAGGGGCCTTAGAACCAAGGAGGTTGAGAGAACACAAGGCTAAGAAATGAGCTGGGATGACGGCAGGACTTGGAGGACACAAGGTCCATCTAAGGCTTTAGCTGAAAAAGAGGGCTTAGCTGGGATGGTCAGGTACAAAGATCGTCACAGGAGGGGGAGAACAACAGTGCCTGAAGTGGCAATATAGCATTAGAAGGTCTAGGCCAGGTGACACTGGGGCTTGGAGAATAAGCAGCTTCCCTTGAAAAAGAACTCTCTCTTAGGACCAGCAGTTGGCGTAATGGCTGTCACTGGACTCCCATGTAGTCGACCACAGTTCGAGTCCCGGCCCTGGTGGCTTAAACTCACACTGGACGCGTATGCGTGCATGCCCAAGATCCCGAGAGAATGGAGAAGGGATTGCGGCATGGCCATCCCAATCACAAAAAGCGAGTGATTTCTCGCTTTTTGTCTCTCTCTGGTTTTCTGGCGAGCGCACACGCCCTAAAGCAAAAAACTCAAAAAGAAAGAAAGAAAGAAAAAAAGGGACTTTCTCATTTCCAATTCAGTCAAGCATTTGATACTTGGGCCCATTAGTCATCAGCTGCTCCCCCAAATTAGTGTGGTGTGAGCATCTGCTGGCTCCAAATGAGAAGCTGATTTGAATGCAGATTTGAATAGTACAGTTACTAGGGGTGATGTGGGTGCCTATCTTCTAGCAATACAAATTGAGAAATTGTTGTACACAAAGCCATGTTCTTAAAACAGAAGTTGGAGGTATCCTTATGAATAACTAGCTGAGGAACCCAGTGGCAGGACTTTTCTGCCTAGAACAGACAGCCCTGTGCTGCCAAAATCAAAGCTTTTTTTTTTTTTTTTTTTTTTTTGGTTTGTATGTTTGTTTTAGAGAGAGAGAGAGAGAGATCATCCCCCAGGAGCGATGTCACACCACAATCCCTTCTCTCTCTCTTTTTTTTTTTTGGGTAGAGATTTTTGCCTGGGGGTGCATGTACTCACTGGAGAGAGAGACAGAGACAGTGAGGGGGAAAGTGAGAAATCACCCCCTGGGGGGATGGTCATATTGCAATCCCTTCTACTCCATTCTTCTCCTGGGATCTTAGGCACGTATACACATGCTCCAGTGATTTTCGAGCCACCGGGTCTGGGACTCAAACCGCAGCTGGACATGAGGGAGTCCAACAATGTAACTGCTATGCCATCTGCTGGCCCCCCCTTTTCCTCTATTTTGCTGTAGGGAATTTGGGTAGGCATGTACACACACCTAGTATGATATATATACATATATATATTTCTTTTTCTTTTTTCTTTTTGGAGATTTTTGTCATAGGGTACATGTGCTTGCCAGAGAGGCAGAGAGAAAAAGCAAAAAATCACCCCCAGGGGAGAAAGCCATGTCATAATCCCTTCTCTTCCATTCTCCTCTTGGGATCCTGGGCATGCATGCACACGTGCCAGGTATGGAGTTTCAAGCTGCTGGGTCTGGGACTCAAACTTGAGTTGACAGCATGAAAGTCCAGTGTCTTAACCACTATACCACCTGCAGGACCCCCATTTTTTTATTTTTTCACTTCGAAATCAAGCCAACAAAGAGAAATGGAAAAGCTAACATGTCTCCAGTAATTGGATATTAATACCTTGCCAAAAGGAGTATCCACATATTTTTCAGTTCTTCCTTCTAAAATTTCTGGATCATCCAGACCTGTCCCACCAATTATTCCAATCTAAGAAAGAAAAAGAGGGACAAAAAATTATCATAGTTCATCATTTTTCATCAAAAACAAAAGCATTATTTTAAACAAATTTATTTTTAATAGTGTTTTTCTCCATTCCTCCTAAGCCCTAATTATTTTTAAAAATCTAGAAATTACTGACAAAAAAACCCAGCAAATATTTAAAGGCTGTCTATAAAAATAAAACACTTGAAGGTGTTCTATATTCCAGAGATAACTAAAGTGTAGGTCACCTTTTTGGATTCTATCACATTTATTTCTGACTATCTGAATTAGAACTAAATTGCAAAGCAAGTTTATACATTTCTGTAACTATAAATAAGTAATTCAAAGGTAGGCGTACTTTTTTTTTTTTTTTCAAGACCAAGCATCATACTGCATCTCTCTGATTATCTTGAAAACCCTTGCCCTCAGGGACTAGAGCGAGCTAAAGAAACCTGGTCCTGGGCCAGCCCAGAGCACAGAAGTAACTCAGCTGGACGTACATGGGAAGGGATGAGAGTCTGCACCCAGCGCCCTCCCTGAACACACCTGCAGTTGCCATGACCACACCGGCTGAGACTAGGGGCGGCAGGCTGTGAAGACCCTGCTGGGAGTTGCACCAATCCCCTCCCTCTCCTTGCTTCCCTCAAGAAATAAATAAACTTTAAGGGGAAAAAAAAAAGGGACCAGCAGATGGCGTAAAGACTGTGTCATTGGACTCCCGCATGGCTGACCTCCGTTCGAGTTCCAGACCGGGTGACTTCAAACTCACACCAGCCGCATGTGCATGTGTGCACCAAATCCCGACAGGAGAATGCAGCAGGAGGAGCAGAAGGGACTGCGGTGTGGCCACCTCCTCTGGGGAGTGATTTCTCACTTTGTCTCTCCGGCGAGTGCATGCACCCTATAGCAGAAATCTCTCTAACACAACAAACAAAAACCTAGTGTTATCCTCTAAGTGTTCACCTGACATGGTAGCTATTGTCACTTCAGTAAAATTTCTACTAAATAAAAAGAAGAAAGCAGCTTTTGGAGAAAAATTCCTGAGTTAAGAATTAATCAAACATCTAAACTCAGTACATTTTCAGGTCAAGTTAACACAAGTTGATTTATATCAGCATGTGAGAAGATGGTTAAATCCATAGCGCTCAATTTCCTGAACAAACAAAACAAAACAAAACAACAAAAGAAGAACACAAGGACAGTTTATCAAGATTTTCCTGAAGAACTTTGCTGGTTTCCGACAAGTTTACATAATGTCAAGTGTCCTTGTAATTTCCCAAAGCGGCTAAGTCAGTTTTTGACGTTGTTGCCACCTTGTGGCACATTACTGAAACTACAGCAGGCTATAGATTGCAGGTCAATTAACGTTAGTAAGTGAAGACTAACCAATGTCATACTTTTCAAAAATCAACATGTGTTCACTTAAATCAATATATTTAAATCATGCTAGTTTGATATAAATTAATTTCTTTCCTTTTTTTCCCCCACAATCCTAACCCTTCCTCTAGCCTGGCTTCTCCATTTTCTCTCATCTCACGAACCTCTGAAGCACCACAACTCACTGGAGGCTGGTGAATGGCCCAGCTCATGTTTTCATCCTGGTCAGAAATGAACCGCTGGCTCTGAAACTACTCACAGCCCACTCTTTAGGGTCCCAGCTATGAAAACTGGCTTTTTAACTTATTATCATGTAGACTTGGCTGATTCTGGATATTCCCTGGGCCATGGGATCTCGGACTCTGATTTCAACATTGAGCTCTCAGGTCCATTTACACAAAACACACCTGACTTTGTTCTGGAGCTACCGTCTCAGTCTAGGAGCTAGTCCAGCATGGCAACAGGTTAAGAAAAGCTAGCCAGGGCCATCAGGGGGCATGCAGGTTAAGGCTCTGGATCCCACTTGGCCAACTGAGCAGTTTGAGTCCTGGACCTGGTGGCTTGGAAATCACACCAGGTGTGTGTGCGTGCGTGTCCAAACTCCTGAGAGGAGAAGGGACTGTGGTGCGGCCATCCTCACTGAGGGTTGATGTCTCACTTCCCTCCGTTTCTCTCTAGTGAGCTGAGTGCATGTACCCGATAGTGAAAACCAAGAAGGAAAAAAAAAAAAAAATTCTAACCAGATGGCCTGCTGACATGCAGCTCACCCCCAGCAGCCTGAAGCTTCAGTCTACACCACAGGCTGCACAATGACCCTGCGACTCAGTCCTCAGCAAGGACTGTGCAGTACTGGACATGGAAGCAAGAGGAGTGGCTACTGTCTGCAGAAAGGCTGGGATGGGATCTTCAAAAACCTCATCCAGTCATCCAACTGGCTCTGGCTGTTTATGGAAATCACATCTTGCAAAGATTACAGGGAGAAATGTAACGATTGAATCCTGCTGCACACACCAGAGAACTGGACCTCTAAAATGGAGACCAGGAAAGCCAAGATGTGGCCAATGTCGCCACCTGCTGGCACTACAGCAAAGTACAACTGGGATAGACAGCCCAACTGTCCACAGGCCAGAGCCTCTAGGTTGAACAATCTGTACCCGTCTTGGTAATCAAGTACACCTGAGTATTTACCTGCCACAGGCACTTATTAAGTCCATCAGTGGCCTACTCATTTCATCATCACAAACACCCAACAGACAGGCCTTTCATATTAACACCCATTTTACAAATGATGAAAAGCACAAAAATGAAAAAGCTTGTCCAATAAATCCTAAGAAGCAAAGTTGGGATAGGAACCCAGGTCTTGGGGGCTTACTCACTAGGAAGTGCTGTCTCCCAGTGTCAGCTGGAGTCCTTTACAGCATTAGACCTTACTGGAAATGTTTTATTGTCTCCACGTCATTCGGAGACCGATGCTCACAGCGGTTAAGTTCTTGGCCAAGGCCACCGAGCAAGCACAGAAACTGAGTCTGGCCACCCGAGCGAGCCATCTCAGAGGGGAGGACCTTGTCTATGATCTCGTTCAAAGGTAGGAAACAAGAATGAGACTTACCAGGCCTTCTGGGCTAGAAGCAGGAAATGTGTTTAAGGCCTGAGATGGAATTTCTGCCTCATCAAAACGTCTTCATTATACAAAATATCAGTCTGAAACAGGGACTCCTCTGGTCAGTCAAGTCGTTGTCAGTTTTTAACAGCTGGTCGTTCATCCCATGTTTCTCCCATGACGGATGACAGATCACTGGGCTAATCTCAGAGAGAGGAGGGTCTGACTTCCTCTTTAGACTAGGAAAGCCTTATCTCCAAAGCTCGATTTACTTGGTCAGAACGGCTACCTGCATCGAGGCTGGAAGGGTTCATACTAAGCCCTGCCCTGTGTCTTTCTCTCCTGGGACCTGGTCCTGAGAAATGTCACTACCTCACTGTGTTTCAGGAACCTCTTGCGATCGCTCTGCTACGTGGACACACTGCATTAAATCCAGCACCCTAATCTCAAAACACTGTAACCCTGAGCAGTTGAGACCAGTTCGTGCCAGGCAGACTGAGTCTGCCTTTGAGTGCCTCAAGCTCGTGACGAGGTGAAACAGCCAGAGCCCGGGTCGGCACTGTCCCTGATCTGAGCACTTCTACCCTTCAGCTCTGGTTGCCAATAACTACTGTGGCAAGCAGACAGAAGCTGTCATTATTGAGCAACCTGGACCCTGCAAAATCCTGGAAGCCCAGCTACATGGAGACTTGGTCAAAGGTCTCAGCCCGGGAGGTCTTTCCAAGCCTGCATGATGGCCGTAGGCCCATGGGGCTAGCTGGTGACTCCATCTTTGACAAGACATCCCCCTCTGCAAGCCACCCTTGTAGGTGAAGGTTATGGTTGAACTGTGTCCTCCTAAATTCATACGTTGAGTCCTAACCTGTGGCACCTCAGAGTGTGCTGATGAGGACGCAGTGGCGCTGGGCTGAGGCGTCTCTCAGCTCCACAGCAATTTCCTCCCCTGGGAGCTGCAGCACCACTTCCCTGCTCATTCAGCTGAACCGCTGTTTAAGTGACCAGATGAAACTGGCAGCGAATCAGGCATCTGCCACCTGCCAGCGACATTCATGGGGCCCGGACACACAGATGTGTGGCCTACACTCATTCCTAGGTGGGATGCGGTGGGCTCTGGGGTGGCTGCCTTATGCTTGCACCTACACCCCCTCTTCCTTAAGGCTGGGTCACCTCTTCTACTCACACAATGAAACAGGGCCCAGAGGCCACACTTCTGGTTTCACAAGTGCCTGCTATCTAGCTGGTAGAAGGCCAGGCTTGAGGCCCTGTTCTGTCATTATATAGGTCCAGTTGTGGGAATTCTGGACACCTTAGCACACCTTCCTGGGCCTCAGTTTTATGTCTGCAGAAAGAGGTGTATGCGGCTATATGGTCTTGAAAGACATTCCAGCTCCACCATTCTATGATTTGGGGGTAGGATGTGGTTTTCCTCAGCCTTGTTTGCTCCGGACACTGGCACCTGTGTTTTCTACGTAGGCTGTTACTGCCTTAGCAATCTGCGGAGATGGTGCTGGCATCATGGATTCTCAACAGCGAAGCGGCCATGTCTTCTTTTTTTTTTTTTTGGAGAGGTTTTCGCTATAGGGCACGTACGCTCGCCAGACAGAGAGAGACAGAGAGACAGAAAGCGAGAAATCACCCCCCAGGGGGGATGGTCACGCCGCAATCCCTTCTCCTCCATTCTCCTCTCAGGATCTTGGGCACACACGCACACAGCGTGAGTGTTAAGCCACCGGGTCCGGGACACGAACCGCGGTCGACTATGTGGGAGTCCAGCGACATAGCCATTACACTAACTGCTGGTTCCCAAGCGGCCATGTCTTCTAAACTCAAAGAGATCAGCAGGCAGTCTTATGCCATTCGTACCCTGTTTAAATCCAGCAGCTTGCCAAGACCAAAAATATGCATCATCCAATATTTACATCAAGGCTCTAATCACGTTGCCCATTCTGCACTTTAAATGCACCACATTAATTTTACAAGGAAATCAAGTGGCAGGGAAAATGCTCTCCAGATTAAAGTGAGGCTATTTTAAACATAACCCCACTCTGTTTTTAACACTAGTCTAGTGTTTTCCTGTAAGGAAAAGGTGAAAAGTTGTGGCCTAGTAATGATACCTTACATAATACTCTAATTGTTGACGAAAAGATCATTCCAAACTGCTTATTTATTTTTAATTGGCTATAGGGTGTGTGTGCATGCTAGAGAGAGAGAGAGGGAAGGAATGTGAGAAAACACTTCCCCCATAGGGGGTGACCACACCTGAGGCAATCCCTTCTCCTCCATTTTCCTCTGGGGATTTTGGGTACAAACACACACGTGCCTGGTGTGTTTCTTCAAGCAGGGTCTGGGACTTGAACCACATAGTTGGCCGTGTGGGCTTCAGCCATCTTCACTACCACCACCACACCACCTAGTTTGCCCCAAGATAATTCAAAAGTAATCCCAGTATCCCCCCCCACACACACACACTCTTAGAAGCACTCCCATTTAATAAATGTCAACTATATGCAATACAGGCATCAGAATTCTACCCCCTTCCAGTAAACTCTACAGAAAACCCCCAGCTTTATAGACAGGTGCCCAAGGGGACTCATTTTGCACGTGAGTTCCATGCAAACCATTTCTATCTTGTTCCCTGCTGGCATGGGAGAGGCATTCTATAAATATTTGCTGAATGCAAGATTCTTTCCAAACTGGCAAAGACATTTCATGTCTAATTCCGACTGCAACACCCCCACCCTGGCTCTCATCACAAGTGGCTCAGTAAAAGCTGAGAGGCCCTAATAAACTAGTCACTCTGGCTGATACGCTGACACCCAGATTTGCCTTTTCCCTGGAGATCTGCACCCAGTGTAGAAAATCAAGAAGATGTTTGGAGAAGGCCTCCCACCTTCCATTCTGTCGGTCAAAAATGTCTAAAAATCAAACAAGTTAATGTGTTCCTAACCAATAATAAACAGCCGAGATGATGAGATGAGGTCTTATGTTATATCAGTCCATCCTCAGGCACTGTAATTCTACCCTCCTGTCTCTGGAGACAACAGCCAAGAAAGGAGTGTTTAAAGACCCAGAGAAGCTGGCTGCAACCCTCAGAACTCAGAGCGCTAGGGCCAAAGCTTCCCACCACACCAAGATCCCTTGTGAGGAGGTCTCTGAGGACCTAGGGTACAAGGAGACTGAGCTCCCACTCTCAAGGTTGCAAACAAAGCCGTTTCAAGCCAGAGGCCTGCAACCTGGGAGTGGTCCTGCGGAAGGAACCCTGTACCCTGTACTCCTCTCCGTGTGTTTAAAAAGTCTCAGAATCCCCACAGCACTGCACCGCAGTAAACTTCAGCTCTGAGAAGGCGTTAAGTTGGAAGGAAAAGGAAGCCGGAAGCTCCCAAAAGAGCGTGTACGCAGTTCTGCCACGTGGGCCGGGGACAGTGAGCGCAGTCAGAGAGGAAGCGCGAGTCCCGCAAGACACAGGAGCGGGTGCCAGCGGCCGCAGGAATCCAGCCACCTGGGGCACCCGCTAGCGCCTGCCAGGCCCA
>NW_006204309.1:425712-441125 GCF_000334495.1 Tupaia belangeri chinensis
GGGGGGGGCGCCCGCGGGCCCGAGAAACCCACCCCCCGGGGCCCCCCGCTAGCGCCTGCCAGGCCAACCTGCCGGGTACTCGGCCAGGGTGGTGGCTGCAGCCCAGTCACTACCTCTCGCCACCTAGCCTACGCCCTGCGGGGTGCGGTGCAAAAGAGCCCAAAGGCGGGGGGTCAATATGCCGGCGTACCCTCTCCCCCGCGCAACGCTCCGGGTGTCGCTCTCTGTCCCTTCCCGCTGCGGCGGGGGCTCACCACCCCAAGGCGCCGACAGCAGGCAGCAGCCTGGAGGGCTCGTCTCACCTTCACAGCGTTGTTAGCGGCGCCCGAGGCCATGTCTGCGCGGTGGAGGGAGCTGCGACCCGCAAGCGCCCGGGACTAAGGGGCCGATCGCGCCGAGAAGCCGCAGTCTGGCCAGTCGCGCAGCGCGGGAGTGAGCTGGGCGGAATCTCGGGCGGGCCCCGGCTCCTCCTCTTCCTCCCGGGGACAGCTGGATTGGCTGCTAGTGTGGGATCGCCCCCGCCACCCCCTCCTCAAATCGAGGTTCCCTCGTCCCACCCCTTTTGCAGACCTTTCCGGTACTCAGGTGTTGGTAGATTTTTCCCCCCCCCCCCGTTGTAAATAACGGGCTCATGGCAATGATAATAAAGGAGATTGTTAATTGACCTCGTATGTTGCAGGCTCTGTGCTTTCCGCTTTAATCAGCTCACGTAACTCTCACAACCCTGGAAGGCAGAGCAACACTCCCGGTTCGGCCCAGGGTTAGTTGCACCTTGGCCTCTGCTGCAAGGTCAGGCCCAGCTGCGTTCCAGAAGCCCTCGCGGGAGGAAGCAGCCTCCGCCGGAGGGAACTGCCTGCGGCCCGAGTCCCTCCAGCTGCCAACGTGAAGCGGGTCGGGGTGGGGCGGGGCTGGCTCTTCTGACCATCGCGTGCTGACCCGGAGTTTGCTCATTTCCCCTCATTCGTCGGGGACAGGCCGCGGATGGGGTTGATACACGACTCAGAGATGTCGGAAGGGAAACAGCAGTAACGTGCTACTGGATAACTTTTCTGATTTAGAACAATGATCTACTCTTCAATCCGAGAGGCGGTTTTAGGAGGGTGAGACTCTGCACTACTCACAGCCTGGCTCCACCCAGCAAGGGCCCTTTCAACACCTGCCACGCGGGAGTAGCTTTCAGTGGGACTGGATTCCAGATCCAGACCCACGCGTCCCTCACTCAACACTGCCAGGACACACACCCCACCGCCTGCAGCACCAGCAGCCCGGTATTGAGAGAATCTCGGGATAATCCAATTGAACCTTCCCCAACGGAGTAAACGCTCCCAAACAAAACACTGGGTGGCAGCGGCGTTAGGGGTGGCCTCTGAGACAGAAAATGCTGCAGATTCCGCTGGGAGTGGGAGAAGGGTAAAGAAAAACATAACTTCCTTCCTTCTCTACAATAGCAAAACGGAAACAAGTCGTGAGAACAGTTGCATTCAAAATATCAGGGTGCTGCCCATATCGCCTGTTTCCCTAAGCAGCATAGACGGTCACTCTGTCCTTAGGCTTTGCTTTAGGACTAAATTTTTTCACAGTGTTAAAATTTCCTTCCTTTTGCCCCAGTCATCTATTTCATTTAAATTGAAGAATGGGAAGGCAAAAGAGGAATCAAATTAGTTTAGGGTACTGTTTCTCCCACCACCCCCAAAGGTCAAGAGACTTGGAGTCCATGCTAGGTAACGGGATGTAGTTTAGGGGTGCCATTCAGCTGCTTACTCGGTTGGGGAGCAGGAAGCCCAGCACTCAAATTTGAGAGCCATTGAGGGCACATGGATGCCACTGCAGAAGCAGGGATGTGCTTTGATGTGACCAGCAAGTCTATTTTCTCCTCAGCAGGGCCTCCCTGCAACAGTCTGGCAGTCCTGGAAGGAGTTAGGTCCTGCAAGCATGAAAGGCCTCTAGACAGAGAAGCTGGGCCCTTGAAGGGATCTAGACTGAACACCTGGATTTTTCTAGCATCGCTTGCAGGTCAGGGAGCAGGCATTTACTCTTGAACATGTAATGTTTGTAAAGAAAAAACTGTCCAATCTCTGGTCTGTTTTTTTGAGGCATGTACTTTGCAAGCCAGTTTCAGGGAAAAAAAGAGCCTTTCAGGACCAGCAGTTGGCGTAATGGCTATATCACTGGACTCCCATGTAGTCGACTGCGGTTCGAGTCCCGAACCTGGTGGCTTAAACTTATGCTTGGCGTGTGTGTGCGTGCCCAAGATTCCAAGAGGAGAATGGAGGAGAAGGGATTGTGGTGTGGCCATCCCTCCTGGGGGTGATTTCTCACTTTCTGTCGTTCTTTCTGTCTTTCTGGTGAGCGCATGTGCCCTATAGCAAAAACCTCTCAAAAAAAGAAAAGAAATGAGCCTTTCTAGACAAGATTTCAACAATGTTATAGCTTTTTCTAAGAAACCAGGCACCCACCCACCAGCTCATTGTCAGCCACTATTTTGTTCTCTGTATAAGGATTCATGTATTTCAAGAAAAATTGATCTACTTCCCAAAGGCACTCTGGCAGCTTTCACTATTTTGCATAGTGAGAAAAAAGCATACAAATTCTTAGAATCATAGAACTGGTCAACGCTTAAAATGACCATTAGAGGACCATTTTAATAAAATGATTCATTTTTGAAATTTTTCAAAATAAATTTTCAGAAAGTTAAGAATGCGTAATGGCTATATCACTGGACTCCCATGTAGTCGACTGCGGTTCGAGTCCCGAACCTGGTGGCTTAAACTTATGCTTGGCGTGTGTGTGCGTGCCCAAGATTCCAAGAGGAGAATGGAGGAGAAGGGATTGTGGTGTGGCCATCCCTCCTGGGGGTGATTTCTCACTTTCTGTCGTTCTTTCTGTCTTTCTGGTGAGCGCATGTGCCCTATAGCAAAAACCTCTCAAAAAAAGAAAAGAAATGAGCCTTTCTAGACAAGATTTCAACAATGTTATAGCTTTTTCTAAGAAACCAGGCACCCACCCACCAGCTCATTGTCAGCCACTATTTTGTTCTCTGTATAAGGATTCATGTATTTCAAGAAAAATTGATCTACTTCCCAAAGGCACTCTGGCAGCTTTCACTATTTTGCATAGTGAGAAAAAAGCATACAAATTCTTAGAATCATAGAACTGGTCAACGCTTAAAATGACCATTAGAGGACCATTTTAATGAAATGATTCATTTTTGAAATTTTTCAAAATAAATTTTCAGAAAGTTAAGAATATAGTAAAAATATGTATCAGCTTATGTTAGAGAAGTATTTAACTGATTAATAAAAGAACAAAACGGGATCACAAAGCTGATCATTCGAAGGAGGATATAACAAACTGAAACAGTGAACAGAAAAGACAAAGCTAGAATGAAACTGAAAAATGAGAAGCAGAGCTGGTTCATAATGTACAAGGTGATAAATCCGTAGCCTTTGGGAGTTTTTTCGTGTATGTGGGAACACACACTACTTGCATCTTTAAAAGAGAAAAGAGAACATTTGTAATTTATCCATCTTCCTCAAGATAACACCTAACACCCCAGAGTCTGAACCCTCACCAATAAAAAACAAAACAGGGAGACTAGCAGATGACATAATGATTATGTCACTGGACTCCCACATAGTCGACTGTGGTTTGAGTCCCAGACCCAGTGACTTAAACTCACGCCAGGTACATGTGCGTGCATGCACAAGATCCTGAGAAAAGAAGGATTGTGGCGTGGTCGTCTCCTTTGGGAGGAGTGATTTTCTGCTTTCTGCCTCTCTGTCTCTCTCTGTCTCTCCAGCTAGCACAAGTGCCCTATAGCAAAACTATCTCTTAAGAAAAAAAAAAAGAAAACGAAGCAACATTCTGTAGGGAAGGGTTTGACACACTTTGTCCTACAAGAGGCAAAAATCTACAGATGTGTGAAGCTCAAAAGCATAGACAATACTTAATGGAACAAATATGACTGCATTCCAATATAATTTTATTTATGGACACTAAAATTTGAATTTCATATGAGTAAGACAAAATGTTATTTTGATCTTTTCCCAGTCACTTACAATTATAAAAACTATTCTTAGCTCACAGTTTTATAGAAACCAGTGGAGAGCCGGGTTTGGCTGAAGTCTTGGGTCATTGTATGCCACTTTGGGGGAGTACCTGAATCAGATATACCTTGCCACCCAAGCTCAGATGATGCTAGGGTAGGCTTGTTAAGTTAGGCAGTAATATTTTTGCCTTGTTTCCAAGTTCTGGATGATATAGTTCCTTAACAAACTCTAGAATAAATGGACCAAACTTAAAATAGTAAGTAGTCTCCCTTTGAATTCTTAGTGAGATAAGGAGTCTCAAGGGCCTATCTTGCCCTATCATTCTTTTCTATCTTACAAATTCCTCTCTGTTAACCTGTACACTTTTTTTCTGAAAAGAATTTTAAATAAGTACCTAGGGCACTTTTTTTTTTTTTTAAATTCCCAGAGGGCATATGCATTCTGCAGAGAAAGACCGAGAGGGAGAGAGAGAGAGAAAGCAGGTCCCAAAGGAGCATGATCACACCACAATCCTTTCTCCTTCATTTCTCCTTCCTGTTGAGATTTTGGGCATATAACACACACATGCTGAAGCAGGTAAAGACTCCATCTTGGGGAGCATCTCCATTATAAACTGTTAAATTCCTAAGACTAATAACTCAGGGCTGAGAGCTGTCTAAGGTTTCTGCCCTCCACCAAACTTACTGCCCTTCCCTGGAGCTACAGGATAACCTGAAAACCTTGGGTGGGTTAGTACCTTGAATGGATTAGATTTCCTGCCTCTCTGAATTCTCCCTTTGATGCTGTGTAGGGCAGGATCTGAGCCCAATTCCTACCCGGAGACCGCCCTTCCCCAATTCCCCCATTAAAGACCATGCCCAAACTCCAGTTGGGGTTGGAGATTTTGAGCTTAACTCCTTCATGCCCGCTGACATGATAAACAGATCTCCATAATCTCTCTGAGTGCTGCTTTCCATTCCTCAGCATCTGGTTTTCTGCAACGATGCCTGCTATGTTTTTCAAACTGCAGCAGTTGGGATTTGAACCACAGTTAGCCATGTGGGATCCAGCCCTCTTAATAGCTAGGTCATGAGGCTGGTCTATCCTGGCCATCTTATAACAATTCTGATTAAACCATAAAAATATTTCAATGGTTTCCCCCTTTTTTGATAACCCATACATGCCTCCCCAACTTCCTGCTCCTAGGAGAGTGTCATTAGTAGCTCTGTATCAGGTCTTGAGCAATGATCCTTTAGTATCCACGTGGGACAAGAATCTATAACAATTTATGAGTCTCTAAATATAACTAATAATTATAATAGTTATATTTATAAAAGCTATTTTTAAAATAATTATTTCTTCGATTTTCATTTATTATTATTATTTTAAATTTTCATTCTCCAGAGAGAGACAGAGAAAGAGGGAGAGTAAGAAAGCAAGTCCCCAGGTCCGAGACTCAAACTACAGTCAGCCACGTGGGAGTCCAGTGACTTAAGCCCCATGCCACCTGCTGGTCCCAATACATATTATTTTTGTAGACTTCTTCTAACCATTTCAGGACCATCAAGTATTCCAGAGAAAATAGTCACACAAATGGATGAAAAGTATCCTATACGTACACAAACTCATGACGTGCATCCTCAAGCAGTAGCATCAGCTGTCTCACTGAACCTTTGTATCTCTGCCCCTGACCGGTGCGTCAGTGCTGAACAAGTACTGCCAAATGGATTCGTGCCTGCTCGTAAGCCTTGATCATCTGGAGGTATTAAAACTGGAAAGTTGTTACAGCTGAAGCTACTCACATAATTCCCAGGAGCTTATAGATGTTTAGGCCAAAACAGAAATTCTAAACAACCTGGGAGTGTCCCTGCAGATCCCCAATTCTGTGTGGGTCAGCTCTGTTAAGTACTCCTGTATCACACACACACACACACGAGGTAGAGACATCAGCCCACGACTTGTGTCAACAAATCTGAGCTTGCCATCAGAGTATCAGTGAAAAAGCTCAAGTTCTGTTAGCAAGCAGCCTCTCAGGATGCAGCAGAACACTGTCGACAAATATTTTAAAAAGATAATATAAAAATGAATAGTAATAACATTAATAATAGGGCCAGCAGCAGTGGAGGAGTGGTAACACAGCCATCTGTAATGCTGGACCTACATGGGAGGGTTCCGGGTTCACATCGGAGACTCCTCCCGTGCAGTGGCAGCATGCATGTGCCCAATGATCCAGGCTGACTGAGGCTGGGATGAATTGTGGCTTTAGGACTCTGCTGGGGATGGCTTTCTCTCTCTTACATGGAAAATGGAACAAATAAATAAATACGCTTAAAAATATGACAACAATAAATTTAAAAATGACTTGTCTCTTCAAATTCCCAGCCAGGCAAGCTCATGCTATCATAAAGACCCCAAAGACATTTTAATTGGTGTAAACGCAGACTCGAAACCCTGATCTCATTGCTCCTCATTCGAAGGAGGATATAACAAACTGAAACAGTGAACAGAAAAGACAAAGCTAGAATGAAACTGAAAAATGAGAAGCAGAGCTGGTTCATAATGTACAAGGTGATAAATCCGTAGCCTTTGGGAGTTTTTTCGTGTATGTGGGAACACACACTACTTGCATCTTTAAAAGAGAAAAGAGAACATTTGTAATTTATCCATCTTCCTCAAGATAACACCTAACACCCCAGAGTCTGAACCCTCACCAATAAAAAACAAAACAGGGAGACTAGCAGATGACATAATGGTTATGTCACTGGACTCCCACATAGTCGACTGTGGTTTGAGTCCCGGACCCAGTGACTTAAACTCACGCCAGGTACATGTGCGTGCATGCACAAGATCCTGAGAAAAGAAGGATTGTGGCGTGGTCGTCTCCTTTGGGAGGAGTGATTTTCTGCTTTCTGCCTCTCTGTCTCTCTCTGTCTCTCCAGCTAGCACAAGTGCCCTATAGCAAAACTATCTCTTAAGAAAAAAAAAAAGAAAACGAAGCAACATTCTGTAGGGAAGGGTTTGACACACTTTGTCCTACAAGAGGCAAAAATCTACAGATGTGTGAAGCTCAAAAGCATAGACAATACTTAATGGAACAAATATGACTGCATTCCAATATAATTTTATTTATGGACACTAAAATTTGAATTTCATATGAGTAAGACAAAATGTTATTTTGATCTTTTCCCAGTCACTTACAATTATAAAAACTATTCTTAGCTCACAGTTTTATAGAAACCAGTGGAGAGCCGGGTTTGGCTGAAGTCTTGGGTCATTGTATGCCACTTTGGGGGAGTACCTGAATCAGATATACCTTGCCACCCAAGCTCAGATGATGCTAGGGTAGGCTTGTTAAGTTAGGCAGTAATATTTTTGCCTTGTTTCCAAGTTCTGGATGATATAGTTCCTTAACAAACTCTAGAATAAATGGACCAAACTTAAAATAGTAAGTAGTCTCCCTTTGAATTCTTAGTGAGATAAGGAGTCTCAAGGGCCTATCTTGCCCTATCATTCTTTTCTATCTTACAAATTCCTCTCTGTTAACCTGTACACTTTTTTTCTGAAAAGAATTTTAAATAAGTACCTAGGGCACTTTTTTTTTTTTTTAAATTCCCAGAGGGCATATGCATTCTGCAGAGAAAGACCGAGAGGGAGAGAGAGAGAGAAAGCAGGTCCCAAAGGAGCATGATCACACCACAATCCTTTCTCCTTCATTTCTCCTTCCTGTTGAGATTTTGGGCATATAACACACACATGCTGAAGCAGGTAAAGACTCCATCTTGGGGAGCATCTCCATTATAAACTGTTAAATTCCTAAGACTAATAACTCAGGGCTGAGAGCTGTCTAAGGTTTCTGCCCTCCACCAAACTTACTGCCCTTCCCTGGAGCTACAGGATAACCTGAAAACCTTGGGTGGGTTAGTACCTTGAATGGATTAGATTTCCTGCCTCTCTGAATTCTCCCTTTGATGCTGTGTAGGGCAGGATCTGAGCCCAATTCCTACCCGGAGACCGCCCTTCCCCAATTCCCCCATTAAAGACCATGCCCAAACTCCAGTTGGGGTTGGAGATTTTGAGCTTAACTCCTTCATGCCCGCTGACATGATAAACAGATCTCCATAATCTCTCTGAGTGCTGCTTTCCATTCCTCAGCATCTGGTTTTCTGCAACGATGCCTGCTATGTTTTTCAAACTGCAGCAGTTGGGATTTGAACCACAGTTAGCCATGTGGGATCCAGCCCTCTTAATAGCTAGGTCATGAGGCTGGTCTATCCTGGCCATCTTATAACAATTCTGATTAAACCATAAAAATATTTCAATGGTTTCCCCCTTTTTTGATAACCCATACATGCCTCCCCAACTTCCTGCTCCTAGGAGAGTGTCATTAGTAGCTCTGTATCAGGTCTTGAGCAATGATCCTTTAGTATCCACGTGGGACAAGAATCTATAACAATTTATGAGTCTCTAAATATAACTAATAATTATAATAGTTATATTTATAAAAGCTATTTTTAAAATAATTATTTCTTCGATTTTCATTTATTATTATTATTTTAAATTTTCATTCTCCAGAGAGAGACAGAGAAAGAGGGAGAGTAAGAAAGCAAGTCCCCAGGTCCGAGACTCAAACTACAGTCAGCCACGTGGGAGTCCAGTGACTTAAGCCCCATGCCACCTGCTGGTCCCAATACATATTATTTTTGTAGACTTCTTCTAACCATTTCAGGACCATCAAGTATTCCAGAGAAAATAGTCACACAAATGGATGAAAAGTATCCTATACGTACACAAACTCATGACGTGCATCCTCAAGCAGTAGCATCAGCTGTCTCACTGAACCTTTGTATCTCTGCCCCTGACCGGTGCGTCAGTGCTGAACAAGTACTGCCAAATGGATTCGTGCCTGCTCGTAAGCCTTGATCATCTGGAGGTATTAAAACTGGAAAGTTGTTACAGCTGAAGCTACTCACATAATTCCCAGGAGCTTATAGATGTTTAGGCCAAAACAGAAATTCTAAACAACCTGGGAGTGTCCCTGCAGATCCCCAATTCTGTGTGGGTCAGCTCTGTTAAGTACTCCTGTATCACACACACACACACACGAGGTAGAGACATCAGCCCACGACTTGTGTCAACAAATCTGAGCTTGCCATCAGAGTATCAGTGAAAAAGCTCAAGTTCTGTTAGCAAGCAGCCTCTCAGGATGCAGCAGAACACTGTCGACAAATATTTTAAAAAGATAATATAAAAATGAATAGTAATAACATTAATAATAGGGCCAGCAGCAGTGGAGGAGTGGTAACACAGCCATCTGTAATGCTGGACCTACATGGGAGGGTTCCGGGTTCACATCGGAGACTCCTCCCGTGCAGTGGCAGCATGCATGTGCCCAATGATCCAGGCTGACTGAGGCTGGGATGAATTGTGGCTTTAGGACTCTGCTGGGGATGGCTTTCTCTCTCTTACATGGAAAATGGAACAAATAAATAAATACGCTTAAAAATATGACAACAATAAATTTAAAAATGACTTGTCTCTTCAAATTCCCAGCCAGGCAAGCTCATGCTATCATAAAGACCCCAAAGACATTTTAATTGGTGTAAACGCAGACTCGAAACCCTGATCTCATTGCTCCACACAGTGTGGCCATTAGATGAAGAATTAATCCCAAAGAGATGCAATGCCCTTAATAAAACTGCATTCAGAGTTTTTCCATAGGCAATTCTCAGAATAATTAATTTCTCTTTCTTCTGCTCAAGGAGGGAAGAAAGCATATTTAAAAGGAAACACTGGGCCAGCAATATGTTCGAGTTCTGAACCTGGTGGCTTGCTTTCTCACTTTCTCTCTGCGTGTCTCTTTCTGGTGAGAGCATGCGCCCTATAGCAAACTTAAAAATGGTAATAATAATAAATAAAATTAAAATAAATAATTCTTAAAAAAGGAAATACTGACTGGTGTTTTTTGCCAGTGACATGTAAATACATACCAAGACAACCACAGGGTAACATTCTGTTTAACAAAATTAATATTCTGTAAATAAGAGATTTATCTGCAATCCAAGCTCTTTTAAAACTTGATGGCAGGAAATAACAGAATAAATTAAATTGTTTTATTCATGGAAAAATGTAGCTATGCATCTTCTCTCTGACACCATACTTATAAAACCCAATTCATTTAAAACACTAACATTTTAGTAACTAGAGACTCAGATTTTTTCCTTTATTGTCACCAAAAACCTGATTAATTGGACCTTTTGAATTTTCTTATCTTTGTCTTTAGAGTCAGTAAGTAATTATTACTTATACTAAAATTTTAAGAAAATAAGAAAAAAAATAAATAAAAATGCCCAATTTCCAGAAGAAAGCAGCCTAGTTGTATGTCACAGGAGATGAAAATACATTAAATCCAATGAAAATAAATTAAATCTAATTTGTAAATCATATTCACTATCGGTGACTTTACTGAGGCAATGACAAGTGAGTGATACACTAACTTTCCTCCAAAAATATTTACAACATATTTTCGATGACAACACCTTCTAACGGCCTTTAATGAAAGTGGAATGTCCAGTGATGACGCACAAGTTGGCCCCTGTAATTCTGGCTGAGACTTCCCGCATGTTGTGATATGCGATAAGAAGGTCAGCTCTTAGGATCTACTTTAACCTTGATGTGCTTCTGATAGGTGGAGTTTCTCTCCTGTTTTAGTCTGGTTTTCTGTCACTAACAACTGTATACTACATTGGATAAGTTATAAAGGAGAAAGGTTTATTTAGCCCACAGTCTTGGAAGTCTAAGGTCAAGGGTCCAGACCTGGTGAGGGTTTTCTTACTGGGGCTGGATGTGTATGGGAGGACTTTCTGCAGAGTTTTGAGATGGCACTGGGCATCGCATGAGCTTGGACACGTCCTTGTCTGTGTTCTAGCCTCATCCCCTCTCCTTATAAACCTACCAGTATTCGGTCTCCACCCTGGTGACTTTACCTAATTCACATCACTTAAAGGCTCCACCTTTTAACTCTCTAGTCAAATTTAGTTTCTACCCTCTTAAAACCATCACAACCAAATTAACACATGAATTTTGGGGGGGGTACATTCAGACCATAGTGCCCTGACTACATAATTGTCTTGTTGCAGTTCAGTCAAGTCCCACCACTTCAGTTTTTTGGAATCCTTTTCTACCATTCTCAGACGATTCGACCCTAGTAATGGCTTCCATTCCAAGTCACCTTAGCTCTTCCAAGGTCACTTTAAATCGAATAGATTCTGCCATTTCTGAAGTCTTATTTGGAATGATTTCGGTTGCATAAAATTTGGATTTATTAAAGTAAAAGCTTGCCAGTGTTTCACTTTCTCTAGAACAGTGCTCACACTGAGGCCAGCAGATGGTGTAGTGATTACATTTTGGACTCCTATATGGCTGACCACGGTTCGAGTATCAGACCCAGTAGCTTGAAACTCATGCAGGGTGTGTGTGTGGGTGTGTGTCTAAGATCCCGGGAGGTGAAAGGAGGAGAAATAATTATGGCTTGGCTATCCCTCCTGGAGAGTGATTTCTCACTTTCCCTCTCACTGTCTCTGTGTCTCTCTCTGGCAAGTGCATGTACCCTAAGGCAAAAATTTCTTTAAAAAAATAATGTTACACACTAAGAACATATTCTGGGGACCAGCGGTTAGTATAATGGCTATGTTGCTGGACTCCCATGTAGTTGACCGCGGTTCAAGCTTAAACTCACGCCGGGTGCGTGTGTGTGCGTGCCCAAGATCTCAAGAGGAGAAAGGAGAAGGAATTGTGGCATGGTCATCTCCCCTGGGGGGTGATTTCTCGCTTTCTGTCTCTTTGTCTCTCTCTGTCTTTCTGGTGAGCGCATGCACCCTATAGCAAAAACCTCTCAAAAAAAAAAAAAAGAAAAGAAAGAAAGAAAGAACATCTCTCCTGGAATCCCAGGATCCTTGTATCCTATAAGGTAAGCTAAGCAAAGAGCAAGATGAAGCATGAAGCCCAGTGTCTCCTTTGGTGAGAAAGAATGTTCAGTCTTGGTCTAAAGAGAAGTGATTCTCTCTTCCTATGCTCTGCTTAGAAAAAGACCAAGATGTTGTAGGTACTCAGGTTTTAATTTTCTCATATCTCAGCTGCGTAGAAACTATAGGTGCCACCTGGTCCAGCGTTTTAAGAGTGGAATGGAAGT
The DNA here is from genome assembly GCF_000334495.1 of Tupaia belangeri chinensis. Classification (NCBI taxonomy): domain Eukaryota; kingdom Metazoa; phylum Chordata; class Mammalia; order Scandentia; family Tupaiidae; genus Tupaia; species Tupaia belangeri. Next base: position 437,929 of record NW_006204309.1, read on the forward strand.
AAAATCTCAGCTCCCATGTGGCCTCCATCTACTCAACAGTGGTGTCATCCAGAGCTATCACTACGCTGGGCCTCAGAGAGATTCTAACACCATAGGTGCAACACCATCTGCTGTCCTCCTTCCACAAGTCAGAATGTGAGCTAGGATGAGAGGCCATGCAATGAACCCTTGCCTAGCTCCTAGTCTCCATTCTGTGTTTAGAATGGAGGGCACGCCTTATGTGCAGTGAGGGAGAATTAAAGTATAGGTTGTTGCTAAGGGCATTGCTTTCCATTCTTAGCAAATCCATGTGTTGTCTGGAAATAAAAGAAAAAAGAAAAGAAAAGAAAAAGGATTATATCCGTCTTCTGAGTATCTTCAGAGCAGCAAGAAAAATAGTTACTACTTATTGAGAGCCATGTATTTTTTATTTAATCCTCACAGCTACTGATGAAGATGACAGTGTAATCCATTTTACAGATGAGAAATGTGAGAGACATTGAGTCATTCTCACCTCATCTTTCTGTTTATTTAACCCTTCGAAATCATCCTAGTCTGGAGTCTTTGGGTCTTTTCTCTTTCCCATCAACAGCAATCAAATCATTCCTGTCAAGTTACGATATCCTGACACAGCTTAAAATGTTATCTCACCTGGAATCTATGAGTTCTATGGGGATTAAACCTTATAAAATAAGAAAATTCTTGGTAGAATGTGATGTTTGAGAAAATACAAAGTGTCATTGTCGCCATCATCACATCAGGAATAAGAGGCGCAGAGCATTTGAGAAGATGTCTCTAATTTCTATAACTAGAGCAACTGCGTTTCAGTCCCAAATCTATCTGATCTGCTAAGTGTGAGCTCTTAATTACTGTATTATTCTCTCCAGCATGCGCCGGGTCTTAAGCTAAGTGCTGAAGAAGGAGGTATAAGGCATACCATACTCTTAGCCCTTAAGGAGCTCCTGATTTGATGAGAGGAGTCAGGAAGAGAAGTCAGATTTTATTATGTAAAACAATGTGGTGAAAATGAGGTGGAGATTATGGAAGTACAGAGCAGGGCACCGTTTGAGGTCTTCTTGGAAAAAGTGATACTTGAGCTGAGTCTTTTGGATGAGCCAATAAATTAGGGAGGTGAGGTGTGTGTGTGTGTGTGTGTGTGTGTGTGAGAGAGAGAGAGAGAGAGAGAGAGAGAAGAGAGAGAGAGAGAATGAGAGAGCTGTTGGGGAGGATGGGCATGAAGGGAATTGAAGGACTAGACACAGCCATTCAGTTAATTAACCATGTGGTCCATAAAAATTAAGAATGAAAACAATTTATTAGATTTGATTGTTAGGAAGCTGTCAGTTACCTTTATCCTTAGAATAAAAAAAATTTGTTGTTTCAGAGCTAGACAATGAAAAAAATGACAAAATCAATGAGATGACATTAAAATTAGTTGTGACTGGCTGGAAATATTAAAGGAATTGAAGACTGATGGTGGAGGCAAATTCTGTCTACCTGAACAAGGCAACAAAAAGGAGTCGGAAGGACCAGGAGGTGGTGTGGAGGTTAAGGTGCTGGATCTCACATAACCGCATCTACAATTCAAGCCCTGGACCTGGCAGCTTGAAAACCATGCCAGATGTGTGTGCGTGTGTGTCAAAACCCTAGAATAGAGAGGAAAGGATTATGGCGTGGCCTCCCCTCCTTGGGGGAGAGGTGATTTCTCACTTTTCTTCTCTCTTTGCCTCTCTGCTGAGCAGATACGCAAAGTCTGAAGAAAGAAAAAACACTAAGAAAAAATTAGATGAGAGTATTTCTTTTTTTTTTTTTTCTTTGAGAGGTTTTCGCTATAGGGCACGTGCGCTCGCCAGACAGACAGAGAGAGACAGAGAGACAGAAAGTGAGAAATCACCCCCCAGGGGGGATGGCCACGCCACAATCCCTTCTCCTCCATTTTCCTCTCGGGATCTTAGGCACGCACGCACACGCGCTCAGCGTGAGTTTTAAGCCGCCAGGTCCAGGACGTGAACCACGGTCGACTATGTGAGAGCCCAGCGATATAGCCATTACGCTAACTGCTGGTCAGATGAGAGTATTTCTTAAAACAAGGCGGTACAATTGGAAAGATCATGGCACAGAGTGTAAGCTTGAAGCCTCCTGTTGATGCACAATTATGAAAGGACCTCAGAGGTCTACTTATGCTCAGGTAGAAACACTTGGGAAAAGGTAGGTCTCTGGTCCTATGTCCTTTTTTTCCCCCCTTTGATCTCAAATTCTTTATTATTTTTCTTTGTTGTAGTCACAATTTTGCATACCAGTCATCTCTAGCAGAGCATACTTCATTGTATGGCTTCTATTCATTCATTAAATGACTGAGTGAATGACTAAATGGAAGAACAAAGAGCAAACAACATTTATCACTGTGTTTTTCATTTTAGCCAGAGAGAAGGAAAGCTCAGAAATATTAAGGAAGCCGTACAGCAGGGGGCAGCAAAAGTTTGCTTTTTTCCCCTCCGACTCTGCAGGTCAACATTGTCTACAGCTTTAGTCATACTAACTTAATATGAGAAAGAGAGAACAAGAGAGAGAGAGAAAAAAAATGGGGTGGTGGTGAAAATTTATAATGTAAAGATCAGTTCTAAAATGATAAGTACACTGCACTGTAATTTACTCCAGCTGCTTCTAGAACAACACATGTAGCTTTTCATGGTTCCTTCCAAAAGACCCTGGACCGTATAGAGTTATATACAAATGGCCAGAAGGTGGCAGCATTCTTCACGGCTCACAGAAATAGCTTTTGGGGAAAAAAAATTAAGCACATATAGAGGATGAACTCTTTCTTTAAAGTCTCAAATATCTTTTTTTAAAACAATTATTTTATTTAATTTTATTTATTTATTTTAATTTGATCAGAGAGGGATAGAGCAAAAGAGAGAATAAAAAATTTGTTGTTTCAGAAAGGGAAAATGAGAGGGACCAGCAGTTAGCGTAATGGCTATGTCGCTGGACTCCCATGTAGTCCACCATGGTTCGGGTTCCGGCCCCGGTGGCTTAAAACTCACACCAGGCGCATGTGCATGTGTGCCAAAGATCCCAGAGAGGAGAATGGAGGAGAAGGGATTGTGGTGTGGCCACCCCCCTGGGGGGTAATTTCTCGCTTTCTGTCTCTCTGTCTCTGTCTGGCAAAAGCACGTGCCCTATAGCAAAAACCTCTCCAAAAGAAAAAAGAAAAAAAA
>NW_006204309.1:441210-457034 GCF_000334495.1 Tupaia belangeri chinensis
GCCTCAACCACCAAGCTCCCTGCCTGCTCCCAAAAGCCTCAACTATTTTAATGAAAGGAAGAATTGTAGCCAAAGGCACATTATTAGCTCCCTGCCGGCTCCCAAAAGCCTCAACTATTTTAATAAAAGGAAGAATTGTAGCCAAAGGCACATTATTCATTTTGAAGCAAGGGGATAACTAAAATGTTTTTTAATGCCAAGTTTAAGTCTTACAAAAGGTAAGCAAGCTATAATTAACAGGAATTACTTGTATTTTATTGTGTACTTTCATAATGTTCCTTTGTGAGATTTTTCAATGATCAATTAATTCACAGATGTGAGCCAAGAGAAAGACATGCAAGACACAAAGCTGTTAGATTACTGATTAATAGCACTAAATGATTTCCCCGTTGTCCTTGACAACATGATTTAAGTGTCAACAGAATACCTAAGAATCTCTTATGTATTATCAGGTCTTCACCTTCTCTAAACATTTAACTACTTTGGTTGGGTATTTATAATCAGATAAAAACAGGAACAATGTCTGTACTTAAAGTACTTGTCCAAAGGAAAATGCAGACCCACTGGTTTTTGAGAGTGACAGCACTTGACCCGAAACTCCAAAGGCACCTGTGAAACTTCCATCTGGGTGAAGGAGCAGAGCCAGTCTGGCACTTAGTTTCTTCTTAGATCTTCCATTCCTTCCTCATGCAGATAAGTAATAACCACTTGAATGGGAATAAAAAGCATTCTGTTGCATTTCTGCATATAATGAAAAGTTCCCCTGTCTCTGGCTCTTTGATTTCCCACCATAAGGCCAGACTTGGATTTTACAATAATAACAAAGAGCACTAGAAAAAACAAAGGGGCATATTTGCTTAAATTGCTGTTTGCACCAAAAGAAACTGCCTAATGGGGTTATCACTGGGTCAGGCTACACTCTGTTTTTCACAGACTAACTCAAGGGCAGACCCACTCAGGAAGGCTGGGTGGGTTTAGAGTCTTTGAACACCACTACTTTAATAAAATCATTTGTTGAAAAACTATCTCTGAGAACTTTTATTTGGTTAACAACTAAACAAATACACAAGAAAGGACTTGAAAATATCAAAGGGTAGTCAACTACTAGGAAATGACCTTTAGACTTAATTTTATTTTCAAAAAATAACCCTCCTGCATATAGGAAGTCACGAGGCATAGACGTTTAGGTTAGAACCATGGTCTCTCACTAGACCATTTGGCGTTGACTCTCGTCACACTCTGTGCCTCAGCTGCTTCATCTGTAAAATCAGGAAGAATATACAAGTTCGGTGTGAGGGTTCATCTTAATGTACTTGGAACCCGGTATGTATTAATGAGGACGATGATGACAAGGATGGTGATGTACCAGGTGTTGCATTCGGTGCTCAAAATACAGAGATTAATGATATTATCCCTGCCTTCGGGGAGCTTAGTCTTCTAAAAAGAGGTAAACAAATGAAAGCAAAATATTATAAATGTTATAGGGAGGTTATATAGAGTTTCAAGGAGTACAAAATACTGTGAATTTGGCCTAGATAGGAGTGAGGGATGCCTTGAAAAAAGGCCCTTGAACCGAATTGTATAATTTGCCTTTGTTGACAAGTAAGAAAAAGGGACAAAGAGGGACTTTTGATCATGTGACCAAAGTCAGAGCTGGAAAACACATGACTAAGGGTGCAGGAGTAAGAGCGACTATGGTCCATTTACAGAGCTACCATTATCAGAAGATGCTCAGAGCGTGGGTATGTGGTTAAGGGGCAGAGGGAGAAGTGAGGCTTACGGGCAAATGGAGGTCAGAGTTCAACATTGTCCACAGAGACCCATGGGCTAGATTTGGAAATTACAGGTTTGGTTTTGTTCATTCAGCGTATGTGTGTGTGTGTGTGTGTGTGTGTGTGTGTGTATGTATTTGATCTACACAGAAAAATCTAGATTTCCAGGCATTCTAGAAAGTTTAGAGTATCTGATAATATCGTTCTCTGATTCTGTCCGGCTCAGTGGCTGACATGTGCACTGCCCGTTTGTCTCAGACCTCCCCAACGACGGAGTCATGAACCTCACTTCCAATCCTACGAACAACCAAGTCTCTGATCTTTCCATAGCACTTTAAGGACCTGTGCTTTTAGTCTATTGTGTAAGGCATGCACAACATTTAAATGTTTTAAGCAGGAGATTCTGCTGTAATCTGATTTGCATTTTTGTGTGGAAAATAGAATGAAACACAAGCTGTCAAATTGTTTTCACCTTTTCACAAAAGATTTACCATAAGCAGAGACTGGACACATGCCAGGGCAGTTGAGTATCAGTGGATTTTATTAGTAGATGCTGTTGTTATTAAATATAATCCTTTTTTTTTTTTTAGAAGTTTTTTCCTTAGGGTGTGTCACTGAGGAGAGAGAGAGAAGGAAAGTGAGAAGTTGCCCCCCCCCCCCAGGGGGAACGGGGTCTGCAATTCCTTCTTCTCTGTTCTCCTCCTGGATCTTGGGCATGCAAGCACTAGTTCCCAGTATGATTTTTCAAGCCACTGTGTCTGGGACTCAAACGGTGATCAGTCTTGTGAGAGTCCAGCAATGTAACTGCTATGCCATCTGCTGGCCCCAAATAGAATCCATTCTTAGAAAATTGTAAACTGGGGCCAGCAGGGGGCATGGTGGTTAAGGCGCTGGACTCCCACATGGTCAACCATGGTTCAATCCTGAACCTGGTGGCTTGCTTTCTCACTTTCTCTTTCTGTCTGTCTTTCTCTCTCTGGTCAAAATGGAAGAATTAGTGATAATAAATAAAATTAAAAATAGATAAATCTCTAAAAAAATAAAAGTGTAATCTGTAATCTTGTTATGAAGGAATAGTCAATCTTTAATAAACTTTCTATTTTTTTAAAATTATTAAAGATGTGAAAGGATCTAGAATTTTAAAAGGAAAACTCATCCTAGTTAGGACTCTTCCTTGAGGATCAATGGATGGTCCCCTGAAATTGATAGTGACATAATAAAATCAGACCTCAGCATATATGAGAAAGGGCAGATAGGAATGCTCACATTTTAATAGGGGAAGAAACTGGTACATAACAGTCACTGAGAGGCAGTAAAGCATTTCTGGAAGAATGAGTTTTGCCAGTTAAAACCTGCCCTTACTAGTAGGAACAACCTCTTAATCTATAGAAAATCCCCAAACTTCTGCAATAGAGACACATAAGTTGAATTGGAGTGACAAATACAAAAAAACCCAGGGTTTTTCTTTTTTCTTTCTTTCTTTATTTTTAGAAGTTTTTGCTACAGGGCATGTGTGCTAGCCAGAAAGACAGTCAGAGACAGAGAGACAGAAAGCGAGAAATCACCCCCCAGAGGGGATGGCCATGCCGCAATCCCTTCTCCTCCATTCTCCTCTTGGGATCTTAGGCATGCACACACACGCACCCAGCGTGACTTTAAGCCACCGGGTCCAGGACTTGACTACATGGGAGTTCAGTGACATAGCCATCATGCTAACTGCTGGTCCCTTTCTTTCTTCTCTTTTAAAAACATGTTTAAAAAATTGATTTAATTTTATTTATTATTATTATTTTTTAATTTGACCAGAGAGAGAAAGAGACACAGAGAAGGAAGGTGAGAAATCAAGCCACCAGGTCCAGGACTCGAACCACTGTCAGTCATGTGGCTTGCTTTCTCGCTTTCCCTCTCTCTCTCTTTTTGTCTCTCTCTGGTCAAATTAAAATAAATAAAACTAAATAAATAATTCTTTTTTTTAAAAAGAAGCACTCTTAAATTTCAAAATTTAATTGTTAAAAAATTCCAAATGGCTTAAGAGAATTTTTTTTAGAGGCTTCTTTGCTGTAGGGCACATGCGCTCGCCAGAAAGACAGAGAGGGACAGAGAGACAGAAAGTGAGAAATCATCCCCTGGGGGGATGGCCACACCACAATCCCTTCTCCTCCATTCTCCTCTCAGGATCTTGGGCACGCACGCACACGCGCCTGGTGTGAATTTAATCCACTGGGTCTGAGACTTGAACCATGGTTAACCACACAGGAGTCCAGCGACATTGCCATTACTCCAACTGCTGGTCCCGGTTTAAGAGTATTGTACAACAAGATAGTCACCAGTTCTTACATTAGATAAGATAAAATGCATGCACTTCAATATACACTTTTTATAACTTTTCTGAATTCTATTGTTCAAAATCTGAAAATTTAAAGCTGCTCAACTTCCTGTTACAGTCTCTTAATTCGCTTTCTGTAAGTGACAGACTGCAATTTGCCAACAGGTTCCCATACCACTTATGGGTTGGGCTGACATGTATTAATTTTCTGTCATTGCATTTTTTGGCATGTACGTGTTCTATAGAATACCTGTATTAGGCCCATAAATGTCCAGTGTAAAGAAAAAGAAAAGCTTATGGTTTATTGATGCCTTGTTTGTTTATTTAATTGCTCACAAGGAAGAGAGGGAGAGAGAGTGAGAGAGAGAGAGAGCGCTCCCTAATGGAGTATGGTCACTTTTTCCTCCAATTCTCCATCCCGTTAGGATTTTGGGGACACATGCACATATGCCTATCATGTTTTTCAAGCTGCTGGGGCCGAGATTCAAGCCTCAGTCAGCCATGTGGGATCTGGTTCCCACTGCTGTGCTATAGTAACAGCTGAGCTATAAGGTTGACCTCTGTTGATGTTTTATTAACATTAAATACACTCACAACAGGTTTTTAGATATGTGCTCCAGATGAGGAATGGAAGGAGGAATCACATAAGTTATCTTATTCCTTGAAAGGTGAGTTTACTGTTCCTCCCAATAAACTGGTTGAAGCAAATAATTTTTTTTTTTTAAATTCGTTAGTGGTAGCTGCACATACTAAAATTTCTTAGTGGGACAAAAGAGTAGGGGATCTGCTACTGGGAATTTCAACTTTATTGGAGCTGGGCTAAGTGAGACAAACCAAGACCAACCCCCAAACAGATTTTCACTCATTCTCAGACAAAATGGAGTGATGAGGTTGGAGAGGACCAAGACATGATTAGAGAACAATTACAAAGGGACCACATCATATGCATGTGGTTAGTTCAGCTGTTCATAACTGTAAGTGCAGATCACAAAGATGAACTCTTGGATGATTAAACCACATTCCAATCTCACTGGAGCTGTGCCAAGTTGGGAACCATTTCCAAACACAGTCGTAAGAATTTAACTCAAGGAAGTCAAGGTCGTATAAATACCATGCTAGCATACATGGGAAATAAAGACTTCACAATGACTTGCTCAGACAAGGCATGGGAAAAACCAGAAAGAGATCAAGATAAAGGTGCAGTGAGGAATAAAGTAAAAAAAATTTTCTCAGCACACCTGTCCATTGCTGCCTTGAGGATCCAAGAAGTCTTCTGCAAATGTTCATTGAATGAATGAGTAGGAATGAGTAGAAACCCATCCCAACCACCAAATCTACTTGAAGATCAGGTACAGGGGGTAATAACAGTTGAAAGAAAAGTAAATAGGCTAGCCTAGATGGTGTAGTTGGTAGAATCCCAGACTGCAGTGCTAGATGTCACATGGGTAGCCACTGGTTTGAATCCCTGTTCTGGTTGACCTGAAACACATTGGACATACATACTCATGTCCACACTGACAAGCTGGAGAACTAAAGGAAAGGGATTGTAGCATGACAGGATTTCATTAAAAGTCTCTCAGTCTCTCTTTCTCTTTCCTGTGTACATGCTCTCTATCATGAAAAACAAATAAGTAAAAAACTTATAAAACAAAAAAAGGAGGCTGGCCCCTTTACCTAGTGGTCAAGAGAGCTGGGTAACCCATATGGCTGACTGTGTGGTTCTAATCCTGGCCTGAGGTCCTGAAAAACACTCCAGGCATGTGCATATGCATGCTCAAAATTCGGACAGGATGGAGAAATGGAAGAGGAGGGATTATGGTGTGACCATGCCCCATTTGGGAAATTTTCTACCTCTCTCTGTCTCTCTCTCTGTTTCTGTCTGGTGAATGCACATGCCCTCTAGCAAATAAAGAAAATAAAAAAAACAAAGAAAATAAACAACTGGAAGAAAAACAAGAGATGTGATTTAATTGGTGTAGTCAACATTTTTTCAGAATGCTGCTATATATTAACATATCAGAGCTAAGTATGTCTTATCAATTCTCATTTAATTCTCAAAGAATATGAGATGGCTATCCATACTTTGCTCATTGTATAGATGAAATGGGTTTTAGAGAGAATAAGTAACTTTCTTTTTTTTTTTTTTTTAAGAGGTTTTCGCTATAGGGTGTGTGTGCTCGCCAGACAGACAGAGAGAGACATAGAGACAGAAAGCGAGAAATCACTCCCGAGGGGGGATGGTCACGCCGCAATCCCTTCTCCTCCATTCTCCTCTCGGGATCTTGGGCACGCACGCACACGTGCCCGGCGTGAGTTCTAAGCCACCGGGTCCGGGACGCGAACCGTGGTCGACTACTTGGGAGTCCAGCAACATAGCCATTATGCTAACTGCTGGTTCCTGAGAATAAGCAACTTTCTCAAGGTCAACTAGGTGGCTAATGTCAGAATCAGGCTTAGACCAAGATTCTAATGCCAGAGGTTACACTCACTCATCTCTATACCATACCATCTGTTGAAGGTTATGGGTAGGGAAAGCACCTGGCCCATGATACATATTATGAGCCAGTCCAGGTTTATATGTATTATTCTGGAGTATCTAGTAAACCCTGGTTTTTTCTTTCAAAACTGTTCAAAAGTAGAAAATAAACTATATGATCCTCTAGCTATAATGCCTGAAAGATTAAAAGAATAAAACACAGATATTGGCCTTTATGGACCTGACACTCTAGTGAAGGACATCAAGCTACAAATAAAATCAAAGTAATTCAAAGTTGAGTGAAATGAGAGTGTACTAGAGGGGCTGAGCGGGGAGCTAACGAACCAGAAAGGGCAATTAGTTCTGACCTGCGGATAGATCCCAAAAAAATCTTTGGAAAGACATGAGGGTGTAGTTTTCCCTAAAAATTTTCTGTGAGAATGTTGTAGAAGTAATTCCTGAAAAGGGATCTTACAGCCTGACAGGAACAACTAGAGGCAAATATATGCTCACTTGCCCCGTTACATAGAAATCAAATTCTTAAAAAAATTTCCATATTTTTTCAAAAAAGTAAAATTTATCTCTATACCAGGCAAGAGCTACTTCCCAGTCATTTCACTTCAGAGTCACTGTAAGGAGAACCAAAAACACTGACCTCAAACTGCTAAAACTGAGGTCTGTAAATTTCTTCCTAAGCTTTTGTTTAAATTAAGGATTACAAATTTTATGCAGACTAATGTTTCCAAAATGTCCTTTATTTCAATGAAATTTTAAAAATATCCTTTCCAAGTAAACCCACTTTCTTAAAGATAAATGTAAGATTCTATTGTTTTTTGAAGGAAAGTCTTAAGTAGTAAGTGTGTGGTTTATACATGGCACCAAACAATATATTAAGTCAAGTATATTGTATATAAGTTTTCTCTCTCAACCCAGTAATGTTTGTTTTATATATTATTTATTCTGTTATAAATTATATACATATATATACAATTCTCCCTCATCATAACATTAAAAGTAGTGAATGCAATTTAATCTTTTGCACTTTGTAGAAGAAAGAATCCCATGAGAATTCATAGTGTTTCACAAAAGTGCCATGGAGTAGGTTTTTATTTTTTATTTTTTATTTTTTTGGAGAGGTTTTTTGCTATAGGGCGTGTGCACTCGCCAGACAGACAGAGACAGAGAGATAGAAAGCAAGAAATCACCCCCCAGGGAGGATGGCCACGCCACAATCCCTTCTCCTCCATTCTCCTCTCGGGATCTTGGGCACGCACGTACACGTGCCTGGCGTGTTTAAGCCACCTGGTCTGGGACTCGAACTACGGTCAACTACATGGGAGTCCAGCGTCATAGCCATCACGCTAACTGCTGGTCCCGTGGAGTAGGTTTTAATCATTACTATTCTCATCCGGACCCTGCGAGAAAGCAAGACTGACAGTTGAGAAGATTAGCTGAGAAGATTAGCAAAGTGTAGCCCTGACTCTAGCTGCTGATGCCTTCATCCCATCCCAGAAGTCATATTGTCTGCTTGATCATTTGGGGAGAAGTTATTTCTGGAACCTTGCTTCTAAGTGAATTTGCTCAGTAGTAGGAAGAGAGGATAAATTTAGTAACTTCTTTATATCTACTCAACAACTTGCTAACCATTTGTACACAATCCAGGTTACTGAGATAAAATCTGAGGGGAAAAAAAAATCAGCCAAGTTCAAACAGTGCAACTATTTCTAGAGAATGAAAGCAGCTCCTAATCCAACCTTAAATCCATGTCTTAGGTAGGAATTGATCTTTGTATCTTTGCTGTTTTCTTCTTCTGCCTCAAGGCTCTCTCATTATCACTGAAGACTTGTAGCAAAAATCCCTGATATACTTAAATCTTAGTATACTGAAAAAAAACTTAAAGGATATTGCTTCTTTGGAATGAGCTAAAGATGAGAACTAATTTAGAGTAATAAATCAGTGTTTGGAGTTTACTAATAATGTCAAGGCAATCCTGAAGTTTCATACTCTGCAAGAGAAACCGATGGATTATTTCTCTAAAAAGACTCTAAACTGAATATATGTGCAGAATGACACTCTTACATACTTTTGTTTTTGAGTGAAAGAAAAAAGCACTGGGGAAACTCTAGGAGACGTTGGAGTAGGGAGAGACTTCTTAAATAAGACCCCAAAGCATAGTCAATAGCCCCAAAATAGACAAGTGGGATTACATTAGACTAAGAAGTTTCTGCATCGCAAAAGACACAGTAATTATTGTGAATAGACAGCCCCCAGAATGGGAAAATATTTTTATAAACTATGCGTCAGATAGGGGACTTATAACCAGAATTCACAAGGAACTCAAGCAGCTGTTCCAAAAAAAGATGATTGAGCCTATTAAAAGATGGGAGAAGGAGTTGAAAAAAAACACTCTCTAAAGATGACATACGAATAGTCAAAAGGCATATGAAAAAGTGCTCAACACCCCTCATTGTAAGGGAAATGCAGATCAAAACAACCATGAGATACCACCTAACCCCAGGCTTTGAAGAGGCATTGTATGTTCCCACTTAATATATACCAAGTGTCCTCACTCTATGACTGAAACCAATTGACTTAAGGATATAGAAACACAGTATATAGATGTAAATACCAGGTACAGTGTGTTTGAAAGAGGAGGGTCTCAGGCAGGATATTTAGAAGAAAAATAGGAAGGCAATGCATTAATGGGACAAAGAAATGTGGTATTATCTGTTGAAGATATTTTACAGTTTTATCAACTGGACTAGGGAGAAATGTTTACCTGTTGAAATATTCAGTTTGTAAGCTACATAATATGATTGAATGTATAAAAGAAAATGAAATTAAAAGATGTAAAAAAAAAAAGAAAAAGGGATTGGTATGCTATTTGTTAAAAAGGCTCAAGGTAGGATTTCCTGCAGGCTTTTATTTATGAAAGAAAAAAAGAGCTATTGTTGTAACACATTTTTTTTAATCTTCCACAATCAAGGAAAGCATCATTTTTTGATAATTTGATTGTGGCTCTTTTTCCAGCACGCACATGCTCACCTATAGTAGAGCACAGTATGTTCTCCAGGTCACTATCATAACCTTTATGTTGGCATGCACCGTAGAGCTGATTGTTCCTGAGAGCTGTGTATTAACTCTCCCTTAATCAAGGGATAGCTAGGGGCCAGCAGTTAGCATAATGGCTATGTCACTGAACTCCCATGTAGCCGACCATGGTTCGAGTCCTGGACCTGGTAGCTTAAACTCATGCCGGGCACGTGTGTGTGCATGCCCAAGATCCCCATAGGAGAACGGAGAAGGGACTGTGGCATGGCCATCCCCAGTGGGGGGGTGATTTCTCACTTTCTATCTCTCTTGTCTTTCTGTTTTTCTGGCGATCACACATGCTCTATAGCAAAAACCTCTAAAAAAAAAATCAAGGGATAGCTAAAACTAGTTTATTAGGAATGATACTAGGAGTGGAGTGCTAATTCTTTGTTTCCTAGGTGCTTTTTAAACTAAGAAGTCCTCAAGGACTTTGAGAGATCACCAGGGAATTTGGCAAAGCACCACATAGATGTATTTTCCACATAGTTAGCTTTTTCAGAGTGGAAAAGTTTACAGAAAAAATCCCTCTTTTAAAAATAATCTATGCAATATCTCAACTGTAATATTAAATAGCTTCCTTTAAGAAGAAAATTAGTAATTATGTCATCTTGAGGACAGATCGTCTGGGTGTGAATTTTGCCTGTCCTCCTTCATAACTGAGTGACCTTGAAAAAACTTAAGTCTCTTTGTGTTTCTATTTCTCTGCCTATAAAAAGGAGATATTGGGCCAGCCCTGTAGCACAGCAGTTAAGCACTCCACAGATGAAGCTGGATCCCACACAGCTGATCTGGGTTCTAGTCCCAGCTCCAGTTTCTTGAAAAAACATGCTCAGCATGCCTATGTGTCCATGTCCTGACCGGATGGAGAATTAGAGGAAAAAAGATTATAATGTGACCAGGCCCCATTGGGAGGGTGTTCTCTCTTTTTCACTCTGGTGAGTGCATTTGCCCTCTGGCCTAAAATAATGGATATATTACTGGTACCTACTTAATAAAGTTGTTCGAGAATTACATTAAATATATAAAGCACTTAGATCAGTGCTTGGCACCTGTAGTAGCTACTACTATAGGTTAAGCATCCTTAATCGAAAAAGCCAAAATCTAAAATACTCCAAAATCTGAAACTTTCTGAGTGTTGACATAATACCACAAGTGAGAAATTCTACACCTGACCTCATGTCACAGGCTGCAGTCAAAATACAATGGCATAACACATAGTTTGTCAGCATCCACAAGGGAAAAGAAAAAAGAAATAACCTTCCAGTTGCCTTCAGTTATCTTTTATGGGCACACCCAGATTTTTCTATGTATGCATACACACAAAGAATTTCATGCACAGTTATTAAAAATACCGTATAAAATTACCTTTAGTCAATGTGTATAAAATATTAATAAAACCTAAGTAAATTTTGTGTTTAGAATTTAATTCCATTCCTAAGATATCTCATTATTGGGGCCGGCAGGTGGTGTGGTGGTTAAGGGCGCTGGACTCCCACATGGCTGACCATGGTTCAAGTCCTGGGCCTGGCGACTTGCTTTCTCACTTTCCCTCTCTCTCGCTCTTACCTGTCCCTCTCTGGTCAAATTTTTAAAAAGTAAATAAATAAAAAAAATTAAATAATGTGGTGCGAGTCACAGACCTTGTGGCAGTGAAAACAAAAGGGCACTTGTGCTCACCAGAGAGAGACAGAGAAAGAGTCCCTTGACGGGGCATGTTCATACCTCAATCCTTTATTCCTCCATTTCTCTATTCCTTCTGGATTCTGGGCACACTGTCCACTTACCTTGCATGTTTACAAGCTGCCAGGGCCAGGATTCCAACTGCGGTTGCCGTGTAGGATCCACTCCCTATGCCACTGAACTACAGGGCTGCCTCCCCTCAAATGACATTTTGATACAACTTTCCAAAAAGGTAGCCCTACGTAGCAAGATCGCAAATATTGTGTGACTATCTTGTAGTACACCGTACTGCCTTTGTATTATCATTTTTAAAAAAAAAATATTTATTTATTTTTTGCCACAGGGTGCGTGCGCCCGCCAGACAGACAAAGAGAGACAGAGAGACAGAAAGCGAGAAATCACCCCCCAGGGGGGATGGTCATGCCGCAATCCCTTCTCCTCCATTCTCCTCTCGGGATCTTGGGCACGCACGCACACGCGCCCGGCGTGAGTTTTAAGCCACCGGGTCCGGGATGCGAACCGCGGTCGACTACGTGGGAGTCCAGCGACATAGCCATTATGCTAACTTCTAGTCCCTATCTATTATCATTTGATAGGTATAAACTAATATACATATATTTTTACTTTGTGTTTACTTTATTTATAATTTACATCTCTTTCTATGCGAAGTCATCGTTCATATTATTTTTTTAAAAGAATTATTTTATTTAACTTTATTATTATCATTGTTATTTTCCAGTTTGATCAGAGAGAGACAGAGAGAGAGAGAGGAAGTGAGAAAGCAAGCCACCGGGTCTGAGACTTGAACCGTGGTTGGCCATGTGGGAGTCCAGTGCCCCTATCCACCAGGCCACCTGCCGGCCCCCGTTCATATTATTTGACCACTTAACTATCAGGTTATTTTTTTTTATACGCTTGAATGTAAATATTAACCCTTTTCTAGATGTCTGCATTTGATGAAAATGATTCTTCCTTTTCATTGTACTTTTGTGATTTACATAGTTTTCATTTTGCAGACTATTGCATATTTGAATTTTTTTCTTTGAATCTTTCTTATTGCATCCAGATTGTATCTAAATAGGATTCTATTGTTCTTCTATTTTCTTTTTTTCTTCATAAATTTTTTCCTTTGGGGCTCATTTATTATTTATTTATTTATCTGAAGCTTCCTTACCTATTTTTTTGCATGTATAAGACAGAGACAGCTCTTGCAAAAGGGTCTTGACACCATGATGTACCCTAGCTCCAGTCAGCCTCAAATCATGGCACGCGTGTGCCTGGGGAACTAAGGGCGTTCTCAACACAAACCCAGGACACTTCCAAGTGGGTCAGTCTTCCAAAGTGTCCCTTTCCCCCACTGCACAACTCCTCTGCCCAGCTTTTTTGGCTTATTTTATACACTACATAGAAAGGATTTTAAAAAATAATGTTGTAAACCACTATGTTAAATTAAACATATGGCATTTTTTGGAGATAATAATTATACACAAGGAAGAAAAACCAAAGGATTCCACTTAATAGTAACTAAAAGCTGAGAGCAGATAGGAGATTCTTTGAGGAAGTTGCCTCTTTGTCTTCAACTTTGCATTAGATTATACCAATTCTAAGCAACAAACTCCAAGAAAGGGAGAAAAAAAAATCTGTGTCCCAAATAGAGCAAAAATTTTAGAGCTGAAGGCAATGCAGCAATCTCATTGTCTCCTTGGATTAGCAGGTCTAATTCATCTTTCCTTTTTATAAGATTAATCTTAAGCATACACACTGATCACACCTCAGATTAAGGGATGTTTAATGTGCTTAGCCCAAGCTAGAAATATTGATTTTTTAATGTAACTCTTAAACACATACATTATTGCATCAATTCCTGGCAGATACTATTTTAATTTAATTCTTTTAACCAGTGAAAAATAAAAGTGCTGCTTGTGGTTAGAAATGTGAATATACTTACAGTAGTTCCACCTGGCACAGCTGCAATCCAGCAATGCTAACACACGAGCCTAAACACATTTGTCTCAGTGCTTACTTTACTCTAGCACAAAACATCGTCTTCACGTTTTAAAGCATTTAATTGCCGTACATTGAGCATTTACTAAACACTATACCAGGCACCGTGCTAGGTGCTTGGAGTAAAAAAATCAGAAAAGGGGGACCAGCAGATGGCGTAGTGGTTACATCGCTGGACTCCCACGTAGTCAATCGCTGTTTGAGTCTCGGACCCAGTGACTTAAATTTCATGCCGGGATGTGTGCGTGCATGCCCAAAATCTCGAGAGGAGACTGGAGAAGGGATTGCGGTGTGGCCATCCCCCTTTCAATCTCTCTGTCTCTCTGTCCAGTACATGGGCCCTACAGCAAATAAAACAAAACAAAACAACCTCTCTAAAAAAAATCAGAAAAATTTCTGCTTGGTCTGCCCCCAAGAGCAAAGATTAATTTAAGAGCGAAGATGAAATCACTGTAATCTGTCATTGTTTTTACCTTTTTTTTTTTTGGTGCAGAAATTAAAAGTAAGTATAAAGCAGAAAATAATGTAGAAAAAAAGGGAAACATTTCTGCTTGGGGCAGCTGAAAGGTTAGTCGTATAAAGATATACAAATAGATGATTGCAACATACTTTGGGAAGACCTAAGATTCAGACAATTTACTTGCTTGTACCAAAGATTTTAAAGTAGGCTTGTAGGACCAGCAGATGGCATAATAGTTATGTCATTGGACTCCCACATGGCCAACCATGGATCGAGTCCTAGACCTAGAGGCTTGAAACTTAGGCCAGACATGTGTGTGTGTGTTAGCCCAAAAGAAGAATGGAGAAACCATTGTGACATGACCATCTCACTGGGTGGGTGATTTCTTGCTGTCTGTCTCTCAGTTTCTCCCTTTAGCAAAAACAAAACCAAAACAAAACAAAAACAACAAAAAAACCTCTAAAAATTATTTTTTAAAGAATCATTTATTTAATATTATTATTGTTAATAATATTTTTCACATGAGTTTTGCCAGAGAAAGACAGAGAGAGAGAGAGAGAGAGAGAGAGAGAAAGCCACCAGATCCAGGACTCAAACCATGGCCGGCCATGTGGGAATTCTAGCACCCCAACCACCATCCACCTGCTGGTTCTAAAATTTTTTACCACCTGCTGGTCCTAAAATTTTTAAAAAAATCAATAAAGGAGGCTGTTGTTGTTAACAGTAACTGTATCCCACCTCCATCCCCTTTGACACTGCTCCCACCCAACTTAAAAGGGCTTCAGGCCCTCACAGGCTCTCTGCCCACCATCCCACCTGCTCAGTTCCTCCACCTACTTCACCACCACCTACTGCCCAAGCACTATCCCAAGAAGAAAGCTACGTTTGGCATTGATTTCCCACCATTCCCTGAGAGACCATGGGACTGATTATCACATCTCACACACTCACAGGTGGTTGGTCTCAGTTGCCACCAGAAGCCCAAGCCTCCCCAGGCATCAGTGGTGCCCTCATCCATACGTGTCTGTATACCTGCCACTTCCAAGACTGCAGTCCTTTCCAATGTGGCTGTTGGAACTCAGGGTTTGAGCACAAAATCTCCTTCACCTGATCAGTCAAGCAGCATGGTAGTTAAGGTAGCTGGCTCACACATGGCTGACTGCATGGTTTGAGTCCTGGACTGGGCGGGCTGTCTGAAAAACATTCCTCAGTGTGTGTGTGTGTGTGTGCATGCCCAAAATCCTGAGAAAAAAATAAAGGGGAGGGGATCGCTGCGTGGTTATCCCTCCTGGGGATGCTTTCTCACATTTTCTCTCTCTCCCTGACAAGTGCACACACCCTATAATAAATTAAAAGAAAGAAGGGAAAAAAATCACTGTTACTTCACTTTTTAAGCCCTACCTGTTTCCAACCACCCAACACTTCATATCTTAACCCCCAGTCCCTCCACGTGGTGGCTGCTTTTGCTCCCACACCCCACGTTTCCAGGCTGTGGAGGTGAGCATACGAATTCTCTCTGTTTTTCACCATTGCTGTCCTTTCAGAAACCCGAGGTCCCTTGAGCTGATATTGGACTACTTCCGTTTCCTGTCCTCCCAGTTGTTCCACTTCATGAGGGAAGATTTCAGCAACTGGCTCACCGTGCTTCCCTCCACTGCTACTCTGCCATCATTTTTGGTGGTTTGAACATCTATTTAGACCATCATTTGCTGCATATTTAAATCACAGGGATTTAAAAAAAAAATCTCTCTGTGCTCATCTCCTCCCCCAGAGCCCTGGAGGTACTGGCTTGTTAGTCAAGATAGGATTTAGCGTTCAGGCTTTGTTTTGTTTTGTTTCACTCCTATGATCTGAGTGTGTAGGCAGAGCTCAGAACTACTTATTTAGATGATCAGTTTCTCAGTGAGTCTTCTCAGTTCCTCAGTTTCACCTCAACATCTCTCCCTCCAATCCCCCCACCCACCACACTCACCTACTCACACATCATACCTTAGATCTCGTCATGATCGATAA
>NW_006204309.1:457045-457549 GCF_000334495.1 Tupaia belangeri chinensis
TTTTCCATCACGCCGCTCTCTGACATCCACAGCGTCTCCTCCTGCCCCCTCACTCAAACGCATCATGCCGATATCCACGGTCTGCCGCTCACCTTTTCCCCAATTACGTCCCCCTTCCTTTTCTTTCCTCTGTTTCGATTCCATGGTTTGTCACCATCTTCCTCAACTCTTTTGTCTTTCTCTCTCTCCTTCACCTCTGCCTAATCCACGTCTCCTTTCAAGCAGCTAACTGGAATGAGAGGGAGGTACATTCACTTTGCATGTGTGGCCACAAATCTCCAGTGGGTCTTCAGCACTGTAAGGCAATTTTCCTAGAATTCTGTAGTCAGTTCACCATCCATTTTTCTGGATAACTCTTTTATATTTTCTCTTTCTTTTTCTTTTTTTTTGGGGTGGGGGGGGAGGAGAGGTTTTTGCTATAGGGCGCGTGCGCTAACCAGGAAGACAAGAGGCAGAGACAGAAAGCGCGAAATCACCCCCCCACCCCCACCCATCCTCCTCACC
>NW_006204309.1:457583-476919 GCF_000334495.1 Tupaia belangeri chinensis
CCCTGCCCAGGGGGGATGGCCACACCTCAATCCCTTCTCTTTCATTCTCCTCTCAGGATCTTGGGCACGCACACACTTGTACCCAGCGTGAGTTTAAGCCACCCGGTCTGGGACTCCAACAGTGGTCAACTACATGGGAGTCCAACAACATAGCCATTACGCCATCTGCTGGTCCCTGTATTTTCTCTCTGGTCCTCTAACACTTTCTCCCAGTCCTCACTCTCAACAAATAATTCAATTTTTATCTCACTAAGAAAAGCAGAGGGACCAGCAGATGGTGTAATGGTCATGCCCCACATTTTTGTTTGTTTAAGTTGTGCGAGGGCTCTGCTCCTGAAAGTATCTTATTCTCTCTTGCAGAGACTCTTCCCTCTTACTTTGGATCATTCCATAGTGTTCTAATAGACTTCAGTTCACACCAGGCATGTGTGCATGTGTGTCCAAGACCCTGAGAGGAGAATGAAGGAGGGATTGCAGCATGGCCATCCCCCCTGGGGGGGTGTGATTTCTCACTTTCTGTCTCTATTGAATTTGATCAGAGAGAGAGAGCAGGAGAATGACAAAGCAAGCTGCCCTGTGTAGGACTTGAACCACAGTCAGTCACGTGGGAGTACAGTGCCTTAACCACCACACCACCAGCTGGCCCTGCTCCAGCTGTACTTCTCACTCCTCTTTGTAGCAAGATTTCTTGCAAATTTTCTGTATTTGCTGTCACACTCTCTCACTTCTCATCTCTTCAACCCACTTCAGCTTGGATTTTGTCATCACTATTTTCCTGAAATGTACTATCAAAATCACCACAATCTCCATATTGCAAAAAAGGTCAATTTCAATCTTCTTTTTTTCTGCATGCTCATTATAGATTTGGCCCAATCATTATCCACCCTGAAGGTCTTTTCTCTCTAGCCCTCCTGAATACCACGTTCTCCTGGTCATCCTCTGTCATTTCCTACTTTCTTCTGGAAACTTCACCTTCTCTCTACAGCTTTCAGGATTAGAGTACTCCAATTTGTAGATCTTTTTCCTGTCCTTTACAATGGTTAGATGCACTCCCTAGGTGATCCCATCCAGGTACATGGCTTCAGATAGCATCTTCATGCTCATGATAATTCCCCTCCATCCTGTCCTCTAAGTTCCAGGTTTGAATATTCAACTGCCTGCCAAATACTTCTGTTTGTATGCCTAAAAGCATAACATGTTAAAGCCAAAACTTTTACCTATTATTTCTCACATTTGCTCTTTATGTGGATTCCACTTTTCAGCAATTTAATAATTCCCTGAGTTGCCCTATCAAATATTCCACCATTTTCTCAGACTTGGCATTTGTTCTATCCACATCTCATCAACTCTCCTGTCAAGATGTACCTTAATGTTCACCACCTCCACCTCTATCATTTTGGTCCAGACTATGAGTATATATTTGGATGTGGCATTAATCTCCTAGCTTGTCTTCCTATTTCAGCTCCTGCTTCCCCCCCAGTGAATTTTCCACACAGCAGCTTATCCTATTTTTTAAATGCAAACTTGTTGAATAAGCCCAGCTTAAAACCCTCCCATGGCTTGCTATTACCCTTCTCCTTGCCTTCCTGTGCTCCGATGCTTTACCGTAAGAAGACCACGCCCTAGACAGTGTTTTCTCCATCTATCAGTCCCAGAGCACACTTGAAGTGCACCTGTAGCCAGGAGCTACAGCCAGCCAGCACACAGCCTGAAAGAGAGCCAATATCAGCAAATCATAACACCTACAGATGCACAGGTGTAAGAACAGTGTGGCTTGGTGTTGTAAGCTACTGAATCTTAGGGGTTATTTGTTATGCAGCAGTACTGTGCCTCCAGGTGACCTATGTAATCATAATACGCATACACAAAACTATTGGAGATGCATAAGAAGAGAAACATTGTTCCTGATCTGTATTCTTTCTGAGTCAACTAAGAAGGTCAGAAATGAAGGACCACGATCAAGCAAATTGAATGCATGACTTGACATGTGTGAGAGATGTATTCCTGAGTTTGTTTGCTGGGCTAGGGGAGAGCTTAAGAGTGAGGGGTGGAGAAGAGCACTGTCAGTGTGAGATCTCTTCCCCAGGCAGACTCCTAAGCTTAGCTCTAGGAGCCAACCAAATGCTGCCTGTCATGGATATTGGGTAAGGAACAAAGGATTAAGGCAATGATTGTCTTGGCTCTCTGCTCTGCAACCTCACAAATGAAATTAATAAATTGCTAAACGTAGTTTTGTGTTGCTAGTTGATTTTATTTCATTTCATTTCCTTCTAGAAGGTATTTTCAGCCAAATAAGGCTTAGATCTCATCAGATATATTGGTGTATACTTTACTTATGAAGTAAGCTATAGATTAAAGTCCCTGGAACAAAGTACTAAAAATGAAGGTGCTTGAGGCGATTTCAGTCTCAGTGCAGATCATTGCTCGGTGAAGGATTTACCACATAAATATGGTATTCAGAGTTATGCAGGTGAGGATTTACTGTAATATTTAATAAAAGCACATATGGGGCTTATTATGAAATATGCTTGTGTGATATGTCTGACACCCTGAGGAAATTGGCTTACACTAAAGCTCTGCTATGTGATGCCAAAAGACACGAATAAGAGGTGGTTTACTTTAAGAGCTACAACTACAGTTGTGTTAGGTGCTTGCCATGGACAGAGCTTGCAGGACTGGAAGTTGCTCTGGGTGAGTCTGTGAGTGAGTGGTGAGCGAACGTAAATTACTTTATACTATTTTATACTGTAAATACACCTGTACAGTTAGGCGACACTAAATTTTTTAAAAAAATTTTTCTTTCCTCAATAATAAATTACCTTAGCTTAGTTACTTTTTTATTTTATAAACTTTTTTAAAAAATTTGCTATAAGGTGCATGCACTTTCCAGGAAGAGAGAGAGAGAGAGAGAAAGCACTCCCCAGGGAGAATGGCCATACGACAGTTCTGTCTCCTCCATTTTCCTCTTGGGATTTTGGGCACACATATGTGCCAGCATATTTTTCAAGCTGCTGGGATTAGAGCCCAAACTGACAGGTGGCCATGCGGGATCCAGCTGCCTCAACCATCATGCCACTGGCTGGCCTCAATACACTTTTAAGATTTAAAACATTTTTTTTTTTAAGAGGTTTTCGTTACAGGGCGTGTGCGCTTGCCAGACAGACAGAGAGAGACAGAGACAGAAAGCGAGAAATCTCCCCCCAGGGGGGATGGCCACGCTGCAATCCTTTCTCCTCCATTCTCCTCTCAGGATCTTGGGCACGCACACACACACGCCCAGCCTGAGTTTTAAGCCACCCGGTCCAGGATGCGAACCGCGGTTGACTACGTGGGAGTCCAGCGACATAGCCATTACGCTAACTGCTGGTCCCAAGATTTAAAACATTTTAACACTTTGATTAAAACACACTCTGTAAAGCTGTATCAATATATTTTCTTTCTTTATGTCCTTACCATAAATGATTTTTTTCTATTGAAAAATTTCTTGAATTAAAAAGAAATTTGTTAAAAACTAAAACATGGGCTAGCAGGTGGCATGGAGGTTAAGATGACTGGATCCTATATGGTCAACTGTGCGGTTCTAGTCCCAGAGCCAGCTGCTTGAAAAACATGCAGGGCATGTGTGCATGCCTGCCCAAAATCCCAAAAGGAGAATGGAGGAGAAAGGATTGCAGCGTGGCAATCTTCTCAATGGATGATTCCTCACTTTCTCTTTTTCTGTTTCTCTCTGGGTGAATGTGCACATACTATAGCAAAACAAACAAACAAACAAAATCAAGACAAAAAAACTAAAACACAGGCACACACATTAGCCAAGGCTTCCACAGAATCAAGATCATCAATGTCACTGTTTTCCACCTCCACGTCGTGTCTCATTGAAATGGCCACAAAACAGAATTAAATTAATTCAAGCACAGAGGAAGTGAAGCAATTGAGAGGCATATTACATAGCATACTGTTTTACTATAAGATTTTCATAAATAAATAAGGGTATATATACTCTAAAATAACAACACACGTACTCTCTAAAAAAAAAGTATAATATAGTAAGCACATTAACCAATAACGTTTGTTTATTATCATCATCAAGTGTTTTATAAGACTAGCAGTACAGGAGGTCTGGTTAGGAACTGCTCAGCTCCACAACAATATTATTGGACAAGCGCCATTTATGTGACCCATCAAAGCATATAGCACTTGGCCATAATTGACTTATACAGTAGACATCAGAAAATGGCACTATGGCAAGGTAAAAAAAAAAATATATTTTTGTTCCCAGCTTTAAGTCATTTTCTGATACATTTATACCATTTTCTAACAGATTTTATGACAGATTTCTTCACTTGACTACCTCTCTTTTTAAAACTTAGGTTGTTTTTAATTATTTATTTAATTTTACTTATCATTACTATTATTTCTAAATTTTCTACTGAGCACAAGCACTCAGTAGAGAGAGAAAGAGAGGAAAAGCAAGAAAAGAAGACTGACTCTTCCATGGGAGCTGAGAAGCATGCCATGGGGTTATGGTTTTTTTTTTTGGGGGGGGGAGAGGTTTTTGCTATAGGGCATGTGTGCTCACCAGAAAGACAGAGAGAGACAGAGAGACAGAAAGTGAGAAATCACTCCCAGGGAAGGATGGCCACACCGCAATCCCTTTTCCTCCATTCTCCTCTCGGGATCTTAGGCACACATGCACACACACTCTGCATGAGTTTAAGTCACTGGGTTTGGGACTCAAACTGTGGTCGACTGTGTGGGAGTTCAGCAACATAGACATTATGCCAACTGCTGGTCCCCATTTTTTTTTTTTTTAATATAGGGCCAGCAATGGCATAATGATTATGTTGCTGGACTCCCACACAGTCGACCGTGGTTCGGTTCCCAGACACAGCCACCTAAATTCATGTCAGGTGTGCGTGTATGCACATGCCTAAGATCCTGAGAAAAGAATGGAGGGGAAGGTATTGTGGCATGGCCATTCCTGCAGGGGGTGATTTCTCTGGCTTTCTGTCTCTGTGTCTTTCTGGCTAGTGCACACGCCCTATAGCAAAAATCTCTCCAAACAAAAACAGAAACAAAATACATATATATATGTATATATATTTATATATATAAATTTTTTTTTCTTTTTTTCTCTTCTCTTTTTTTCGCTTTCTCTGTTTTCTTATCTTTTTTCTTTTATCTCATCACTTTGCTGCTCGGCCTCCATGCACTGAGTGTTTAGACAGGTCTAAATGAATCATAGCCAAATATCTGAATACTATTGAGGTCAATATTCCTCAACTCCCACTGAATCTGCCACACAAAAGGAGAAAAACAGAATGGCAAAGAGATTGCAGATCACCTCCTCCTGAATGCCTCTGAACACACAGATTGAACTTCTAAAATTAGGAAGAAATGAATAACCCATCAGATGACTAGAAATCACTGCAGAGGCACAAGAAATATGAAAAACCAAGAAAATATTCCCCTCGCCAAAAAAAAATGTCTATGCCTACTTTATCCATAGACAGTACAATGGAACTCATGGAAATGTCTGATAAAGAATTTAGAATATTGGGGAACCAGCAGTTAGCATAATGGCTATGTCGCTGGACTCCCATGTAGTTGACCGTGGTTCGCATACCGGACCAGGTGGCTTAAAACTCACGCTGGGCATGTTTGCGTGCATGCCCAGGATCCCGAGAGGAGAATGGAGAAGAGATTGCGGCATGGCCATCCTCCCTGGGGGGTGATTTCTCGCTTTCTGTCTCTCTGTTTGGCGAGCGCACACGCCCTATAGTGAAAACCTCTTCAAAAAAAATTTAAAAAAAAAAAAGAAAAAATTTAGAATACTGGGACCAGCAGTTAGTGTAATGGCTATGTCACTGGACTCTCATGTAGTCAACCGTGGTTCACGTCCCAAACCTGGTGGCTTAAAACTCACGCCGGGTTCGTGTGTGTGTGTGCCCAGGATCCCAAGAGGAGAATGGAGGAGAAGGAATTGTGGCATGGCCATCCCCCCTGGGGGGTAATTTCTCACTTTCTGTCTCTGTCTTCGTCTGTCTGGTGAGCACACGTGCCCTATAGCAAAAACCTCTCCAAAAAAAAAAAAAAAGAATTTAGAATATTCATAGTGATAAAGAGAACAGAGATGGAAGAGAAGAAAGACAATGAACTCTATGAGATGCAGAAGAAAAAAAAAAAAACCAAAAATGAGAATAATATATGAGAAATACTAGATACCATTAAACATCCAAACATCCAAATTATCAGTATTTTAGAAGGTGAAGAGACTAATAAGGGCATTAATAATCTATTCCATGAAATCTTAGAAGAAAACTTTCCAAACCTAGAGAGGCATTCAAAGATCCAGACCCAAGAAATACAAAGGACTGCAAATAGAATCAACCTAAGAAGATCTTCTCCAAGACACATTATAGCTAGATTGACCAAAACCACAGACAAAGACAGGATACTAAGATTGGCAAGAGAGAAATGTCAAGTTACCTACAAAAGATACTCCATCAGGTTAACAGTGGACCTCTCATTAGAAACAATATGTGCAAGGAAAGAATGGGAAAATATACTCAAAGTGTTGAGTGAAAAACAATTTCAACCAAGAATACTATATCCTGCAAGATTATCCTTTATACAGGAGGAGAAGATAAGAACATTCTCAGATAAACAAATCTGAAAGAATTTACTGGCACCAGACCAGTTCCCCAAGAAGTTCTGAAGGGAGTGCTATATAAGGAAAACTTAAGTCAGTCACACAGAAATAAGAGTTCAAAAACAGCTAAGAAAATGGCCAGCTTGATGGTAGGGACAAGTCCAGAATTGAACGTTATCTTCCAAAATTTAAACGGAGAGATAGGACCACAACAAAAGATAAAGTACATGAAACTGAACTGGTAAAATAGAATTTTATGACTTTTGACTAAAACATTACTGATATTCTTCTATGCTTTGTTTTCCAGACTTAAGGATTTCTGTCTTCTCTTGAGTTGTTGCCAGATCCATGTACCTTTTATTTGAACAGAATCCTAAACTGTTTCCTTGCTTTAAGTCTTAAGCCAAGTTCTCTTAACATTTTTTGATTTTGATTTATTAAAGCTAAAACTTGTCTTTCTTGAAATTAAAAAAATATATTAAGAAATTAAAAAGAAAGAAAACCTCCAGGTCCTGGACTCAAACTGTGGTCATTCCTGTGGGAGTCCAGAGCCTTAACCACTATGTCACCTGTTGTCCCATTGATGAGCTCTCTGTCTCTCTCTCTCTCTATTTTTGGGGGGGGAGGTCTGTGCTATAGGGCACATGCACTCGTCAGAAAGACAGAGAGAGACAGAGAGACAGAAAGTGAGAAATCACTCCCCAGGGGAAATGGCCACGCCACAATCCCTCCTCCTCCATTCTCCTCTCGGGATCTTGGACACACATGCACACACACCCAGAGTGAGTTTAAGCCACTGGCTCCGGGACTCGAACCATGGTTGACTATATGGGAGTCCAGCGACACAGTCATTACGCCAAGCGTTGGTCCTGATACTCTCCCTTTTACTGAATTTTTTTTGTCTTGGACTTCTCTTTTCTCCTCCCCCGACAATTGCTAACTTCCAGAAGGTGTATGTGCTTACTAGAGAGAGATGGAGAGACAGAGAAAGAAGGAGAGGGAAAAAGCACTCTCTAATGGGGTGGTCATGCTGCTATTCCTTCTCTTCCATTTCTCCATCATGCAGGGATTTAGGGCATGCACACACATGCACCCAGTCTATTGTTCAAGGTGTTGGGATCAGGGATCAGGATTTGGATGAAGATCCAACAAGTGAGATCTGATTCCCTCAACTATTAGGCTACAGGACTGGCATATGATATATCTATATCTATCTATATCTATATATCTAGTCTATATCTATATCTATCTATATACATACCCTTTTCTCTCCCATTTCTTCCCACCCCTTTCACCATTTCTTTTCATACTTCTTGCCAATGTGAACATGCTTTCTTCTCTCTAGATGCTAACAATTGAAGCCCTTTATCCTAGGGCACTTAATCAGAGAGAGTACCACATCCACTAGGGGAGACAACCTGGCCAACAGTATGTACATCTCATCAGCTCTCCTTGAGGGAAGAAGCCCAGAGCCAGCTGCCCTCTGCCTGCTCCCTACCCCATATCTATTACTGTGTCCATAGGAATAATATGTAGGGGCTCCATTTCTGTCAAGCCATGTAATAAAGGACACTATAGAAAAAATGTCCGGCATCAGATGAGCATGCGGAGAGCAACTTGAAAGGAATGAGTTTGTTTTGTATTGAGTGGTTTTTAAAGAATGCAATGTTAATTCTTGCACATATAAACAATTCCCCAGTTTCATAAATAGACAAATATTCTATATTCTTCTAGTAGTTCTTTAAAATGGAATCTAGTTATGGGAATCCAATAAGTGTTTGGCTTGTTTCAATTATTTTTATGCTAATTCTTTATGCCTCCAAGAAAACACACAATATCACATAGAATATGTACTTCATTGCTATGCAGTTGAAACTACTTTGCACTCAACATTTTCACAATCTGCACTTCCTCAACGTATGCTAAGTAGTCAATATTTACACACAGATCTTTTACAGAGCATCAAATGTGTAAACCTTGGATTTCTTCCTACATGTGGGGGTGGCTAACTGAAAACTGAATGAAAATGGTTATTTCATTAATAGTACTATAGATTTAACTTACAGCCAGAGGAGATTTGAAAAAAAAATTGAACAGCCTTAGCATTGAATTACTCACAGGTACTTACAGAACTATTGAATAAGAAAGGTTCTGAGTTACTTAAATTATTTTTTAGATTTTGGTAAAAACAGAGTTCTATACTTAAATTCACAGAACCATCATTTGGGCTCAATGAATCGTCTCACCTTCAAGCTATTGTCTTATCCATTCGCCTTTTCCTTCTTCCTTCCCTTCAGTCAATTTATTTGATTGTCTAAATGTCTCTCGACTCCATCCATTTCCCTCTGTCCTCTACAGCTTTCCTAGTCTGAGTCACCACTACCTTTCACAGCTTCCTCCCTGGTCTCCTTATGGCCTCACTTGCTCCTTCATTGTTTCCAGTGACATTTTTCCAGGAAGTCCAACAATCGGTTTCTATTTTCCTTAGGAAAATGTAATTACAAGTTTCTTAACATGGCTTGTGATTTTCTCCTTAATCCAACCCTTGGGTTTCAGACTCTTATTGTGCCATGTTACCCTTTGCCTTTAGTTCCAGCTATTTTAATTTCTGTCAGTTCCGTGTTTTCATTATGTGCTCATTTGTACAAACAAGCAAATGCTTTGGTGAATGCTTCAAGCTTCTACCTCCTCATTCTTTCCCAGACTGACTTCAAGTCGCCCCCTCTTCAGGTGTCTTTTAAGTAGCACTTCTTCTCCAAAGGCCTTTTCTTGACTTTTCTTTGACACTAGAGTACCCTGAATTTTTTCTTGTCTTAACACACACCAAAGTTTGTCTCAACTTTTTCTTTAATTAGTGGCCTTGATTTCATATGATAAGCTCTACTGGAGCTGGAACAGTGTCTTACCTATTCTAGTTGTCTGATATTTAGTAGACTCTCAATAAATATTTGAACAAAAACTACAAAAATTGTCCCCTGTTTTCTAAAACTTCTTAAAGAAGACAAACTTTACATTGTACTAGGTTTAAAGACTGAAAATCAGGAATTAAATGATTAGTTTTATTTGAATCCCATTTGTGCTGATTTTAGTCTCTTTTGAACACCTTGGCTTGAGTGGAGAAAGTGAAGCTTTCTGGGGAGCCAGCAGATGGTGTGGTGGTTGGGGTGCAGGACACACACATGGCTGACCTCAGTTTAAGTCCTGGACCTGGAGACTTGAAAATCACACTGGGACATGTATGTGTGTACCCAAGGTCCCGAGACGAGCATGGAGGAGAAGGGATTGCAGTGTAGCCATTTCCCTGGGTGGTGTGTGTGGGGGTGATTTCTCACTTTCCTTCTCATTGTCTCTCTCTGGCAAGCACACATACCCTGTGGCAAAAACCCTAAATAAATTTTAAAAAAATTTAAACTTTCAAAAAAGAAGCTTTCTGATATCCCACTGTTATCTGTTTTACTTATATCTAAAGGAACTTAAAATTTGGAGGAAAGTGTGCTGAGTAAGTCAATGTAGACTATTTTTCTCACTGAACAGTGAATCAGTATCTTTCAAAAATGTTCACTGAGGACTACGAGCAATTAAAAGGCTAAGTCAAGGTAGGCTAGGCTGAGGTCCACACCAAGGATATGTCTGTAGTGAAAATCAGAAACAATCCCACTTAGAATTCAACACTGAGGGCAACTTTGAGAAAGCAGCCGAGTGAGAGTAGGGTTTATTCATTCTGAAAGTCACAGTGGTGTCCCCACACTTCCACTCATGATGATTCAGGCAAAAAGGTTAAAAGAATATGCCATTAATCACATAGAAGTGTCCTCAGAGCTCTACTTGCAACAGGGAACTAAAGAATAGCAATTTGGACCAAAAATAGAAATAGCAAGAGCACTAGAAATGTAGTTGATGAAGTCTGCATGGCTGAGATGAAAAGCCTGCATTTGCAGCTCTGAATTTAGAACAGTTGCAAAGTGCACGAAAACTCTGCATCATTTCGTATCACATGTTACCAGGAATTGACTAGTCCAATATAGAGCAGTGTGGGGTGCAGAAAACACTGGCTAGAAATACCAATTCAGGGATCAGCAGGTGAGGTGGAGGTTAAGGCAGCTGTATCCCACATGGCTGACTCTGTGGTTTGAGTCCTGGACCTGACAGCCTGAAAATCATGCCTGGTGAGTACGTGTCCAAAATCCTGAGAGGAGAATGGAGGAGAAGGTATTGAGTTCCGTGTTTTCATTATGTGCTCATTTGTACAAACAAGCAAATGCTTTGGTGAATGCTTCAAGCTTCTACCTCCTCATTCTTTCCCAGACTGACTTCAAGTCGCCCCCTCTTCAGGTGTCTTTTAAGTAGCACTTCTTCTCCAAAGGCCTTTTCTTGACTTTTCTTTGACACTAGAGTACCCTGAATTTTTTCTTGTCTTAACACACACCAAAGTTTGTCTCAACTTTTTCTTTAATTAGTGGCCTTGATTTCATATGATAAGCTCTACTGGAGCTGGAACAGTGTCTTACCTATTCTAGTTGTCTGATATTTAGTAGACTCTCAATAAATATTTGAACAAAAACTACAAAAATTGTCCCCTGTTTTCTAAAACTTCTTAAAGAAGACAAACTTTACATTGTACTAGGTTTAAAGACTGAAAATCAGGAATTAAATGATTAGTTTTATTTGAATCCCATTTGTGCTGATTTTAGTCTCTTTTGAACACCTTGGCTTGAGTGGAGAAAGTGAAGCTTTCTGGGGAGCCAGCAGATGGTGTGGTGGTTGGGGTGCAGGACACACACATGGCTGACCTCAGTTTAAGTCCTGGACCTGGAGACTTGAAAATCATTGAACACCTTGGCTTGAGTGGAGAAAGAGAAGCTTTCTGGGGAGCCAGCAGATGGTGTGGTGGTTGGGGTGCAGGACACACACATGGCTGACCTCAGTTTAAGTCCTGGACCTGGAGACTTGAAAATCACACTGGGACATGTATGTGTGTACCCAAGGTCCCGAGACGAGCATGGAGGAGAAGGGATTGCAGTGTAGCCATTTCCCTGGGTGGTGTGTGTGGGGGTGATTTCTCACTTTCCTTCTCATTGTCTCTCTCTGGCAAGCACACATACCCTGTGGCAAAAACCCTAAATAAATTTTAAAAAAATTTAAACTTTCAAAAAAGAAGCTTTCTGATATCCCACTGTTATCTGTTTTACTTATATCTAAAGGAACTTAAAATTTGGAGGAAAGTGTGCTGAGTAAGTCAATGTAGACTATTTTTCTCACTGAACAGTGAATCAGTATCTTTCAAAAATGTTCACTGAGGACTACGAGCAATTAAAAGGCTAAGTCAAGGTAGGCTAGGCTGAGGTCCACACCAAGGATATGTCTGTAGTGAAAATCAGAAACAATCCCACTTAGAATTCAACACTGAGGGCAACTTTGAGAAAGCAGCCGAGTGAGAGTAGGGTTTATTCATTCTGAAAGTCACAGTGGTGTCCCCACACTTCCACTCATGATGATTCAGGCAAAAAGGTTAAAAGAATATGCCATTAATCACATAGAAGTGTCCTCAGAGCTCTACTTGCAACAGGGAACTAAAGAATAGCAATTTGGACCAAAAATAGAAATAGCAAGAGCACTAGAAATGTAGTTGATGAAGTCTGCATGGCTGAGATGAAAAGCCTGCATTTGCAGCTCTGAATTTAGAACAGTTGCAAAGTGCACGAAAACTCTGCATCATTTCGTATCACATGTTACCAGGAATTGACTAGTCCAATATAGAGCAGTGTGGGGTGCAGAAAACACTGGCTAGAAATACCAATTCAGGGATCAGCAGGTGAGGTGGAGGTTAAGGCAGCTGTATCCCACATGGCTGACTCTGTGGTTTGAGTCCTGGACCTGACAGCCTGAAAATCATGCCTGGTGAGTACGTGTCCAAAATCCTGAGAGGAGAATGGAGGAGAAGGTATTGTAGAGTGGCCATTCTCCTTTGGGGGGGATATTTCTCACTTTCACCCTCTCTGTCTCTCTCCGGAGAGCACATCTGCCCTATTGCAAAAAATACAAAAATAAATAAATAAATTCAGGACATGAATAGAGCTAAATCCACACTGGTACTGACACACAGATCTCTACTCTGGCCACAGCCACTTAAGACTGTTGCCTACATATTTGTGAAAAAGGATTGGTGCTTAACATCAGTTCTACTTTTATAAGTTACTTATCATTTGTTATGCATTTTTATGCTTGCAAAAGTTGTAAAACAACTCAAAGATTCTATCAAAAGATTTCCAATTGTCTGAAAGAAAATTGGAAACTCCAGTCATCGATTTATTGTGTTCAGTGCATTTAGATATTCCCAAAACTTTCTGAGATTGATGGACTGTTTCTGTTTTCTTTCAGATGTTTGCATTTAAATTGATAGTCGTTCAAGTATTTCACATAGATGGATTCATTTAGCAGCTGTACTCTGAACCAGTTGCCGATAAAATATGAAAATGGGAAGGCACTTTGAAAACCAGATGTGGAAATAAAACTCTAAAATAGTAGTGGTGGTTCCACATTCCGCTTCCTTTTTGCCATGGCCATCCTCCCGTTCCTGTACCATCTCTCTGATAGATGGTGGTAAATGGATTCAAAGGTGTAAGTTTAGGAAATTTTAAAGATATTTCTACTTTATTTGCAGCCATCGTACTAAATTTAATGGTAAATAATTAGGGCAATGTGTTTTAATTTTTCCAACTGATGGACAAAATCAATTCTTTACAGAGGAATAAAAAGTTTAAAATATTTCAGGGAAATATCCCATAAATTACATAAACAAATTGTCAATGTGACCCTACCTCTAAAAGTTTGTTTCCTCCTATACATGGACGTCACGTTGCTTTGTACAAGAAAATGCCAGTACATATATAATATTTCATGGAAAATCTTTTAAGATGGTAAAGAGGGTGGCTATCTGCTTGGGGAAATAGAGTGTTTTTAGAAAGCGATGTTTTGTCCTGTTCTGGTTTGTTTTGTCTTCATTTAAACAAGATTCTTGTCTTAGTGAGCTTTGCAACAGTCCTAGTAACAGTGGTGGCCGACAGCTTGCTCAGAGGCAGTGATCCCCCTGCACCTATGTGGTGTGATAGCTAGCCTTACCTCCCTGGGGAGCAAACAAGTCACCTTCAGAGTTAGAGACTAATGCAGAAGGCAATCCTAGGGCTAGAAACGAATGTACAAGGTTGGCTTGTTATGTTTAGGGAGTGCTTATCTCATTTTCTTCTGTTCTGCGGATTTCCTTTTCCCATGGAGACTGTCTTGATAGGGAAACAGCAGAAAGTATATGAATTATTGCCCACCTTGAGGTTAAAGTGAGCTTTTCTTTTTTAAAAAATAATTATTTATTTAATTTTAAAAATTTATTCATTCTTTTATGTTTTTTTTTAATTTGACTCAAGAGAGACAGAGGGTGAGAGTGAGAGAGAGAGGAAGTGAGAAAGCAAGCCATCAGATTCAGGATTCGAACACTGGTCGGCCATGTGGGAGTGTCCAGCGCCTTGACCATCATGACACCTGCTGGTCCCTAAAGTGAGCTTTTCTAAAATCAAGTTCCTATCACTCTGTATTCATCCACTCAGAACTGATTCAAAGTACTTTCACAACTATTTGTTGTTCTAGAGATTTCTTTTAGTTTTTATATTGTAGGCAGTTTATATGTCTGTTTTTAGATGTTCTCTTGAAGAAAGGTATAAAATTAAGTGATAACCCCAAAGGTAAAATTATTACCTTGATATAGGAAGGAAAAATTTACCCAACGAACCAAAAAAGGAGGGGATAAATATTTACATTCCACTTAGTGATGCCTAAGTATCTATGCAATAAACAGAAGCCTGAGATTTCTTAGATTTGACTTATGAGCTTGAATTTTCCAAAGGAAACTGTTAGAGTGATGTTCTTAAGCTATGTTTGGATCACGCACCCCCTTTGGGAAATTGTTAAATATGTTGGACCATATCCTCAGGAAAATACATATACATACAATGTTAATAGAATTTGAGATGGCACCTTAGAATTCGTTGGTGGGGAACCAGCAGATGGGATAAGGGCTATGTTACTAGACTCCCACGGAGTCGACTGCAGTTTGAGTCCTGGACCCGGTGACTTAAAATTCATGCTGGGTGCATGTGCATGTGTGCCCAAGACCCCAAGAGAAGGAGAAGGGATTGCGGTGTGGCCATCCACCCTGGGGGGGTGATGTCTAGCTTTCTGTCTCTCTGTCTCTCCAGAGAGCACAAGCACCTTATAGCAAGAATATCTCTCTCTCTAAACAAATAAATTGGTGGATCCTAAATTAGAAATCTGTGCTTTAAAGAATAAGGAAATACAACCATGTAGTTAGACCTTGGTAGCATAACTATTCTGTTTGAATGACCAAGAGCTATATTTCAAGCTGAACTTCAGCAAAACTAAGCTTCCATATGAATCTGTTTGCGCTGCCAAAACAAAATACCAAAGATTGAATGACTAAACAACAATTTATTTCTCGTAGATATAGAGACTGCAAGTCCAGGTTCAGGGTGCAGCATTGTCAGTCTCTGGTGAGAGTTCTCGACCAGGCTTGCAGAAAAGTGTCTTCTTGCTATGTCTTCACATGGTGGGGGCAGAGGGGGGTCAGAGATAGATAGATAGATATAGATAGATAGATAGATAGATAGATAGGGAGAGAGATTGATTCTGCAGCCAGAAAATCAGTGAGTTGCAGCATCTCAGAGCCATTACCATCTGAGTGGAGATAACTATTTCCAAGAACATGTTAAAGTGATTTGTTTTTTTGCCTCCTATGGAAACAATTTTTAAAAAACTTAGTTCTTTAAACTCAAATTTTGACAAAATTTATAAGCACAGCCTCTGAATTACAAAGAGGATAGTCCGACACAGCTTAGATTGTGTGGGACTGAAAAAAGGTAAGGTTATACAGGGGAGGAACTGATGAGGCTAGAACTATTCTCTTGGTTACAGTGATCAAGACTTAGAAGTTCTTTCAGTCAGGCAGGTGTGGAGACATATCTTTTAGAGTTTGCTGAGTGTAAAAATAAGTGATAATGGGCCAGTAGATGGCATAGTGGTTAAAAGTGCTGGACTCTACATGGCTGACTGCAGTTCAAGTCCTGGACATGGTGGCTTGCTTTCTCACTTTCTCTCTCTCTCTCTCTGTTCCTTTCTGATCAAATTAAAAATAAATAAATAAAGCTAAATTTTAAAAATAACAATTCTTTAAAAAAAAAAGAATAAATAATAAGGAACCAATCGATGCCGTAATGGTTATGTTGCTGGACTCCCCTGTGATCAACCACAGATGAAGTCCTGGACCCCACCACTTAAAACTCACACCAGGCACATGTCTGGGCATACCCAAAACCCCAAGAGGAGAATGGAGGAGAAAGGATTGCAGCATGGCCATCTTCCCTGGGAGATGATTTCTCACTTTCTGTCTCACTGTCTCTCTGGTGAGTGCATGTACCCTATAGCAAAAATCTCTCTCTCTCTCTCTCTCTCAAAAAAAAGAATAAATGATAAACCATTTTAGGGGAGAGTCTTAGGAACTTTCATCATGCTTGGACAAATTCAAATACACATGGGCTTTTCAGGTTAATACAGGAATGAACACTCTTGACAGCAAAAATTAATCCAAGTTTTAGCAATCGTGTTTCCATAATAAAACTGCAAACCTTTTGCAAGAGATGGGTCTTGACACAAGGCTCTTCTGGGATCAAGTAGGCTTTAGTCATCAAAGGTGATTCCAGGTAGGGCTTTGATATATTTTCTTTATGCTGGAAATTTTGGGGCAAATTTGGCTAACTCATTCATTCTCTTGGTCTGCAACAGTTAAACAATGATTGCACAAGGCCCTTCATTCGAATTGTTTGTAGTCTACCGAGACTCAGTAAATTACTATAACATAATGTGGGGAATACTGTAGGTACAATGGGAACCCATAGGAGAGATGTTTCACTAAGATTTTGGGGTTGGAGGATAGGAAGTCTTTTCATTTCAGATGGCATTTGGTGGAGGGAAAATTTCTTAGAAGGTGAAGGCCAATGCAGCCTTAGACTTGAGGTGAAGCGTGTACACAATGAATACCTAATAGAACACAAGGGAGGCTGCAGTGAGATGTGTGAATCAGATTAGACACTTGGAGAGTAGAAACTGATGAAAAGTTATGTTGATGCGATTGTTCTTCTGTGCTGTTTCAACACACTTTCAAAGAAATAAGCAAACATATTATCTTCCTTCCTTTCTCTACACTGAAGCTTTCATTTGGGTGAGTCAAAGTTAGACTCCAGGATTCAGAAACTTAAGTTTCATTCCTTGATTAAGACCAGCACTGTCTAGAAGAAAGACAATGCAAGTCGCAAATGTGAGCTATCTATGTACATGCCGGTTCAAAATCCAGCCACATTGGCCCAGCCTGGTGGCTCAGGCAGTAGTGAACTGACCTGTAGTGCTAAAAGCCATGTGGCCCACTGTGGCTTCAGATCCCTGCATCTGCTTGAAAACACCCAAGCGTGAGTGCCCATACAAGATCCTGATGAGATAGCAGACTGGGGAAAAGGGATCTCTGCTGGGGAGAAGAAGCGTGATGATTATAAAGATGAATAATGCCATCTAGTGTCAGAGAGAAAGGTAAAAATAAATATGCACAGAGAAGACACCTTCATGGCTACTGAGAACTAGTGATTGCAGGGGAATAGGAGAAATAAAGCTTTTCCACTGATAATTCAGCCTCTAGCCCACAAACTCTCATGGAGAGGCAAGGGAGCAGGCCTCAGAAGACACTTTCAAGGCTACTGAGAACTAGTGATTTCAGGGAATAGGCGAAATGAAGATTTTTCCACTGATAATTCAGCCTCCAGCCCACAAACTCACGTGGTAGGAAGACTTTCAAGCCACCTGTCTCTGTCTCTGTCTTTGTCTCTCTCTACCTCTGTCTCTGTCTCTGTCTTCTCATTTTTTGGTAATTTTTCCTTTAAAAATTTTTTAAGGTAAAGCAGTTTTTTGGCTTTCAGCCCCTCCTTTCCCTTTATCTTGTTAATAATCCCCTCTCACCCTCCCAACCCAGGAGAGGCAAGGAAGCAGGCCTCAGAAGACACCTTCATGGCTACTGAGAACTAGTGATTTCATGCTGCGCAGTTTTCTAATTTTTGCTTTTTTTAAAAAAAAAAAAGAATATTTTTTTTAGTTTTTTTTTCAGTGTTTTCCTTCTCTTTTTCTGTTTCTTGTTATTTTTGTCACTGTTGTTTCTCTCTCTCTGTTTCCTTTTCTGCATGCTCCTGGATGCTCAGATTGAACTTCAAGTTTGGGAAGAAACACACTTTCCATCAGATGACTAGAAATCACCACAGGACCACAAGAAATATGGGAAAGCAAGAAAATACCTCTCTTCTAAGGGAAAAGAATAACTCCTTTTCATCCACAGACAGTTCAATGGAAATGATGAAAATATCTGATAAAGAATTTAAACATTCACAATGGTGAAGCTAACAGGGATAGAAGAGAAGAGATACAATGAACTGCAGAAGAGAAAGGAAAAAGAAGCTGACGAGTTCTGGGAGGTGAGGAAATTCTTGCAAGATCTGAAAGAGGAGTTATGCACTTTATAAAAGAATCAAATGGAACTGTTAGACATGAAGACTATAATACAGAAAGTCAAAATCTCTCTTGAAAGTATTAAAAGCAGACTAGATCATACAGAAAATAGAATCTCAGATGTAAAAGAAAAAAATTGCTGGCCTAGAAAAATCCACCACAAAGACTGAGAAAATTGCCCCCAAAATTGAGAATAATAGACGAAAAATACTAGATACCATCAAACATCCGAATAATTGGCATCCGAGAAGGCAAAGAGACTCATAAGGGCATTGATGATCTATTCCATGAAATCCTGCAAGAAAACTTTCCAAACCTAGAGAGGCACTCAAAGATCTAGTCTCAAGAAATACAAAGGATCCCAAATAGAATCAACCCAAGAAGATCTTCTCCAAGACACATTATAATCAGATTGACCAAAAGCACAAACAAAGATGAGATACTGATTGGCAGGAGAGAAACAGCGAGTTACCTACAAAGGATATCCCATCAGACTAATAGCAGACTTGTCATCGGAAACAGTGTGAGCAAGGAAAGAATGGGAAAAAATATTCAAAGTGTTATGAGAAAAGCAATTTCAACCAGGAATACTGTACCCGGCAAGATTATCCTTCATATGGGAAGAAAAGACAAGAACATTTTCAGATAAACAAAACCTTAAGGGATTTACTAGCACCAGACCAGATCTTGAAGAAGTCCTCAAGGGAGTGTTATGTCAGGAAAATTAAATGTAGTCACACAGAAATAAGAGTTCAAAAATTAAGAAAATGACCAACTTAATCATAGGGATAAGTTTGGAGTTGAATATTATACCCCAGAATTCCATCAGGAAGATCGAACCACAACAGAAGATAGATTAAGTACATGAGACTGAAATGGTGAAATAGCATTCTGTGACCTTTGACTAAAATATTGCTGCTTCTCTTCTAGGCTTTGTTTTCTGGTTTTTTAAAATTTATTTTTTGGAGAGATTTTCACTGTAGGGCGCGTGTGCTCGCCAGACAGACAGAGAGAGACATAGAGACAGAAAGCGAGAAATCACCCCCCAGGGGGGATGGTCACGCCGCAATCCCTTCT
>NW_006204309.1:477519-515002 GCF_000334495.1 Tupaia belangeri chinensis
GTCTGTCTGGGGAGCGGACCGCCCCTACAGTGAAAAATCTCTCCAAAAAAAAAAAAAATAAATAAAAAAATAAAATAAAATAAAATAAAATGTGGGGGGAAAAGGAATGGAACTGTAGACTTGAGAGATCGTGTGCAAAGAGGGTGAGAAACGGCAGAGGGTCAGACATAGGGGTAAATGTGTGTGTGTGTGTGTGTGTGTGTCTCTGGTCAAATTAAAATAAATACAGTTAAATAAAATATTATTTTTAAACAATTATTTATTTAATTTATTCATTCATTTAGTTTAATTTGACCAGAGAGAAACAGAGTGAGAGAGAGTGAAAATAAGAAAGCAATCCACCAGGTACAGGACTTGAACTGTGGTCGGCCATGTGGAAGTCCAGCACCCTTAACCACCACGCCACCTGCTGGCCCCTTGATTGCCATTTTCAAAGTAAGCAGGACAAGAAAATGACTATGCTACTCACTGAGTTTTATTCCTAAAGTCAGACTTGGGTTCATGCATATATATATATATCAGCTGTGCTTACTATTTAGATTAATTAGGTTCATTAGCAAACAATAAAATGGAGGAAAAAGGCATAGAAAGCAACCATGGAGACCAGAGACAGTGTGGGAGGAGGGTGGAACACAGCTGAGTGTGAGATAGGGAATCGAGGATGACCAAAATATATATACAGGAAACAAGAAATGGAAAATAATTTGTAGATGATAACACGTATGTTGATGTGCTTGATTGAGCCAGTATACAGTGTATTCTGAATGGGAAATCTCATTTTGTATGCTGTAATGACGTATAGTGAACGAATGTAAATAAATAAATTTAAATAAAAATAAAAAAAAAAAACAGAGAAAGAAAAAAAGAAAAAACAAATAAATATGCACAAGAAGTTATGATGAGAGAGGGACCACCAGAGTCCTGAACTTGGTGGCTTCAACTCAAGCCAGGAGTGTGTGCATGCATACCCAAGATCCTGAGAAGAGAATGGAGGAGAAGGGATTGAGGCGGGGCCATGCCCCCTGGGGGGGGTGATTCTCTCTTTCTGTCTTTTTATTCTCTGTCTTTCCAGTGAGCACACGTGCCCTATAGCAGAAATCTCTCTCTAAAATAAATAAACAGTAAGCAAACGAACATGAAGTTGTGACAAGAAAAATACTTGGAGTGATGTGGAATCAAAAAGAGGGAAGCAAATCCAGAATTTATGATGAGGTGGAAGTTGGGCAGGGAAATTGTAGTGTGTTTCAAATACACTCACGTGGCAGAAATTTCTTCCCCACAGGAGAGATTGTTCCTGCCCTCTACCATGTCCTTTCCTCATGCAGAATCGCACTGAGCCCATGTTGCTGATAGTATCACACTGGATTCCAAGGGAGTGGATGTGTAAAAACAAGTTAGAGACTTCGAATTAGGATGATGTAAAAATTTCTGTGAGACATTGAGGGGTTCCTGGAAGGCCTCATTGTACAAAAGGTGTACATTTTGAAAGGAAAGAAGTTTATCAGTTCAGTAACCAGTCAAGGTAAAGGATATTTATATAAACGCCTTATGCACATATAGGTACACGAATACAACGTGCTAAGGCATGCAGACAGGAAAGAGGGACCGTGATATACTTGGGAAACATCCAAGATTTGTTTAACTGTAACTGTAACATCGAGCATGTCCAGCATAGGTGTGTGTGTGCAAAATGTGCTGGACATGCTCAATGTTATACTTTGGAACTATAGTTTGATGAATAGCGTGTACTCCACTATAAAGTTTTCACTGTTTTTTAGAGAATTATCTTTAAATCGATACTTTCTCCATAGTCCATTTCAAATTTCAGGAATAGTCTGGGTTCAAATGACATTTTTCTGGCTTCTCTCCTACCCCTATCTTTTCTAGACAACTGAATTTTCAGACATTAATATGAACCAGTGGTTGAAAAAATATCCCTCTGTCAACTAGTTTATCTTGTTACTGACATGAATAATCAAATTCAATTAGATTAAACAAGCTGTAACACACTGTCAAAAGCCATTAGCAATAAAAGAGCCTGGAGCCATAAAGAACTCTTTTTGTATATCTAGAGTTTTCCCTCATGAAAGGAAAAACTGAAACTAAAGGAAACAACGTGTTTCATTTACAAGCTCTGAGTCCTCTAGGGTCTTCTCATCAGTTCTGTGATTTGATTTTTTTCTTTTATGTTATCTGATAATTAGAAGCAGTGCTGTCTGCTTGATCATCACATAAGTACAATGTTTTCATAGTGGATTAAAAAAAGCTGAATATATCAAAGTTTGCACACTAGACAAATTTTGTAAAGAAAAAAAAATGAAAGGGTGTAATAAAAACCAAGGAGGGGATTGATACCCTCTTCTGCCTTTTGAGAGATTGTTTTACCCACTTCCTGGAGACTCTATTGTATTTCTCCTAGCCAAATAGCCCCAGACATCTCCTAAATTCATATCCCTGCCAATTTCCTGCAGATTTGCAGGTAGCGAGGTTGGCTTCCGTAATTGACAAGATGCCAATGACTCATGGGACTGAGAGGAACAGACAACATTGGCAGAGCTCCATAAGAACTGTAAATGAGCTGCAAATGGACCTGCATTTAAACAACTTTAGTGCCACTTTCAACTAATTGTATTCCTTTACAGAAAATGTCATCTCAGGCTAAAGAGTAATATGATGGCTTCTATTTAATAACATTACTAAAATGCCAAGAGAGTAGAGGTTACTTGTGATGGTCTGGTTCATTTTCTGATATTCCTACCATCCCTGCTGAAATGATCCATCCAGTCACATCCACACATGCCACATGAACTCACACCACCCTTTTCCCTTCTCTTTTGAACCTAATCATCTCGGTGATGCTGGGTAAACACAATGAAAATGGGGGTGGGGTAGGGTGTGGGAGTGAGGAGGCGGGAGGGAGTCTAATGCCACCTAAAGCTTCATTTTCATAAAGTGCGATAGGGTGATATTATAAATAATATTTGCGCATTAGTTACCCTTATTCTCCAGTGCCTCTGACAGATTTTCTCTTCAAGTTTAGGCAGTGGGATGTGAGCTCTAGTCTTAAATCCTTTGATCTAGACCTTTGTTTAGAAAATGAATGGGGGATCTCCCTTGGGAAGCTCTGAGGGGTCAATTTGTAAAGACCTCAGCCAAGGATCCTTAAACTACTCATGATAAAAATGCTTTAACACGTTACTGGAAGTACAGGGGAAGCAGGTTGCTAGTAGGCCTTTTTTTAAGTTGTGTGATGGGGGCAACCCTAGGCCAGAATAAGACTTGCTTAAAGGTCTTGTTTATCTTCCCTGCCCTCCTGGACACCAGAATCTTAACCTTGATGGTGGCTGATGACTGCTCTGAGCAGGCTTCCCCATCTTTGATACCTATAAGGGTCTCTTATCTCTAAACTTTATGAAGAAAACCCAGGGTTAGTTGAAACAACTGAAAGTACACATTGTGATAGAAAATTATATGCAACTTACAATACCTTAACTTAAGCATAATGACTTAAAAATTCTAAATAAAATATTTGTATCTCCTTGACAAATTTTCCTCTTTCTGAGAGTTAGCCAAATGTGTGATAGCTCATTATCTCTGGTTTGGTCTAATTTGGATTTCTTTTCCTCTGTTCCCTAGATCCTGCTTGGTCTCAGCTGACTCCTCCTTTCCCTAACTGACCTCCACTTAAATGGTCATTTATTTGTATGCTGCTGCTAGTAATAGCAAAAAATTTTCTTGGTCATTGAATTATTTCATTTATGGTCTTTACCAAATGTCTTGAAAGAAGGTGACAGTTCCCCACCCTGTTGGCTGTGGGTCTCTCCAGAACAACCTCTTCATTTGCCTGGATCTACTACTTTTTGCTACACTTGTGCACCATGGAATTGCAGTCCCTTGCTGTCTCCCTCAGTCTGCTCCTCCACAGTCTCCTCAGTGGAGGAAGAGGGGGCAATTTTTAAATTCGGCACCCTTCAGAAGGAGGAACAATTTCTAGATAGAATTTAAGTTAAAAAGTGAATCTTCTACATGGTAGAAAGATGGATGCCACGAGTTGTTTATTTTTACTGATTTTTTCCCCCCACCTGTAGTTCTTGTGTGTTCCCTGGAGATAGGGAAAGTGAGAAAGTATTCCCTCCCCCACAAGGGGAGATGGTCACAACGAAATCCCTAGCAAGTGTGTGTGAGCTCTACTATGGACCAAGATGCTCTTCTTAGTTTGAAGAAACTCAATAGATTTCTTCCTGACTCTCGGCCCCTGGCTCCCTTTTCTACAGAAAATGTACATATGAAAATTCATAATGGTAAATACTTTCTCTGGTCCTTCGAGATGCAAATCTTTTAAAAAGATTTCATTTAAAACTCTTGTGAGTTTTACACCAGAGAGTTTTTTTCTCAAGGTCCTGGGGGGCCTATCTTTTGAAATGCAATCATCAAGGAAGATAGAGCCCTCATAGCCCAGCGTATGTGTGTGTGTGTGTGTGTGTGTGTGTGTGTGTGTGTGTGTGTTTAGGAGCCTAACCTCTATGGGTGCCAATTAGCAAATACAGCTGACAAAAGGATTTGCAAACTCAATTGGCTTCATACATTCCATCGATCCCTGTGCCCTCACCCCGACAGCCTCAGGTGCACTCCCACTAACTTATCCGAGCCCCTAGAGTCCCTTTCATCATTTACTTCAGCATAGAGTTCAGACTGGGTTCTGACCTTTCTCCCCTACTGTAAAGCCTTAAGTAAAGTTTGCCTTGTCTGTTTAACTTTGTCTGATGCAATTTTTTCTTTGACAATATGTATATATTCAGCCTTAAATAGTTTATATACAGCTATTGATTGAAAGGCACTCGCAGGACAAAAAACCAGAACATTAATGCCTTCTAATAGTGTGTTCCCTACAGGGCTGAGGTTTTATTTGGGGTGTATTTATTGCTTAAAGTTACACAAAGTTACTTTAATAGTCTTTAATTCTTATATAGCCTTTATTTTAAATTGTATTACATTTGCTTTTTCTTGTTAATTTTAAACTCATGTTATGTTATATTCTAGTGTCTTCTAAGGTTTCCTTAAGTCTTTTCTAGGAAATGTAAAAACATCAACAAATATTTTAATAATATTAAAGTTAATGCAGCTTTTAACAACAAAATCATTCTTATTGAGATAGTAATAATATTTAGTGTTCAGAAATACTTACCTAGATGTGTCTTGTTCAGTTTTTACAAAATTTATGTGAGGCATGTAGTGACCTATATGCGTTCATGTGGACTTGTCATGTGATTCATCCAAATTCAAATGGCCAACTAAACAGGAAGCCACAGAAAATCCAGTCCTTCTACTCATTCCTCCAAAGCGCTCACCTCCACTTGCTCTTCCTTCACTCGGGTCGCACTTTCTAACTAGGTACATGTTCCTCTGTTACATCTTGCTTAGCAGCACTTCCCTTGATGCCACTGGAACTGCATCATGCGTGTGTACTTAATCTAGAGACAGGCTTGAGAATCAAATTCAACTGAACTTGAAACTGAATAGGGGCCTGGGCTCTGGAGTCAGACTGTGTTCAAAGCCTGAATCTGTCAGATCGTTGTTGTAGATCCTTGTGAAAGATGCTTAGCATTTCTGTGCCCCATTTCTTATGTCTAAAACTGTAATGGTGACAACAAAGACACATGGCGTTGAGCTGTTCTGAGAATCCAAGG
The DNA here is from genome assembly GCF_000334495.1 of Tupaia belangeri chinensis. Classification (NCBI taxonomy): domain Eukaryota; kingdom Metazoa; phylum Chordata; class Mammalia; order Scandentia; family Tupaiidae; genus Tupaia; species Tupaia belangeri. The sequence continues at coordinate 483,207 of NW_006204309.1, forward strand.
GGAAAATACATTTATCCAATGAGAAAATACATTCCTTGAACAGTACTACGCACAGAGTAAGAACTGAAAAATTGTTCACTGAAATGAAGTAGAAATGGAGGAAAAGCATGTGAAAGGTGTTTGTGAGCTGGCCGTAGTGTCACAAGAAAGCAAAGACGAGTGTTCCATTTTGTGGGGCTTCATCCAGACTGACTACATGGAACCAGTGCACCTATGGACAGCTCGTTGTTAAGGAAGGAGTATGAGAGATTTATCTACTCAGTCTTCTTCACCTTCTATTTTTCATTGGTCAGAGTTTAATCCATGGGGCATTAAGTCTCCTGCACCTCAGCAGGATGACTAGTTGGCCAGATGCATGCCTTGTGTCATGGGGCTTCATCTGAGTTCAGAAGGGGAAGTACCATTATGTATGCCAAAGGAGTTGGCATGCTGTAAAAACAAAAAAAGAAGAAATTACAAATTTCAATAAATGTAAGAGGGATTAAAAAAAGGAGGTGGGGAAGGGGTCAGAACCTCCATGGTCCTGGCTGGCTAGGATGAGCATCAGAGCTGCTGTAGTTGCCGACATGGTGGGTGCCATGGAGGCTGAAAGGGAACATGGCCCTCATCCCAGGGGAGAGTGAAGCAGTGTTATGACATGCTCGATCTCTTCATCCAGAAGGTTGCTGAAGCCTAGGGACAAGGAAGGCTAAGAAGATGTGGAAAGTACATAATTTGGGTCCATTACTGCCATTATGATATCGTGAAATCTTCCTAGAGTAGATGCAGCCATGCACTGTCAGACGTCCTTCCAGAAGGGACTTACTGCTATGAAGAATTCCATTAGCTGGAGGCCTCCAGCCAGCATCAGCTTCACGGTCCATATCAGCTTTCAGATCAGTTCCATACTCTTCGTGGAGCACTCTGAAGAATGACTAAGCGAGGTAGTGGCAGACACGGTTCTGTGCATCTCAGGATGGTGCTGGCTAAGAGGAGAGTAACGTGGGGGAGACAAAGGATCCATTCCCTTCCACCAAGCTCCTGGTGACACTAAGGAGCACATCTGTTCTGGAGCTCTCATTTGTCCTGGCAGAGACCTACTCAGTCCACAGCAGATGGGAGAAAGGCTGTCCCTGCCCAGTTGTGCCTTCTAAATAAATTGTTCACGTTCTTACTACATTACAGGCTCTGCTTCTCAAAGAACCCAACCCCAATAACTTCCTTCAAACAAACACATTTCTTAATATGTAGTAGGTCTATAAAGACGAAATATTTTTAAAGAAAGGAGTAAATGCTGCAGGTAAGCAGAAGCTCCCCATGAAATTACTTTTTTTAAATAGAGTTTTTTGTTATAGGGCTCGTGGGGCCACCAGAAAGACAGAGAGACAAAAAGCGAAAAATCACCCTCTGGAGGGATGGTCACACCACAGTCCCTTCTCCTCTATCCTCTCCAGATTGTGGGCACGCACATACACGCACGAAACATGAGTGTGAAGCTGCCAGGTCCAGGACTCAAACCATGGTCAGCTATGTGGGAGTCCAGCGATGTAAACATTATGCCATCTGTTGGTTTTCCCCCCTTGAAATTTCTAATACAAATAGATAGTCATGAAAGGATTGTCCCTGTACAAAAGGGATAACCACAGATTCTTATTAAATACCAGAAATGTAGATAAAATAACTTTACTCTAAAAGTTTATTTTTAAAAGGCTTTTATAACATGGCTACTGAGATCACTTACATTTCCTTTAGCATAAATTACATAATATCAGCAAGAGCTGCCTTTTGGCATATCTACTATGCACTCAGCACTGTGGCAAGCAGTAAGCATGCTACACATAGTCTGCCCTCTGTATCCACAGTCTTCAAGAAATGTTTCATCGTTGCAGATGTGTAAGATGTACATAGGCCCGTGACGGCAGCATCTGAACTGAACACGCTCAGACTTCTTTTTTCTGATTATCCCCTATGATGACTATTCAAATAGCATTTACATTATACCAAGTAGTCCAGTAATCTAGAGATGATTAAGAGTGTAAAGGAGGACATGCATAGGTACATGCAACTGCTGCACCATTTTATATCTAGAACTCGAGCATCCTTAAGTTTTGGTACTTGTGAGAGTTCCTGGAATCGATTCCCTGCAGATAGCGTGAGACAACTGTACTTTCTTATTTTAATCATCACAATAACTCTGTGCTATTATCTCCCATGCATAAATAAATCAAGACTAAGAAACCAGAAAACTTGGCAAAGATGGAACAAAGGCAGGATTTAGATCTAGGCGAGAACAGAAGGAAGCTGAGATTCTTTACCACTGCTCGACAAAGACGGTCCACACATGCCAGTGTTGTGCAAGTGCCAGACCAAACATTTTAGATTTACTGTTTCATTGAATTCTCACAAGAGCCCCTTAAATCAAGTACAACTGTTATCCACATTTTACAGAAAAATAATTGAGGTCGAACGAGTTTGTATGACTCAAAAAGCCAGAAGAGTTAGGGTTTAGAACCAAAGCAATCTGATCTCAGAGTTTATCATTGTGCTGTGCTGTTGCCATCAGGTTTAAACAGTTTGTCCTTGACCTGCAATCCAACTTCCATAGATTCACGGTAAACACATTCCCAGTTACAACCAAGTTAAAGTGATCCACAGTACAGGAGAGGACTACCTGCCAATTTTGCTAAAGGACATACTATCCTTCTTGAACATTAGTCTCTACTTAGCGTTGACATGGTGGGACCCTATCAATCAACATTATTTGCCTGTTAAACCTGTCCCCTGCTTTTATAGAAATTCAAGTTTAATGTGTGGTAAGCCTGAGATACTGTCAATGCTTTGATGTGCTGAGAGACCTTCCAGGTGTTCGAATGAGAAATGACAGACTGACTGGTCTTAATTCTCCACTGAACTGTTTAACCAGAATAGTCCCTGGGTTGGGTCCTTTCTCTTTGTGATGTGACAGAGAAAGGAGTAGATGGAATATCTGCTAATTCCATTCTTCCAAACACCACTTTCACGCCTCTGGACCATTCCTCACGGGGTTCCTAAAGCTAGAATTCTCTTCACCTTCTTCCCTCCTTGTCCAAATTCTTTTAATTCTTGAAGATTTGCTCAACTCTTTTTCTGTGAAAATTCCCCAACCCCTTTTTTTCTGCACTACTACCAACCGTATTCTTTGAGAACATAAATTAATTTTATGCCTGCATTAAAAAAAAAAAAAACTACGTCCCAGAATCTTCCATCATGTATATGCACATGTATACCTGCATCTTAACCCATTAGTTCTCTGAAGACAGAATCATGTATTGTAACCATTCTTGAACATGCCGTGTCTAGTATGTTACTGGCACAAACAGGTGTTCAGTTTGGGACACTGTTATTTAAGCACCTAAGACTATTTACTTATTTATTTTGAAGATTTATTTATTTTTAATTTAATTTATTATTATTCAACCTTGACCAAGAGTTGACAGACAGAGAGAAAGGGAGAATGAGAAAGCAAGTCACCTGGTCTGGGACTCAAACTGTGATTGGCCTTGTGGGAGTCCAGTGCCTTAACCACCATACTACCTGCTAGCCCCACTATTCACTTATTTATTACTGACCAGAAAAGACTGGACTAGAATTTTCAATAGATGTTTCAGGAAACATTTACTAGCTGTGAGTCAGTGATGCTGTGAGGGGTGGGACCATGTTTATGTGTATCTTGTTTCAAGGCTGCATCGGCAGCGTCCAGCATGATGTGTAGCATACAGTTGCTGAACCAACATTGCGAGACCATTATTGTCAAAAGACTTCCGTAGAGACATAACGCACACTTCCACGTGTGTTACTGCTATGAGAATGCTCTTATTTTAAAAAGTGCACTCATGCGGTAAAAATGATGGAAATAAACTTAGTCACATTAGGGACTTGAATATCTTTGACTTGCATGACATGCCCTGCATACATGCTGGGAAAGATCACGTCATACACTGTAAAGACATACAATGATTAAATGTAAATAAAAAATAAATGTAAAAAAAAAGACTTGGTGACCTGTTCCATGAACGTGCTGATACATTTCTAATTTCAGGCTTTCCATGAAATAATTTAGCTACAATAAAGATTCCTGTAACTCTCCCACCCTTTACGGCTCATATTACAACTAACTGTCCAATAGCATTTTTGTAAATCTCTTCTTGTATAAGTACTGAAGAACAGCCTGATAAGCTAATGGGCATCTAACTCAAATACCTCTCCTCTCCTGGCAGTGTGTCAATCACTACATTCAAATCTAACATGATCTGGCCAGCCCCTCTTCCCTTGGGGGAGTCCTTTCATGCTCCTGAACACAAATTCAGCCCTTCACACCCACACCCACCCACCCACTCATCACATGACTTTCCCCAGCCTGAGCTTTATAAAGGACTGGATGCTACATTTACACGTCACTTGCCTTCTCTCCTGTGTCCTCTTACATACTTCAGTAAGCGAAGTACCATGCAATTGCTGAACAGATGATGAAGCAGTCTTTAAGAGTGGGTGATGATAGCTTGTTTATGAGAATGATGGGAAAGCCTGAAAAAAAATAAGAAAGCTAAAATCGTTTTTTTTTTTGTTTTGGAGAGGTTTTTGCTATAGGGCACATGCACTCGCCAGAAAGACAGAGAGAGACAGAGAGACAGAAGCGAGAAATCACCCCCAGGGGGATGACCCTGCTGCACACCTTCTCCTCCATTTTCCTCTCGGGATCTTGGGCACGCACACACATGCGCCTGGCGTGAGTTTAAGCCACCGGGTCCGGGACTCGAACCATGGTCGACTACATGGGTGTTCAGCAACATAGCCATTACGCTAACTGCTGGTCCCAAGAAAGCTAAAATCTTAAAACAACTCAAAGAGCTAGTGAAGAGTTGCCCCCACTATGTCTATTTAGAACAGATGGAGCCCCAACAAATCATAAGGTATTCCTTTCTAAGAAAAAATGTTCTCAGGACCAGACAGTGACTCTGTGGTAATACGTGACAGTCTGTGATCCCACATGGGGAACTGGGGGGGTTCCCGGTTCAACTGTAAAGAACTTCCTGAGTATACACATGCCCATGATCCGGAGCTGGCTGAAGGTGGGAAGTGGATCATGGCATCAAGATCCTGCTGGGTGTGCTATTTCTCTCTCGTGTCTCTCTCTTTCATGGAAGAAAACAAACTTTAAAAAGCTCTACATAAATGTTACAGCAGCAGTATGCATGATAGTAACATGATAGAAGCAATCTAAATGTCTAAGACTGATTAGTGGATAAACAAAATGTGGTACAGGTTGAGCATCCTTACTCCAAAAGTCTGAAGTCTGAAATGCTCCAAAATTTGAAGTCTTTTTTTGTTTTTGAAGAGAGGTTTTTGCTAAAAGGTGTGTGTGCTCTCTGGAAAGACATAGAGAGACAGAAAGTGATAAATCACCCCCGGGGGGGGGGATGGCCACACCATAATCCCTTCTCTTCCATTCTCCTCTCAGGATCTTGGGCACGCACGCATGTACACCCAGTGTGAGTTTAAGCCACAGGGTCTGGGATTCAAACCGAGTTGACTACCTGGGAGTCCAGTGACATAACTATTATGTCATCTGCTGGTCCCAATTTGAAACATTCTTCACACAAACAAGTTACGAGTAAAAAATTCCATACCTGACCCCATGTGGTGGGTCGCAGTCAAATGCTATAATAGGTGTTTGCGGATGCTGCAGGCAGTAGGGACACTGTTGAATGACACTGGATGCCATATGGGAAGACTCCAGGTTTATTTCCCAGGTCTACCTGAATATGCCAAGGGCGCCCCCTGGCTGGCTGCAGGGCTGGAGGTAGGATCACAGACCCTAAGGAAGGTGCCTCTTTCTCTTTCTCTCTTTCTCTCATGAAACTAAACTTTATGAAACAAAACAAAACACTGCAAAGCAATAAATACTATATAAAATTACATTCACAAAATAGGGCCCATAATTTGAATCCAATAACTGATATTTTATGTTGCCTGCACAGTGTTTTCACATTTTTTGGAAGCTGAATCTCTGAATTAAAGTGATGCAGGCATAGTCCAGTCTGTCATAGTCCTCACCATTCCTTCTTGTCTCACACTTGTCCTATTTCCCCATTTTAACTGTTTGAATATGAGAGCTTGAGAGCACCTTAACAGACTACAGCAGCTCTTGGTACGTGTAACACGTAGCGTTATTATAAACGGATGACTGTTTCAAAACTTCTCGATTACAAGTCACAGAGGGATATTCACATGGGTGTTTAGATCAGAGCTCACTGAAGAGGCTGTTTTGTCAAACTTCACGCAACAGTTGTAAATATGGACAAAACCTAAGTCTGTAACAAATTCAGTTTTGAAGGGAGTATTGAGTAGGTGGAGGTTTAAACAAAAGCAAATAGTTATGTAATTTGTAAATCTGAAAGACCTTAAAATCAGAAATTAACATACCTTCAAGATGTTTTTCCTCCTGATTTCATTAATCATGCATATAAGCAAGCCATCCAGGACTCTGCTATTTGTATACAGAAAAATATTTAGGTATATCATAAGCTCCATTATTTCTCTCCAACCCAGAATTTTTTTTTTTTTTGAGAGGTTTTTGCTATAGGGCATGTGCGCTTGCCAGACAGAGAGTGCGAGAGAGAGACAGAGAGACAGAAAGGGAGAAATCACCCCCCGGGGGGATGGCCATGCCACAATCCCTTCTCCTCCATTCTCCTCTTGGGATCTTGGGCATGCACACACACGCACCTGGTGTAAGTTTTAAGCCACCGGGTCTGGGATGCGAATCGTGGTCGACTACATGGGAGTCCAGCAACATAGCCATTGCGCTTACTACTTGGTCCAACCCAGAATTTCATATGACAAAAGACTCACATATCAAGGATAGCTTAAGCTAGTGATTCTCAAACTGAAATGCACCAGCAGCACCTGAAATGCTCCAAACAATAGAGTCTATCCTCAGAGTTCCTGATTCATCAGTTTTGGGTGCGCCCCAAGAATTTGCACTTTTAAGTTTCCAGGTGATGCTGCTAGTTCATGGATCTACACAATGAAATTGAACCCTCTCTCTCTCGAATTCAGCTTAAACACAGCCTCATACTAATTTCGAAAACTTTAAAAGGGTTCTGGGAAAGGCGTCTGACCAGTTTGTGATTGCACAACCCTTCAATCAGTGAGGCAGGCGAGTCTGCAGAGGACGCGGGAAGTGTGCTGAGCAGGTACAGCAATGCCCACGGCACGCTTTCTTGGACTAGAGGAGAAGGGAGCGTTAAATAAACCTTTTGTGTTGAGTATTCTATGTTCTACAATCATCTGCTTTTTTCCTTTACAATACTGTATTTTGAGATCACCAAATTCAAGTGCTTGAACCAACAATTCGTGATTACTAGATTTTTGTGTCTGGAATTATGATCTAGGGAATGAGGCAGACAGAATGTGTCTGGGAACCATACACTGTCCTGTGTGGTCATAAGGATCAGAGTGGAGGGCAGTCCAGCGAAAATGGGATAATGCTCACTCACTTGTTCTTGGAAACCAGGCCCTATTTCATAACAGAGTAAAAAATATTTTCATCAGCTCGGGCTAGTCTCAAAATTGTACTTGTGGCCATCTCCACTGAAGTTTTGCTTCTATAGTTACTGAAAATGCTGATGGTCATCATCATTCCTACTAAGGCCATATGTTTTACATAGGTGTTTTATATATGTGAATTAATTTGAGACTTGCAATAATCCCATCAGGTATTATATTCTGTCGTTATCTGTCAATATTAAATATTGTTAGCCTTTACGGAAATTGAGGTTAGAGTGTTTTAGTCACTTCCCCTTCGTCACACATCTGAATCTGACTTGTGTCAGGGCATGTTTTTTTTTTTTTTCTTTCCCAAACTTCTTTTATTCAACTTCAAAAATGCTGTATCAGGTATTCACAACAAGGAACTCACTGAGGCATGAGAATATTAAAGAAAAATGGTGATCCTCAGGATTCTCAGAGATCTGTACTTCTTTGCAGATAGGATTAAATATTGAAAAATGTAGTCTAATAATTGGGGAAAAAAGATTAATATAATTTAGATATCTTATTACTCATGTCCAGTGTTTTAAAGCAATTTTTGTTAACTTGCCTATATTTTGGGAAGTCAAAAAAAGTACCAAGAACCATGGAAAAGAAAGAAAAATATAAGCTGAAAGATAAGATGTTATGACTACAATTTTACACAGGGTAAACTTATTTTGGCATTAGGTTCTCAATTCTAAAATGTCCTGCTCTATTAGCTCCTGACTTTAGATTAGGTAAAAAAAAAAAAAAAAGAAAAAAAGAAAAAAAAAGAAAAAGAAAAAAAATCCTACTTTATTTTCATAAGGCTCAGAAAACTCAATAGTGTTCTCCCTGCAAGACTCAACCACAGGCTGACGGAGGATGATGTCAACTCCTAATTAACGAGACAGGAATAGTATTTACTGTTACGAAACTTTAATGTGTGCAGACCATAGCCTCTTCTTTAGATGACACCCCCAGGAGTTAATTCATACTGATTTGGGAAAGACATAAGAAAACAGCCATGCGGCAGCTTCCTCTCGTATGTGAGCGTGCACGTATAAACCCATCGCGGACCTGCCTTGGTTTCTTTGCCAGCTATTTCTACTTCCTCGCCTTCCAGTTTCTTAGACCAAAAACATGGGTGTCCAGTTTAACTTTTCTCATTATCTCCATCTCACATCCTATCCATTAACACATCCTGTCAGCTTTAGCTGCAAAATCTGTTTGAAATCTATTACTCACCACTTTACTGCTTTCTCCCCAGCCCAGCCACCAACGTCTCTGAGTCAGTGCAATGACCTTCTGATGGATTCTCCACCTCTGGTTTACCCCCTTGCAGTCAATCCAACAAAGTAGTAGAGTGATTCTTTTTTTTTCTTTAATTTTTAAATTGTAAAATCAATCCCTGTATATCATTACAGCATACAAAATGGATTTTCCCATCCAGAATACACTACCTATTGGCTCAGTCTAACAGTGTGATTACAGAGCATGTTTGTGAAGAGTCACTAGTGCATTCCAAATTCCACAATGGTTTCCCATCACCATGCAGAGTAAAGGACAAAGCCCCCATAGGGTCTGCAGTGCCCTACCTCATGACTCCTTTTCCTTCTTTGAGCACATGGGTCTGCTCGAGGCATATAGACCTCTCCTATACGACCCATGTGACTCTCACCATCACCTTCCTCAGTTCTGGCTCAAATGTTGATTTCTCTTCTATAGTCTTCCTTGATTACCTTGTTTTAAACTTACCCTTCCCTGGCCCATTGACACTCCTCTTTCCACTCTGTTTATTTTCATTACTCATCATCATTTTACATACTTTGTATATTTTATGTATGTTTAAAATATCTGTCTCCTACCTTAGGAATGTAGGCTTCACGAGGGCAGGGAGTTTTTGTTTATGTTCATTGTTGTATCTACAGTGCCTAGAACAGTGCAGGAGACACATGGTTTGCTCTCAACACATGCTTATAAACTTTAATGCCTTCCAGACAAGACTTCTTCTGATTGCAATTAAGACACCTCATGTGAATATTTATTATAAAGTCAGAGATCAAAATCACCTTCCTTTCCTTTCCCTTGAGCTAGCCAAGACATCTAACTGACTTGATGTGGTGTGGTAAGGTACAGCATAGCATTCCTAGCAGGAGAACACTCAGGAACACTTCCTATCCCAGTCCAGTTGTGCCCCATTGCCCATCCCTACAATACACTTGAGAGTTGGAAGTCTGGGTGCATGGCTTTAGTAAGGATCATGAAAGACAGAAAGTTTAAATTTTTAAGGAACTGGGGACCAGCAGGTGGCATAATGGTTACGTCATCGGACTCTCATGTAGTTGTTCACAGTTTGAGGCCTGGGCCTGGCAGCTTCAAACTCATCCTGGGTGTGTGTGCTTCTGTGCCCAAGATCCCAAGAAGAGAATAGAGGGGAAAGGATTGGGGCAACGCCATCCTCCCTGATAGGGTGGGGGTGGGTGATTTCTTGCTTTCTGTCTCTCTGGAAAGCATACATGCCCTGTAGCAAAAGTCTCTATAAAAACCAAAACAAAAACAAAATTTAAAGGGACTGAATCCTATCCACACCTTTGGAGAACTTTTTTTTTTTTTTTTCCCCCACTAAGTAAATACACAAATAATGAATACCATCATTTTCAGGTGATGCTAAATACTGGCCATCTAATTCAGATCTAGAGAAGCCAGGAAGTAACAAGGCAATAGCATGTGAATAAGGTAGAACTCTGGTTTCCCTAAGCAGAAGCATCTGTATGTTACCATCATGAGATCACCTGGTGGCGAAATCCGTCTCCCATCGTACCTTCCGTAAAGTGACGAGCTGCTAGCAGTGGATGATGAGTGCTAAGCGCCAGCTTCCTAGATCCTACTGTGAGTTGACCTGGTCACTAAATAGGACCTTTTTTTCTTTTAAAAGAGACCTGAGCTTTTGTGCTTCATCTCATCCCCTAACACGCCAAACAGCTTAAGAAATCATGCTGAATCAGAAGCAATACGCGCTGCCAATTCACACACATGGCAAAGGTTTCTTAGCATCCTTCAAAGTTTGCTTTGACGACCTAAGCCTATGATGGTAGGTCTGAGTTTCCAGCACGTCTGGAATGAAAGATCTGGCAGAAAGGTTTTTATTTTTTCCCTTGACAAATTTCTCTCTGCATTTTCTGGACTCTCTTGACACTCATTATGTCATGCCCCATCATGTTGGGCAAGCAACATCCCACATGATGGAGAAACAACAATTTTTTTTTGTTTTTTCAAACTAGAGCTTTATGTATCTGTGTAGAGCTTGTCCTGGAATTCCAAATAGTTTCTGGATACACACTTGTATGGTCTTGGGTGCTAACAATGGAGACTTCTGTAGTGGTCACTCTTTTGGGACATTAATTTAGTAGCGAAGCCAGGCATTAAGTCAAGTCTTCATGATGTTGATGGAAGGCCAAGAGACAGTTTCTTTTTAGATAAGAGAAACAAAGGTGAGAAAGAATCATACATGTATCTTTAAGGATGTGTGGCAGAACCAATGAGGAAACCTTCATATAAACATGTTTTGTGTGCTGGCCCTTGTTAAGTGTCGTGTTTTCGACCCACCCTGTCCTCCAGCTCCATCACCCACCTTCTCAGCCCTGGTCTAACTCTGTGCTCCCTTATTAGAGCCCTGACAGATACAATACTTGCTGTCATGAGTTGTCTCAAAAAATAAACTTCCTGGAGGTCATTTTAAGAGTAAGATTGCTCACACATTTTCTGGACACATGACTGGCCTCCTTGTTAGGTAGAATTGCACCCTGGTAGTGGGTAATGTATAGCGGTGCCACGATTTCCTAAATTATTATGGGTGGGAGCCAGATGATTGCACAGTAGTATAAATAATGCTCTGCAAGGCAATACCATGCAGAGAACTTCAGGGTTCAAGTTTGTAGATCTCCTTGAATGTACTGGGAAAATACATTCTCATGATTTGAAGCTGGCTGAAAACTGGGGGTGGATCATGACTTCAAGACATTGTTTAGGGTGTTCTTTCTGTCTTGTTCATAGAAGAAATGAAGTTTAAAATTAAAAAAAAATTACAATGTGAAATGGTAAGAGAGAGAGCAAAGTTTTGATATTTCCCATCCAGAATACACTGTACATTGGCTCAATCAAGCACATCAACATATCTATCTATCTATCTATCTATCTATCTATCTATCTATCTAGATATATAGATACATATATATGAAACTAGAAATGGAAAATTATTGATGGTAACATGCATGATTAAGCCACTATGCAGTATATTCTGGATGGGAAACCACATTTTGTATGCTGTGACAATGCTTAGGCGATGAATGTAAATTAATTAATTTAAAAAAAAGTTTCAGGAGGAAAAAAAACTCACGAAAATGGTTTTTCTTGAAATTAAAAACAATGCATATTTGATGACTGCAGTAAGCTATATAGCGCCAGCTAGGTGCTACTTTATAGTATGTTCATTCTATTCACTGAGTTTTATGCCTAAAGTCAGACTTGCATTCATGGATATGTAAATATCAGCTTCGCTTGCTATTGGAAATATTTAGATTAAGTTCATTAGTGAATCAATAAAATGGGGGGAAAAGGCCTAGAAAGCAACCATGGATACCAGAAACAGTGTGGGAGGAGGGTAGGACACGGTAGAGGGTGCGAGATAGGGAATCAAGGATGGCAAATAAAAGCAAAATATACAGGAAGCAAGAAATGGAAACTTATTTGTTGACATTAACACGTATGTTAATATGCTTGAGACAATATACAGTGTACTCTGGATGGGAAATCTCATTTTGCATGTTGTAATGATGTATAGTGAATGAATGTAAATAAATAAATTTAAGTAAAAAAAACAAAGACATTAAAAAAAGAGAGAGAGAGAGAGAGAGAGCAAGGTTTTGAATGATGAAATAGAGATTGCACCCAATTGTTAAACAATAGTGATGATCACCAAGGTTATAGGGTGTATCAACTATGTTTGATTAAAGATCATAGAAAAAGCAAAAATAAATTTAAAACCTTGAACTCCCAACTTAAAGCAAAAATGAAGAACCAAAAGGCTTTTATAAGAGCAGGAAAATGGCTATGTATGAACTCAGCAACACAAAGTTCACTGCAATGTGGATCTGGCTTTGGCTACTGCTGTAGCACAGAGGCTGACAAGAAGCTCCCTTTTTTTTAAAGACAGATTTTTTTTTTTCCCCTATAGAGCACATGCACTTGCCAGAGAGTCAGAAAGCAAGAAATCACCCCCTGGCAGGATGATCAAGCCACAAGTTCTTCCCCTCCATTATCCTCTTGGGATTTTGCATGCCCTCACACATGTCCAGCATGAGGATTTTTCTTCTTTTTTTTTTTTTTTTTTTTTGTTTATTTTTTTAGAGATTTTTGCTATTGGGCACATACACTTACCAGAGAGACAGACAGAAAGCAAGAAATCACCCCCCAGGGGAGATGGCCACACTGCAATCCTTTGTCCTTCATTCTCTTCTCAGGATCTTGGGCACACACGCACATGCACCCAGTCCGAGCTTTAAGCTGTTGGCTCCAAGACTCAAACCACAATCAACTACATGGAAATCTAATGATGTAACAATTGTGCCATCTGCTGGTCCCAGAGTTCTTGATGTATTAATATCATAATTCCTGGGGGATATAGTAGCTACCTGAAGTACGCAGGGATATGTCCTCATAAATGGAGATATCTTCTCTGCTGGCAGTGTTGTTGCCAAGACTAGCAGTCATGGGCCATGACATGCCTTATTCGTTGCCGCAGAACCCTTCTGGATAGAGCTTCCTTCCAAGGAATTTCCTTTACTGCAAAAGGAGTGGCAATATGGTCACTGTCATGGAACTCACTGGCTTTAGTACAAACTGCACCACCTAAAAGCAAACCAAGGTAGAGGAGAACGGCGAGTGGTGGCAATCCCTCTGAGGTGCAGGAAATAAGGAGAGGTGTTGCCTGCTAAGAATTAGAACTAATTAAAAGTCAGTAAGCCTTTCATTAGCACTATGTGCTCATAATTCAAAACTTCACTGAAGGGATTCTTCCCACAGGGAGACTGCTTCCGCTGTCCCTCCTTGGTTCTCCACTGAGCACTAATTAAAGTACTGTTTATGTTTCCAGATAACTCTTTACAAAAACTTATCAAGCCACTCTCTGTGGCAGGGGGTTTAAAAACTGGTTTTGTTTTGGTCGAATCATCTTACCATCATGAGAAAGCCTCTCTTATAGTCTTTTACATTCTGAAGTAGAAAGTTTTACATATATGCCTAAGCATTGCATTTTTAAGAGCATCAATTAGAAATGCAAATGCATTGGGGCTGGCAGGTGGTATGGTGGTTTGGGCGCTGGACTCCCACATGGTCAACCACGGTTTGAGTCCTGGACCTGGTGGCTTGCTTCCTCACTTTCTCTCTCTCTCTCTCTCTATCCCTCTCTGGTCAAATTAAAAAATCATAATAATAACAAATGGAATTAAATACATAAATAATCCTTTTAAAAATGAAATGCAAACATACTATAGATAGGCTCTCAGCATTTTAAAATTAAAATCAGATCGTTAAGTAAGAGAGAACAACTCAATACTATAATGTTGGGACCAGCAGTTGGCGTAAACCCACACTGGTTGCATGTGCATGCATGCACAAGATCCCAAGAGGAGAATGGAGGAGAAGGGCTTGTGGCGTGACCATCTCCCCTGGGTGGGGAGTGACTTCTTGCTTTCTGTCTCTCTCTTTCTGGTGAGGACACCCACCTTATAGCGAAAAGCTCTCTCTCAAAAAAAAAAAAAAAAAAAAAGACTAAAAGTTTGGAAACTTATTGTTAAGGAAGTACCAACCCCAAAATATGATAAATTTGAAATTATAACATTAAACATAGAGAACACTTTTAAAAAATGTGTTCCTTGGGACCAGCAGATGGTATAATGGTTACATCACTGGACTCCCATGCAGTTGACTGTGGTCAAGTCCTGGACCTAGCGGTTTAAAACTCACACCAGCCACATGAGCATCTGTGCACAAAATCCCAAGAGAAGGGATTGAGGCATGGCCATCTCCCCCAGGGGGTGATTTCTTGCTTTCTGTCTGTCTCTGTCTCTCTGGCAAGTGTGTGTGCCCTATAGCAAAAATCTCTGTCTCTCTTTGTCAAAAAAAAAAAAAAAGTGTTTCTATAAGTTTACTGGATAGGAATGCTAAAGCACTACTTGTTTAATTCTGAAGACCTAACAGATTCCTCACGTAACTCTCACCATGTGGCTGAAGGTGGAAAGGGAGAAACAAAGGTAAGATGGGGTTGGGAGAGAAAGGAGACATCTCAACAGATATGACAGAGTAGAAACCATGCAGATTTTAGGCATAGTTCATCTCTTGGATGCTCTAGGCGTAGTGCTTATGCTCTTCCTAACGGCCATTGTAGCAGACGTGATTTATCCTCCCTAGTTCTTTCACAAACACTGTGTACCCATCTCTCCCATCTCCCAGCTTCTGCAAAGGCTCCCTTGTGTCTGCAGGGGACTGTCCTCAGGTACACAGACTATCTCTCACCTCTATGGGACGTGAGTAAAATATTACTGTGCACTGGCTTTCAACTGATGGCCAATGAATGTAAGGTTCAAAAACCTGAATCCTTTGCCTCAAAAAATGGGACAAACCTGCTGTGTGATTCATGCTCCATATTCCCACAGTACCAGGCTATAAGGCTGGGACTTCATCTGAAATCATCCCTTTGCCTGGCAGTCTTGTTCTTGCCCTCCCTTCTCCCAAAACTCCAGTGGTACTTGCACATAAATCCTCATCTCAGGTTCTGCTTCTGGGGAATCTGACACAGACAACAAAAATATTTGGGAGCTAAAAACAATTGGCATTAGGGGCTGGCAGGTGGCATGGTGGTGAAGGGCACTGGACTCCCACATGGCCGACTGTGGTTTGAGTCCTGGAAATGGTGGCTTGCTTTCTCACCCCTGCCCCCCATCGTCTCTCTCACTCTGTCTCTCTGGTCAAATTAAAATAAATAAATAAATAAAGTTAAATTAAAACAATTCTTTAAAAAATTTGTCATTAAAGCAGAAAAACTATCAAATTAAAATATTTACATTATAAATAAATAAATGAAAATGAATAAAACAATTAAATGAAATGAAGTCCTACTAAATCTGACAGTGGATCAGTCAGTCAGTTGCAAATGAGCTTAGTTGATAAAATTATATATAATCAATCTACAATGTGAATATATGTTAGTATATTAACTATGATCAAGAATGTCATCTTCGTAGGCAAGCAGGCCACAGCCCTATGTGATTCCAGGAGTTGGTGAGGAAGGGCAGTGTCCTCTTACCCTTTTCATTTACTGCACGGAACTGCTCAGGAAATATGGACCACCTGGAAGGAGGAGGAGAAGGAGGAGATCACAGATTGTCCTTAAAGAAAAGTTCGCTCTCCTTTCGAATCTTTTATGACTTCTAGTTATCTAAAGTCTACTGACCAGGAAACAAAAAAGCCTTCCATTCTGCAATTATGGGCCAAGAACAGACAGTAGAAATGCAAATACTCCTTGAGTACAAGAGCCACAGTCACACTACAGTGGAATTGGTTAACCGACCACCTTGGGTGGATAAGCCACCTCAGTTTCTTCCCATTCTCATCTAATCATTTTCCTTTTCTACAACAGCGAATGTGTGTGCACACAAGAGAGAAAGAGGGAGAGGGAGAAACATCCTCACCAGGGTCTTGTATGCTGCAATCCTTTCCTTCAGGACTCTGGAGCATGTGTTTAGGCTCTGGACATTTGTTGAGGCTCGTGGTTGGTTGTGTGGCTCCCAGCTTGCAGGGCACTGTGCTACTGTAGCACTACAGCAGCTGGGTCTCTTTCCTATTTGGATTAGAGTTGAGACCAAGGATGGTAAGAGGACTGCAGGGAATTGGGTCCTTGACAAGGGGTGGTGGCAAGGGGTGGTGGCAAGTAAAACGACACGAGAAGATCGTGGAATATAAGATTATCTTGAAAAAATTGTATTCCAACACTGTGTAGCTCTTCTTCAAGTGGGTGGTGACAAAGGACCTATGTTTTGGAAACTAACTCCAAGGAGAGTCAACTTTACCTCTCAGGCAGGTCAGTACAATGAGAAAAATGTAGCTTTCTCCTGTTTCCTAATTTAGGTCTTATTTTGTTAGAGTAGTGACTTTACACTAGTTTTTAGAGATTCCTTTTTTTTCCCCCAGCTACAAGTTTATTCACTGCGAAATAATCTCCTCCAACTTTACCGAGATGGCTGGCTACGCCTATGAACAAATCTGCTTCTCAACTGGAACTTGGTGGCTGACCCGGCCCCAGCCTCAGCTTTCTTGTCTACAACAGGGGGCACAGCACTCTGATGGTAGGTGTCTCTGTCAGCTCCTTCTCTCGTGAGCCTTGCAGGGCACTCACCCTCTAGACCTTTGGGTCGGGGCCTGCCAGTCTCAGGACGGCTTGGGCGCAGGGTGGCAGGCATGATCTTGGGGAGCAGGTGACGTAATCCCACAGATACTGGATCCACTCATTGGTAATGTTCCAGTAGAAATGTCTCTAGGCAAACTGCTCTTTCATGTAGCCTCGAGACTTAAGAGACTGCATGGCCTTCATGACGTGAAGGTTGGGCACCTTCTTGTCAGCCAGCTCCGGGTACTTGGGCATGTGGACATCCTTTCGGGCCTCCATCACGCCCTCCTTAAAAAGGAGTTCATAAATGGCAATCCGGTTCTTCTTGGGCATCAATATCATGGCGGCTGCAGGCTCTGGGACTAGGCTAGAAAGGACTAGAGATTCCTTTAGTAGAGTCCTCAGCTAGAAGTTTAATTAAATATTAATATTAATAATAGTCACCTACTTAATGCCCAAACTGCTTCAAGAATCTCACCTTGTATGAATTCTCTCTGTGGAACATTTAATTTGTGGTTGTTCAAATGTGGTCTACAAATTCTTTTCACTGGTCTTTGGTCTGGCAAAGACTAAGACCGAATATTTGTTGCAGTTATTGCAAAATGTATATGAATGCTAATGGTTTGCTAGAGATTTTCTTCTCTTACAAAAACTAGGAGCACATGAGTCACATGGACTGCTGATGTGAGCTTTTTTTTAAGACTAAGAAAAACATTCCTTACAGATTTTCTTGAAATGGGGCCATTCTTCAGCCAAACCTCTTTACATCAGCAACTTCAGGATAATATTTCCTTTGATATGTCGTCTTATTCTGTAGCTCGTACTGCTCTAGGGCTTCCTACTCCTTGAGACAATAGGTTTCAGTGCTTCAGGGGAAGGGTGTCAGAACATGGTCCCCAACAGAACTCGAGTAGTCCTTGCTCAGCTTTGCCTGTCATATCAGATTTTAGTTTGAATCTATAAGTTGAAAACAAGCTGAAAATCCAGGCTTTCTCAAGAAGAAAGATGCCATACATTTCTGAAGGATAATCCCGACTCACGTCTGGAGGAGTCACTTCCTATTTCTTCTGAAATGCTGGTGGGATGCCCCATCCATCTGGGATCCTCCAGCAAGAGGCTTGCTGCATACAGAGTGGAAAGGGTGAGGGATGGTGCTTCTCAATTTTTTCCATGGGGAAAGACTATTTTTAACCTTTCAATACATCTTGTACCTATCGTTTTCTTAAAGATGAAAGAATTATGAGAAAATGAAACAAACAAAAATCAAGGGCACATAAAGTAAAAGCCATACATTTGCTATGAATCCATAGACATGAAATTACTCTGCCAGACTGGTATAGATGTATCTAAAATTAACCCTCAATTCCTCACATATATCTTATGATGGGCCAGTGATAGTCCATAGCTTGGCATCAGTTTGAGTGGCACTGGCGTAGAGTAATTGGAAGACCAGAAATCTGCACTTTCTGGCTTTAGAGATGTTGGAGAAGAGGAGAGAGAAGTGAGTGGGAAGGTAGGATGCACGTTCTCTGTGTTCTTTGTGCACCACTGTCCCTCGCATCTCTTTGTGGAATGCTGCCTCCCTGGCATTGACTTCTGTCATGGGCCAAGGAAATGGAACTTCTCATGGGCAGAAGATAGCAACGAAAGCAGATGAGGAATGCAGGGGTGTCTGTGTGCTCCTTGCAGATGCTGAAGGAAGCTGGTTGTGGGCAGTGGGTCTGTCACTGAGCCCTGAAGAAAGGCACAGCGTGACTGAGCCGAGTATCCTAAGTGAAGATGTGAGGGAGAACATGGCTGAGTCTTCTAACTGTCTGCAGTGCCAGTGTGCCCCATGGGAGGCCAGGTCACTTAGAGATGTTGATATGTGACTGAGAGAGGAGATACTAGCTATACCAGCCTACAGTCTCAGGAAGGAACCAGTCACACCTGGTGGCCCCTGAGAGCTACCAGAGAGCAGCCCAGAGCAGCCGCCTCTCAGGGGGTATGATCATGCCGCAATCCCTTCTCCTCCATTTTCCTCTGGGGATCTTGGGCATGCACGAACACGCGCCCGGCATGAGTTTTAAGCCACTGGGTCCAGGACGCAAACTTTGGTTGACTACGTGGGAGTCCAGCGACATAGCCATTATGCTAACTGCTGATCCCCACTTTTTTTTTTCCTTTTTGCTATAGGGTGCGTGCACTTGCCAGAAAGACAGAGAGAGACAGAGAGACAGAAAGCAAGAAATCCCCCCCCCAGGGGGGATGGCCACACCGCAATCCCTTCTCCTCCATTCTCCTCTTGGGATCTTGGGTACGCATGCACATGCGCCCGGCGTGAGTTTAAGCCACCGAGTCCAGGACTTGAACCATGGTTGACTATGTGGGAGTCCAGTGACATAGCCATTACACTAACTACTGGTCCCCCAAAAGCCCCTTACTTAAATACACTGTTGTATTAGACTAAATTTATGAGTTTGAACTGAAGTATAGTGTCCCAAGTAGTAAGGAAAATACAGAAAAAGTAAAGACATGCTCTCCACACATCTGATCTATAATGTTTGATACCATAACCACTAGGGCCAGCAGATGGCATAGTGGTTACATCATCGGACTTCCACATGGCCGACTGCAGTTTGAGTCCCAAATCTGGAGACTTGAAAATCTCTCTGGGTACATGTGCATGCATGCCCATGATCCCGAGAGGAGAATGGAGAAGTAATTGCAGTGTGGTCATCCCCCATGGGAGGTGATTTCTCACTTTCCTTCTCACTGTCACCATCTCTCACTGTCTAGCAAGCACACTCACCCTAAGGCAAAGACCTCTTTAAAAAAAAATGAAACCAAAAACCAAAAATGCATAACCACTGTTGTCGAGGGATGTGCACATATGAGGATGGAGAAACGAGCCCTTCGTAAACCACACTGTGCCATACTTCTTTGAAGAAATGTAGAGACCATTACTTCACTCACAGCTTTATTATTCCTGGGACAGGCATGGTCAGTAGAAAGAAAGAGTTCTAATTTCTTAACTCACTGTAACTCCTTTTTTCTTTTCTTTTCTTTTTTCTTCTTTCTCCTCCTTCTTCTTTTCTTGGCAGAGAAATTTTTGCTATAGAGCACATAAGCTCGCTGGAGAGACAGAGAGACAGAAAGTGAGAAATCACCCTCCAGGAAAGGGGATGGCCATGTCGCAATCCCTTCTGTTCCACTCTCCTCTCAGGATTTTAGACATGCACATACACGTGCCCAGTGTGAGTTTTAAGCCTCTGGGCGCGTGAGTCCTGGGGTCCAGGACTCAAACCACAATCATCCATGTGGGAATTCAGTGATGTAACCATTATGCCATCTGCTGGTCCCTATAACTTGTTTTCCTTAAGATTGATTTGAAATGGTGGTAAACTCAAGGCAAATATATCGTCTGTCTTCCTGGTAGGTCATCTGGCCTTTTCTCACATCATTCATTGAAGCATCCTTAAAAGTGAAAACTGTTGGCAAGTAGAAAAAAGGATAATTCAAATTCCCAAGAGCTTTATAGGTTCTTAAATGACACCGTTCAAATTTCACCCTAAAATAGAGAACAACAGGGAACTTAGGACATTATGAAAGGGATGAGTTTCTAGATTTTATAAATGCAATTCCTAGTGAATGACACATCTCTCCCAATCTCCAGGTGGGAATGGAGACTCATTTTCTTTCATTTAATTTATCTTAAGATTACATTTTAAAGTAATCATTTTATAAAATTGTGTAGAAAAGTTATGTGAAATACATTCTAAACAATTATTTTGTACCGAGAACTTAGAGAAGTTAATCCCTGAATACATAACTAATGAAAATCCTTGAATACATTACTAATTAAAAGTTTTACAAAGCAAAAGGGAAAGGAACTATATTTAAGTCTGGATTACTCAAACATCAAAATAGACAGTATTTTATAAGATCTTACAGCATAGTATGGCTCAAATTTTAATTGCAAAAGAATCCCTGTGTTCAATAGTTTCAGATGGGGTCCAAGAGTCCACCTGCTATAGACTCCCAGCTGATGCGAATATGCTAATATTCTAGGACCTCTTCTTTAAGTAGGAGGGTGTAGAGGAGTCACTAAGCTTTCCAAAATGCAGAACTATTTTTCAGAAGTTTAGACTTCTCTGAAGCCTAAAATTGACCAGTAGAGTTAAAGTCCCTGATACAGAAGTTCTTGAATAGAACAGGGATTAGACTTCATTTCCTTACCTGTCAATCTCAGCATATTGTCTGGCTTCCTGGAGACCTTCCTGAAGGAGAGTGGGCTGAGCTTTCATTCTCCCACTGTATGTCGCCATCTCTGCATTCCCCAGTGGCCTCAGATTGATTTTAATTCTCTTCACTAGCACAATGAGCTTCCTCTCAACTTGTGATGCTGGTGATCAGAGAGAAGCAGTACATTCTAACGGTTCAGATCCCAAAGTGTTCATGCCTTTTCATGCAGGAAGTTGGCAGTCGTAGAGGTCTGTGCCTCCCTAATAGGTTTTAGCTAGGAGAAGAACCGTCTTTGAACTGTCTCAATGTGTATTCTGTGGCTCATGAGGTTCAGTAGCCTGTTTTGAATCCAGCTAATATCACCTGACATGCTGCTTGATAATGTTTTCCTTTTAGTCATTTCAAATACATGTCGCATGTACCGTGGAATGATGCATTCAATTGCTTATTTATTCTTTCCTATTTTAAAAGAAAATAGTAAATGTTAGGTAAAACAGGAGGAGAGATAGATGAGAAATGGTTCATACTTTGGACAGTTGACTCATTCTGAGATCAAATTTCAGCCAAATGTAAATGAAAATCTTAAAAGTTTTGGTTTAGGAACCAGCAGTTAGCGTAATGGCTATGTTGCTGGACTCTCATGTAGTTGACTGCAGTTCACGTCCCAGACCCGGTGGCTTAAAACTCACACTGGGTGCATGTGCGTGCGTGCCTAAGATCCCGAGAGGAGAATGGAGGAGAAGGGATTATGGCGTGGCCATTCCCCCTGGAGGGGGGGTGATTTCTCGCTTTCTATCTCTCTGTATCTCTCTGTCTGGCTGGCGAGCGCATGCACCCTATAGCAAAAACCTCTCCAAAAAAAAAAAAAAGTTTTGGTTTACAAAATGTATGTTTTTTGGGACCAGCAGGTGGAATAATGGTTCTGTAGCTGGACTCCCACATAGTTGACTGCAGTTCGAGTCCTGCACCCAGTGGCTCAAAACTCATGCAGGCATGTGTGTGTGTGTGTGCCCAAAATTCCAAAAAGAGAATGAAAGAGAAGGTATTTCAGTATGGCCATCCATCCTAGCGGTGGGGGGTGGGTGATTTCTTACTTTTTATCGCTGTCTCTTTAGCAAGCACATGCTCCCCATAGTAAAAATCTCCCTCTCTAAAAAAAAAGTATGTTTACTTTCCTCACATAGAAAGTCTGGTAGTGAGCAGAGCCTGGTATTCATTCCATACCTTGAGAGAGTTCAGAGTAGAGGTCTCTGTAATTCCCCTGGTCTCTGCCTGTGGTTACCTGATGTCTGTCGCAGCCTCAGCTCTAGTTACTGTGTTCATATTTCAGAGAGGGGGAAAGGAGAGGGTAATGCTTACTCCAGGGGGAAAAAACTGTCAGAAATTTGCACCTAACTTCTGCTTAGATTTCATTAACCAGACCTGTGTCCTATTTACCACCTGTAGCTGCATGGAAGACTTCAAAATGCATGTTTGTTTGTCTTAAGCTGAGTACATTGAGATCTCCAACATAGTCATGAACGTCAGTAAGAAGTGGAGAATGGATGCTAGGAATCAGCACCTACCTACGCAAGGAACTTGGTAATGTATTATGAATTCTGTCCAGTTTTTCTCCTAAGAGCTAAGCTATGGAATACTCATACCGGACATGTGCCAAAACAAGGCTCTTTGTAAATGCCTTCAATCAACGAATCAAGTTACTGCTGGTCCATTCTGACCTGCTTGAATATTTACCAGGAAAACGTTGAGAATATGCATGGTGGAATTGAGGAGGCTTGTTTTATTGCGCACATAAAAGTCCAGGCAGTGTTTCTCTTCGAAGTTGCTGGTGTTGGTGGCAGTTTTTACCTGTACATGATTGCACAGAGGTTAGTTTTATAAATTCATTTATCTGTATGCAGGCCAGCGCATTTCATAAAAGAACAATGCTCTTTTTTGTTTTAATTTTCCTGTCCTGATAGTGTTTACTTTTCCTGTCCTGATCCAGACATGAAACACCACTGAGAAACTGATGTTGAGGGCATGCGCTTGCTGATGTTTCACTGAAAATTATAAACCAGTTGACTAAATTAGAAAACACTCCATTTTACATTTCCCTTGATCAAATCTTAATATCAACAACTTATCTCTTTTTCCTTAATGGTACCTTCCAAACTGGCCTCAAAATCAAAAATAGTTATTGAGGGACCAGCAGTTAGTGTAATGGCTGTGTTGCTGGACTCCCATGTAGTCGACCACGGTTCGAGTCCCGGACCCAGTGGCTTAAAACTCATGCCAGGCGCGTGTGCGTGCGTGCCCAAGATCCCAAGAGGAGAACAGAGGAGAAGGGATTGCGGTGTGGCCCTCCCCCCAGGGGGTGATTTCTCGCTTTCTGTCTCTCTGTCTCTCTCTGTCTGTCTGGCACGCTCCATAGCAAAAACCTCTCCAAAAAAAAAATAGTTATTGAGAAATTTTTTTTTAGAGAGAGATTTTTGCTTATAGGGTGCATATACTTGCCAGAGAGAGACAGAGAGACAGAAAATGAGAAATCACTCCCCAAGAGGGAGGCCCATGCTGCAAGCCCTTCTCCATTCTCTTCTTGGGAGTTTGGGCATGCACAGACACGTGCCTGGTGTGTTTTAAGACACTGGGTCTGGGCCTCTAACCACGTCAACTACATGGGAGGCCAGCGACATAATCATTGTAGCCATCTGCTGGTCCCGTTATTGAGAACTTTCACTAGCTTGGATATGCTCCTGCTATGGCATGGACTGATGCAGCAATGTGTGAGTAAAACCAGGAAAGGGCAAGAAGGCAGAGGAAATGGCCTGATGGGCTTTGCCTGATAGTAAATCTAGTGCTAAGTCACAGCGAAATCTGTACACACTTGGAGGAATGTCATGACAGCCTTCCCACTCCTCTGTCAATCCATCCATCCATCCATCCATCCATCCATCCATCCATCCTTCACCTATCCATCCATTTGTCCATTTATTCATCACCACGATGAATAAAATATAATGCTCTTAAGGAATCTAAACCCTAATAGGGAAGATCACATGAACATATATTTCTTATTTAAAAAAAGAAATTCTTGTAGGTTGGGCACTGCAAGTGTAAGGGATGGTGATGGGACATGGTCAAGGAAGGCTTAAAATGATAGGAGTATAGATGACACTTAAAATAGAATGACTTGACTACGTGGAGGTTGAAAGGTGAGGTGGAGAGGATGCTTGCATTTTAGACAGAGAAAGCACTGTGAGCAAGCATCCCGAGAAAAGAATTGGTAGGGTATGTACAAACACTGTGGACTAGGAGAGTACTCAGAGACACTTCATATCTGCTACTCTCAGGAAAATTTGTACTGTGTCTCTGAGGTGTCAGGCTGCCCTTGTTCTGTCCTTCCACAGAATCTTATGCTTATCTCTATCTCAGTCACTCAAATAGAATTTGATTCAAAAGTCTGGTTGGGGCAATTTTTGTTTTCTTTTTTAATTTCTTAAGATAAGATTTCTCAGGGCCAGCAGGTGGTATGGTGGTTAAGGGTGCTGGATTCTCATGTGGCTGACTGTGGTTTGAGTCCCAGACCTAGTGGCTTTCTTTCTCCCTTTCTCTCTCTCTCTGTCTCTAGTCAAATTAAAAATATAATAATAACAAGTGGAATTAAATAAATAATTCTTTAAAATTAAAAAAAAAATAAAGATTTCTCTGTGCAATTCTCCTGCCTCAGCCTCCCAGCTGAGACCACAGCTGTATGTCACTATGCCCAACTCTTTTCCAGACAATTTCCATGTGTCATCTGGGCCAGCCTCAAGCTTGTAACCTCTGCCTTAGACTCCCATGTTAGTAGGATTCCAGGGGCATGCCAATGTGCCCAAACTTTCAGTTGGACCAGCGATGGAATCTGAGCCTTCCATGAGGTCCCAGCCCGCAGAACACAGTGTCTTAGCAGCATAAGCTGCAGTGTTTTCAGTCTGCCAATTATAGTTTAAAATCATTTTATTTTGGGGCTAGTAGGTGGCATATGGTTAGGGGCGTTGACTCCCACATGGCTGACTGCAGTTCAAATCCCAGACCTGGCAGCTTGCTTTCTCTCTTTCACTCTCTTTCTCTCTCTCACTCTCACCCTGTCCTTCTCTGGACAAATGTAAATAAATAAATGAAATAAAGCTTAATAAAATAATTCTTTAAAAATTAAAAAAATATTAAAATTGTTTTACTATTATTTAAGCAGTTTTTTATTTTAAAGAATTATTTTATTTAACTTTATTTATTTTAATTTGACCAGAGAGGGACAGAGTGAGAGAGAAAGTGAGAAAGCAAGCCGCCAGGTCCAGGACACAAACCATGGTCAGCCATGTTGGAGTCCAGCACCCTTAAGCACCATACCACCTGCCGGCCCCAAAATAATTTTATCTATTTTTTTATAGTTACTATTTATTTAGGTGTATCTACCATTTATTCTTGTGCTCTTCATACTTTCTTATATAATTAATCACTCATCTAGGATAATTTTCCTTCTGTTTGAAGAAATATGAAAGGTTTTCAAAAAGTTTATGGAAAATGCATATTACGAAGAAACTGTGGAGAGATGTCAATTTTTTTTAACCAAGATAAATTTGTATTCTCATTTCTCCATAAACTTTTGATGTCCCCTAGTATTTCATTAGTGGCAACAAGTTTTTCTGTTTTGTCTGAACATTTTCATTCTGATCTCATTTTAGAAAGATATGTTCCCAAGGCCAGCCAACGGCATGGTAGTTAAGGTGACTAGATGCCATATGGCCAGCCGTGTGATTTGATTCCTGGACCTGTTGGCTTGAAAAACATGCAGGGCATGTGTGCATACATGCCCAAAATCTGGGAAGGAGGGCAACATGGAGGAGAAGGGATTGCAGCATGACCATTTTTCATGGGGCACACTTTCTCACTTCCCCTCTTTCTTTGTCTCTCTCTGGTGAGTGCAAAAATAAAAAATAAATAAATAAAAAAGAGAAGAGATACATGTTTTCTGTAGGTGAAGAGCTCTAATTTAGTACGTTATTTTTCTTTACCCATTGAAGTTGCCATTTCACTTTCTTTTGTTTTCCAATGTTTCTGTTGAAAATTTTGAAAAATCAATCAGCCCTTGGTCTTCTGTTGTCCATTTGGAAGTAGTGTCTTTTTCCTCTGAGTGCTTTTAAGAGTTTCTCTCTCTCTGTCTCTCTTTTGGGCTTTCAGTAATTTTACTATGATATATATAAACATGATTTTCTTTGTAGTTATTGCTTATGATACAAAGAGTTTTCTACGTTTCTGGAGTCTTTCATCAGTTTTGGAAAAATTTTGAATGGTATGTTTTCTCTTTTCCACTAGAGTCTTCAATTGCATGTTAGATATTTTTTTCCCTGTATCTCAATGTCTCATGATATTTTCTGTATTTTTCCCCTTTTTGTATTTCTGGACACCAATTTGGATACTTTTGATTAACTTTATTCTAGGCAATTGCTCTTTTATTCTGCTGTCTATGACACTAAACCTTTCTTTTTCACTTTTTAGTTTTTTATTTCCTGTTCTTTTATACATTCAATCACGTTATTCAGTTTACAAAGTGAATATTCCAGCATATGCACATTTCTCCCTAGTCCAGTTGATAATACTATAATGTTATCGTCAACAGATAATACCCCATTTCTTTGTCCTATTAATGCTTGAAAAAAACTTTTTTCGGAGAGGTTTTTGCTATAGGGCTCGTGCGCTCGCCAGAAAGACGGAGAGAGACAGAGACAGAAAGCGTGAAATTACCCCGTATCAGGGGATGGCCATGCCGCAATCCCTTCTCCTCCATTCTCCTCTTGGGATCTTGGGCACACACGCACACGTGCGTGGAGTGATTTTAAGCCACCGGATCTGGGACTCAAACCGTGGTCGACTACATGGGAGTCCAGCGACATAACCATTACGCCAACTGCTGTTCCCAGAGGCAAACTCTTTTTAAGGAGTTGGTCCCAATGCTTGAAAATTTTTACAAGGTGTTCCTTTTTTAAAAAATCTACTTCTTTTTAAAAAAAAATTTATTGTAATTTTATTTATTATTGTTACCATTTTTATGCACTCACCAGAAAGAGAGAGAGAGAGTGAGAGTGAGAGTAAGAGCAAGAGCAAGAAAGAGACTGTAAGAAAGTAAGCTGCCAGACCCTGGCCTTGAACCACGATCAACCATGTAGGAATCTAGTGCCTTAACAACCGTTTCAGTTACTAGCCTCTAAAAACCTATTTCTTGAATTTAAATTTGAATTATAGTTTTAAGTTCTGTGATTTCAATTGGCTGTCATTTTTTTAGATGCTATTTCTTTCGTGAAATTCACCATTTTTAAAACATCTTAAATCATAGTGTTTCGAAATCTGTGTAATAGCTTCGGTATCTGTGTCATTAATTGATCTATTTTTATTGTTTATTTTTGCTCTGAAGCTTTAGGGTTTTTGTGGTTATATCATCATTTTATTCTTTAAATGGGCATCTCTATTAATTTTGGATGAAACATTGAATATTTTCTATGAAAAATTGTTATGGATGAAACGTTGAATATTTTCCATGAAAAATTGTTATGATGTTAATTTTCTTCAAAGAGAATTTAATTTTCTTTTGGTAGGAAGATTTACTTTACTTTACTTCAATTAGGTACAGAATTAATCTGAAACTCTGTTTTGGAATCTGTGAAAACTGATGTATTTATAATTTGTCTGTATCCCTAGGGTCTAGACCTTCTAGGCTATTAATCAAATCCTAGAATATCTTCCAGGCTCTCTCTCTTTGACATGATAGGAAATCCATTTTTTGTGTGTCTTCCTATCCCAGTGTAGAGCTTGGGGATTGGCACATGTGTTAAAAGTAAAATTCATGCAGAGTGTCAGGCTCACTTTCCTTGAGAGTATTAGTCTCTTAGCTCATAAGTAATTCCTATAACTGTGAAGTCTAATATTTGATCTGTCAGCTCAGTCAGACCTCTACAGATTTGAGGACACCATATTCTTTAACTTTGGTGCCTTGAGTTGAGAATCAGCAAATGCCCAAGAGGAAAAAGTAGCAGCAAATAAAGGCTTCCTGCAATGTGCTTTCCTTCTCCAAATGTTCTATTGTTGGTTGCATTGGATGCTCTCCAGCATCTTGAAAAATCATAGTTTGGTTTTGATTGCCAACTAATTGCTAAAGTGAGTAAATGAGCTATGTACATTCCATGAAGCTGGCGAAGCAGGAAATGTCCTATGCCTTTGCTGTAAACTCCCATGGCATTTGGCCTTATGGCTTGTACACTGAACTTCTGAGATGCTCTGATTAGGAAAATACCTGTTTTTTTCTTTTTTTTGGAGAGGTTTTTGCTATAGGGCACATGCGCTCTCCAGAAAGAGAGAGACAGAGAGACAGAAAGCGAGAAATCACCTCCCAGGGGGGATGGTCACGCCACAATCCCTTTTCCTCCATTCTCCTCTCAGGATTTTGGGCACACACACACACACACGCACCTGGCATGAGTTTAAGCCACTGGGTCCGGGACTCAAACCACGGTCAACTACGTGGGAGTCCAGAGACATAGCCATTACACTAACTGCTGGTCCCCCAAGGAAAACACCTGTTTTGCTCTTAACATGTTTAACATATAGCGGTAATTCTCATAAAACCAGGAAGGAGTGAATATGAATTTATTTCTTAATTTTTTCCATTACTTTTTACAAAGAAAGCAATAAGTATTGTGACATTTGTTTAAAACAAAGTGGGGAAAAATAAGCAAAACAAGTGTAAATTAAAAAGCAATTTTTCACTCTGGCACATTGATTTATTTATTTATTTTAAAGAATTAATTATTTAATTTTATTTCTTCTTATTTTTATTTTGTTATAGGGCACTCACCAGAGAGAGTGAGAAAACAGGCCACCAAGTATGAGACTTGAACTGTAGTTGATTATGTGGGAGTCCAATGCTTTAACCATCACACCACCTACTGGTCCCCACATACCTTTTATTTAAAAAAAAAATAGATTTATCATAGTTTTGCTGTCCTTCCTTGAATATTGATATTTCTTTTTCTTTCTTTCTTTCTTTCTTTTTTTTTTTTTGAGAGGTTTTTACTATAGGGTACGTGTACTCGCCAGAAAGACAGAGAGAGACAGAAAGTGAGAAATCACCCCCCCAGGGAGTATGGCCATGCTGCAATCCCTTCTCCTCTGTTCTCCTCTTGGGATCTTGGGCATGCAGGGGCACATGCCCGGAGTGAGTTTAAAGCACTGGGTCCAGGACTTGAACTGTGGTCAACTACATGGGAGTCCAGTGACAAAGCCATTACGTCAACTGCTGGTCCAGAATATTGATTTTTCAATGCTAGGAATTTACAAGGGTTATTATATAAAAATTCCTGAGACTTTTTGACAACTTAACTAGCATGTCAAAATTATCATTTATTTTCAGGACATGCTTTTCTATGAGCTGTTTAAATGTCTCACAATTTTTAAGAGTTAGTTTTTCATGCTGTTGTTTTGATTCCAAGATTAGTACTATAGTTCCAAGCAGATAAGAACACAATTCATTTGGGCTTTTTTTAAAATTCAGTTTTGTCTAAAAGAGTTCCATTGTTTTTATACATCATAAAAAACAGAGATAATAATTGTTCAATTTAGCCTTGCCACTTTCTATAAACATCAGCTGTTAATAACTGTAGTTATTTCCTTGTGGGAGAGAAAAAGATTTTGAAAAGAGACAAAGCACTCTAGAAGTATGAAGCAAAAACACACAATGCCTTTCAGAAGAAGACAGAAATTTTAGTCCATGTATAACCCACAACTTATAATTGTTTCTTCCTGATAACTTTGGATTTTTGGTTTTCCTCTTATTATATTAAAATACATGTCATATCAGGAGAGCCGCGTTTATGCACAATATTTGGAAATAACAGATATTAGAAATAATCTATAAATTTCCAGGACAGAAGCAAAGACTGCTTTCAGGTTTTACTAATGTTATCAAAGGAATGCTCTGCTATTTTGTTTCCTGTTGAGGTATCATCCTTTTTTTTGGAGAGGTTTTCGCTACAGGGCGCGTGCGCTCGCCAGACAGACAGAGAGAGACATAGAGACAGAAAGCGAGAAATCACCCCCCAGGGGGGATGGTCACGCCTCAATCCCCTCTCCTCCATTCTCCTCTTGGGATCTTGGGCACACACACACACACGCCTGGTGTGAGTTTAAGCCACCAGGTCCGGGACTCGAACCATGGTTGACTGCGTGGGAGTCCAGCGACATAGCCATTACGCTAACTGCTGGTTCCCTTGAGGTATCAGCTTGAACATCACTTCCTCTGTGATGTTTTCCTTGACCTCCTCTCTTTCCCCCAATACATTTTAATATCTGTTTTAAAGTTTTGTTTGTATAGGATGTTAATCTAAGAAATATGATCATTTTAGTCTCTTAACGTATCTGTTAAATTTCCCCTTCTTCAAATATTAGTATTTTCTCCTCCCTGGCATCCGTACTCCGGGAATGATCCATCCTCTTTCAGCTCATCTTTGGACACATCAACCAAGTCCTAATAACCCACCCGTAATCTCTTTCCACTTCTCCGTATCCACACTGCCACTTCTATGGCATAAGCTGTCATTATCTCTCCCTAGCATCACTGGAACAGCCTTCCACCTCATCCTTTTCATTTATTTTTAAAAACAAGATTGATTTATTTATTTTAATCGTTATTATTATTTTTAAATTTTGACCAGAGAGAGACAAAAAGAGAGAAGGGGAAAGTGAGAAAGTAAGCT
The DNA here is from genome assembly GCF_000334495.1 of Tupaia belangeri chinensis. Lineage (NCBI taxonomy): Eukaryota > Metazoa > Chordata > Mammalia > Scandentia > Tupaiidae > Tupaia > Tupaia belangeri. The sequence goes on from NW_006204309.1 coordinate 514,170, forward strand.
GCTGGGTCCGGGACTCAAACCGTGGTCAACAGTGTGGGAGTTCAGTACACTAACCACCTCGCTACCTACTGGCCCTCATGTTTTCAGTTTTAACAGTTGTTCACTCTGCATCCCAGTGAGCCTTTAAACGCAGAACACCTTACATCACCCCCGTGGCTCCCTCTCTCATTCATACAACACCGGAAATCCTTCATGTAAGTAGTAGCAGCATTATCGCTCTGGCCTCTTCTCTCCTCCTTTCTACTTCAGACACTCTCAGTTTCTGAAAATATCAACTTCTCTTTAATCTCAGGGCTTTTCAAATGATCCTTTTAGTTCAGAACTCTTCTCACCACATCCTGTTCATGTTTACGTAACTCCTACTCATCCTGTAGGTGTCATCTTGAATATCACTTCCCCTGTGATGTTTTCCTTGACCTCCTCTCTTTCAGTTAGGGTTAGTTGTTCCTCATCTGTGCTTTCTCTCCACTCTGTACTTACACTGTATTTCTCACTAGGCCATACATATACTCTGTGATGCCCGGGATCGTGTCCATTTGCTCACGGCCTCATCCCTAGTGTCCACACAGTTCCTGGCAAAAAATGTGTTCAACAAAATTTGTTGCATGTCTTTTGTTATTGATAAATTTCCTACAGCTTCTTTCTATAATGACTAGATTTCCCCAAACAAAAAATAGAAAGTATGATCAGAAAGACATGAGCATCCTCATACAGGGAACAGGGCAAACTCTTAGGAATTAAGGACATCTGAAACACTCTGGGACATATTGTGGTTCTATTTTTTTTTTTTTTTTTTTTTGGGGGTTTGGGCTGGAGGGAAAGCCCACTTCCCA
>NW_006204309.1:515157-520755 GCF_000334495.1 Tupaia belangeri chinensis
CAGTTACAGGGGAGTCCAGCGATGTAGCCATTATGCCAACTGCTGGTCCCGTGGTTCTATTTTTGTCCCCCAGTTTTACTAAAATTATGAAGAACATGGTGATGAACTTCATTACAAAGTATTGTACTATAGTACCATTTACTCTTTTTTTTTTTTTGAGAGATATTTTTGCTATAGGGTACATGTGCTCACCAGAGAGACAGAGAGACAGAGAAATAGAAAGCAAGGAACCGACCCCCACCCCCTGGGGATGGCCACACCGCAATCCCTTCTCCATTCTCCTCTCGGGATCTTGGACACACGCACACCCAGAATGAAGTTTTTGTTTGTTTGTTTGTTTTTGTTTGTTTTGTTTTTGTTTTTTGGGTTTTTTTTTTTTTAGAGGTTTTTACTATAGGGCGCGTGCACTCGCCAGACAGAGAGACAGAGAGACAGAAAGTGAGAAATCAACCCCCAGGCGGAATGGCCACGCCATAATCCCTTCTCCTCCGTTCTCCTCTCAGGATCTTGGGCATGCACACACACCCGACGTGAGTTTTAAGCCACTGGGTCCGGGTCGCAAACTGTGGTCAACTACATGCGAGTCCAGCGACATAGCGATTACGCTAACTGCTGGTCCCCACAGCTTGAGTTTTAAGCCACTGGGTCCTAGGCTCAAACTATGGTCAATTATGTGGGAGTCTAGTGACATAGCCCTTACACCATCTGCTGGTCCCCATTACTGTTTACTCTTGTTCATTGCTCTCTGCACATGGCCCATTGATTATTACAAGAGCCAAGAAAGATGTGTGACTGGACACACGAAGGTATTACAAGTTAGTGTGAGAAAGAGAACAGAAGGACTCTAACCTACCATGTGCACCGTATGTATCTATGCTCTGTCATATCTGTCTGAGGGATTTGGGGAAAGTACCTGTTGCTTTCTAGACTCTGTTTCCCTTCTGTGGCATGAAAGTGGAATTAGTTACCAAAGCATAATCTATGAAACATTAATTCCAAGGGGTGTTTTAGGTAAAAAATTTCCATGATCATATACATTTAAAGAATAGTATGTTCTTTAACCCTATAGTAAATTACAGTTCTACTAGCATTATTATAGGCCCTCAGAATTCATGTAGGAAAAAGTAATCCTCTTTCTGTCAAATGCCTAGTAATAAACTGTATGATATGTTTTTGAAACCTTAGACCAGGTAATCTCTAACATTAACTTTACTTTCCCACAGATATGAGTCTGGGATCAGAGCTGTGGAACATGTTGGCAGAATATATATATATTTAAGAATGATTTTGATTTAACTTTATTTATTTATTTATAATGCGACCAGAGAGGGACAGAGAGAGAGAGAGAACAAGAGAGAGATTGGGAAAATGAGAAAGCAATCCACCAGGCCTACGACTCAAACCATGGCTGGCTATGTGGGAGTCCAGAGCCCTTAACCACCACACCACCTGCCAGCCCCTGGAATCAAAATATTTTGCTTATGTGACATTAATATAAAAATTAAAGCTAGGATATGTTAGAAGTGTCATTACTACACATTTAATAGAAAGTCTTCTAGTAATGCACCAGAGACCATTAAAATGGGAGAATGTACTAGTATTCGTGGTAGGTGGGTGATAAGACGCAAGAAAATGGGTGACAAACTTCCTCAGAATTAAATTAGTTATCAGTAGAACTCAATTAGAATAATAGTTGTATGCTGAACTTTTGGGAGAACATACTGCTTTGACTGAAGCAATGAAGGAAGTTGAGGAGGTATCTGGGGTAGGGAGAAGGGAGCAAATGTGTCTGAATAAAGGAACCTGTAAGAGATGGACAGGATATTGTAAATCTTTCCAACTAGTGCTAAAAAAGGTCTAACACTGTGTAAACATATAGACTTTTGCACCATGTTCATGGTAAGTAACTTTCAACTCCAAAACAGGCTATGGTTCTTTAGTCAAAACCCAGTTAGAGGTGACCAGTAGTTAGTGTAATGGCTATGTCGCTGGACTCCCACGTAGTCGACTGCGGTTTGCATCCCGGACCCAGTGACTTAAAACTCACGCCGGGTGCGTGTGTGTGTGCCCAAGATCCTGAGAGGAGAATGGAGGAGAAGGGATTGTGGCGTGGCCATCCCCCCCTGGGGGGTGATTTCTCACTTTCTGTCTCTCTCTGTCTGTCGAGCGCACACGCCCTATCGCAAAAACCTCTCGAAAAAAAAAAAAAAAGACAAAAAAAAAAAAACACACCTACAAAAAAGAAAGAAAAAAAAAAAAACCAGTTACAAATAGACAAATACCACTAGAAACAATAAAATACACCTTCTCTGTGAAAGAATATGTTGCTATCTTTCCTTTCATCTCTCTTATAAAGAAAAATGTAAGATAAAACCATAATAAGAACGTATAATAAGCACCTGATGTTTACTCGTCTTTTTGAAGATTAAAGTGCATAATGAAAAGTACAAATTGAATCTAGACAGTACGTACGATAGATCAGGCCCCCTGCAGATTGAAAATGTTAAGTTAGATTTACAAGTTTATTTTTAAATCTGTCTTCTTCCTGGTGGGCTCATATTATTGATTCAAAAGTATGACTTATTCAACTGGAAAAAATATCCAACAGAAAAAATGGGCCTAGTCTCGTAAACTCAGAGCATGAAGGAGATCTGACTTGACCTGAAAGGGGTTACACTGAGGGAGAAACAGAACGTCTTAAGATCCCAACATACATTCTTTAAGAACAGCCCTATATTTTCTCAGATTATTGTTGTTCTTGTTCTTTCAAGGAGTGACAAAACAAAGTCATTGACTCTTTTCTGGATAAAGTAACTTCTGAAGAAACCGCTCTACATAACTAAGACTGAGTATTTTTTTTTTTAATTATTAAAATGTTTATAAATTTTATGTCCTTCATGAGAGAGAGACAGAAAGAGAGGGAGAGAGAGGTAGGTACCTCCAACAGGGTTCTTAGACTGTGATCCATCCCCCCGGCCCCCCGCTGCAGCCTCAGCCAGCTGAGAGTACAGGCTGGCAGGTGCACAAGCACCCAGTATGTACAGAGACTTCTGGATGTCAACCTGAGACTTTCCCAGAGAAGTCTCAGCATTGCACACACTGTGCTGTGCCACAGCTGCTGGGCCTCATATACATATATATATATATATATAGAGAGAGACATAGAGACAGAAAGTGAGAAATCACCCCCCAGGGGGGATGGTCACGCTGCAATCCCTTCTCCTCCATTCTCCTCTTGGGATCTTGGGCACACACGCACATGCGACTGGCGTGAGATTTAAGCCACCACCGGGTCTGGGACGCAAACTGTGGTCGACTATGTGGGAGTCCAGTGACATAGCCATTACGCTAACTGCTGGTTCCCTAGATAGCTTTATCAAAAGGGAATGCCATGCATGTCAGTCAATACAGAGACATTAATCTCCCCACTTCATCGTTCAATATCTTTTCAATGTTTTTCTCAATCATTATTATTATTATTATTCTAATTATTTTTTTAAACAGTCAATCACTATTTCTTACTTTGCTTGTAAAAAGACTTTACCCATCATGAAATACTTCTCAGTCCAATCCAGTTGAGAATACTATACATGTCGTCATCAATAGGTAATAAACCATAGCTGTTTCCCACTAACATCCTGTCTATTTGTTCTCTTGTTATCTTTCTCTATCCTCTTTTCTTCACCCCCCCTATATATGTATATTTTTAAGAGACAGAGAGAAAAACAGAGAAACAGAAAGCAAGAAATCACCTTTCCTCTTGGGGGGGGGTGGCGATGGCCATGCCACAATATCTTCTCCATTCTCCTCTCAGGATCTTGGGCATGCACGCACACATGCCTGTCATGAAATTTAAGCCTCTGGGTCTGGGACTTGAACCATGGTTGACTATGTGGGAGTCAAATGGTGCAATCTATATGCCACCTGCTGGCCCTGGCCCTAATTATTATCATTTATAAATTATATATAATAGTTGTACATATCTGTGGTTATAGTGTGGTTTTCAAAATATGCATTTATTGGGAAATGATCCAATCACTATCTCAAACACTTATGACTTTGTGCTGTGCACCTCTGAAATCCACTCTTCTAATTATTTTGAAGTATACCTTGAATAGTTACTCAACTGTTTCACCCTGTTTTTCTGTAGTATTCTTGAACTCATTCTACATATCTACCTGCACTCTTTTATCTGTTAACTACGTTCTTCTGTCCCTCCCTGTTTGCTTCGCCTTTCCAACTTCTGGTATCCACCATTGCACTCTCCACTTGCGCGCAATAGAAACTTTCAGCTTCTATTAATGACCGAGAACATATGGTGTGTGTCTTTCAGCGTCTCATTTATTCTACTTAACATTATTTTGTCCAGGTTCATCCATCCTACATTTCCATCCTTTGCCTAAATAGCTCAGTTTTAACCGTCAGTCTTTTGGCTAGTTCTGACATGCATGCTGGTTGCTATTTTCGTGTAGGTTAATTAGCAAGATGAAAGTGAGGCAATGAAGATGTAAATCAGAGCGTCATCTCATTGATCAATAAATTATGTGAGCAATTTCTTTGCTGAATCAGATAGTAGTTTTTGAATACCAAAAGAGTATTCCCTTTGTCTTTTGTGCTGTTGGCTGTAACTGCTCTGACCTGAAGGCGTTTTAAAGTTTAGTTTGCATTAACATTTTCTCCATCACATTCTTAGGACTTCAAAATCCACAAAACAGTAAATCAAGCCCTGATATGTCATATCTGCCAATTTCTATGGTACAAATCCTCTCACTATGGTGGATTTTAAGCTACCAGTGTGAAGTTTCTGAAGATGGTGTTGGGAAGAGATGTGTACTGACAGCCACGCCATCATATAGTATTTCTACTACACGGATAAAATAGAAGTAAGCAGTCTCAAGAACAAAGATAATTATGAAGTATAGTAAAATATTTATGAAGTGATTATTTTTCCATTTTTTCATTTTTAATATTATGTAATTGAAAATTTACATACTTTATTATTTATTTATCTATTTAAGAGAGATTTGGGGTATAGGGCACGTGAAAAGACAAAAATAGACAGAGAAACAAAGTGAGAAATCACACCCCTGGAGAGGATGGCCATGTCACAATCCCTTCTTCATTTTCCTCTCAGGATCTTGGGCATGCACACACATGCACCTGGCCTGAGTTTATGCCACCATGTCCAGGACTTGAGCTGTGGATGACCACATGGGAGTCCAGTGACATAACCATTACACCATCTGCTGGTCCCTATATTTTATTTTAAAACAATAGCTCTAAATTTAAACTAAATCTCAAAATTTTTGAAAATTTAACTCTTGGCTCTCACAAATACAAACTGGCTCTAATACTCACCGGGGCCCTTCCCATTTACTGATTTCTCTTTGTTCAGTTTTAAGATTACTTTCTCACTACAAGCCACTTTCTTTTCTTTCTTTTTCTTTCTTTTTTTTTTTTTTTTTACTACAGTTGAGGTAATTAAATATGATATTTGATATTAACTCCAACATAAACCTCTCCTCACCCTTATCACCATCTCTCAAACATTGTTTTTGTTATCAATCTTCAAAACTACTAAAATGATTTGGGGAAAGA
>NW_006204309.1:520774-522098 GCF_000334495.1 Tupaia belangeri chinensis
CCTCTTGGAAACTGACCTGGTACATTAGCATACTAAAGACTGAGAAATCCTGCAGTGAAAAGGCTAACTTTGAAAGTCTAACTCTTTTCAAATTTAGGGATTATAGAATTCTTTAATTTATTCATTCTCTCTCTCTCTCTTTTTTTTTTGAGAGGTTTTTGCTATAGGGCACGTGTGCTCGCCAGAAAGACAGAGAGAGAAAAAGAGACAGAAAGCGAGAAATCACGCCCCAGGGGTATGGCCACTCTGCAATCCCTTCTCCTCCCTTCTCCTCTCAGGAGTTGACTATTTGGGAGTCCAGCAAAAGCAACATAGCCATTACACCAACTGCTGGTTCCTATTTATTCATTCTCATGTAACATTTTCTAATACCGTATTTGAAAAATATTCCAGTGAGTTACCCAACAAAGATAACTGGAAAAACATTTTTAATTACTCCCCCCACACAGTCCAGGAAGGGTTCATTTTAGTTATTTCACATCACATTCCTCCCCTTATGGCATCTTTGATAACAACAACAATAATAATAACATCATTTAACAGTTGTTTAATCCTTATCTTGTGCCTTGCACAGTTCTAAGGGATTTATATAAATTAATTAATTTAATATCTACACCAACTCTTCAAGGTAGGAACTGTTATTATTCTTATAATACATATGAGGAAACTGAGGAGGGAACAGATTAAGAATTCACACTAAGTCATTAAGCTAACATGTGTCTATTTGGATTCACACCTGATCAAGTGGCTAGTGTTCATTTTTTAAACATCACCCTATGTTGTTCTTCTGAACAATTTCAATTCAACTTGAATTTTAATTATTCTTAATTAAAAAAAATAATTACATAGTATTTTATTATTTGTTTTCCTAAGCAAGAAACAGAGACCAACATTCAACAGAATCTTGATTCCATGATCCACTCCCAGTTTCGGCTAGCCCTGGATCCTAGGCACGTGTGTGTGCATGGTGTACTCAGGGAGGCGTCCAGATGCGAACCTGGAAACTTCTCATGCGGTTCAATCTTGTGGAGTTTTACATTTTACCAGTGTGCCACCACCTAGTTCTTTAAATTCTTCCTTTTGTTGGAATATCAGTCCTGCTTTTCTTTATTTTAGGGGTTTAGCCCTTTCACACAGGAATTAGTTTGGAAATGCTGCACATGGGTATAGGGGATGCAACACGGAGAAAGTACTGATTTGTGCCTTTAGGATATTTAGGACCAAACAGATGTCATAATGGTTATGACGCTGGACTCCCATGTAGTCAATTGTAGTTTGAGTCCTGGACCCAGTGGCTTAAAACTCACACCAGGCACGGGAGTGT
>NW_006204309.1:522920-541161 GCF_000334495.1 Tupaia belangeri chinensis
CCCCCCCAGGGGGGAATGATTTCTCCCTTTCTGTCTCTCTCTGTCTTTCCAGCAAGTGCACATGCCCTATAGCAAAAATCTCTCTCAAAAAAAATGTTCAATGGTATCTGGGTTATAATATTTAATTTTGGTTTAAAGTAATATGCATTTAATTAAAAAAAATAATAATTATAGGCATCTACTGTTAAGTGATTTCCAGAAGACAGGAGATGTGACAGGCCACCAGAATGTCATTTCAGGGAAAGTAGAGACTTGTCTGGCTAGTGCTCTGTTAAACACAGAGCACTTTCATTATGCCCTGCACACAGAAGGCACACAGTAAACATTTGCTGACAAAAACAATGAATGAATGCATGTAGGGCTTAGGTGCTTTTTGTCTTTTAATCCTTTCTACTTTCCAAAGGATGGTATTACTAACATTGTTGCAAATGACAGAACTTAAGCTATTTGCCCAATATTACGTATCTGGTAAGTAAGCAAAGGTGCATATTCAGATATGTATGATTCTGATGCTTTTGCTTTCGATGGATTTATCATGCCGCCCTGTATCTATAAAGCAAAATTGAAATAAAACTAAGTCTTTTATAAGCATAGTACCATGACAGCTGCTCAAGTGCAATATTTAGGGAATGTTTAACAAGAATTTGTCAAAGTACAAGTGGCCATTTAGACGAGTCTCATTGTGGTTTAACAAGCACCAGGTTATACCACTTCTACTCTGGAATATGTTGGAGGCTATAAAATAGAGTATGTTTTTATTTTTATTGAACTCAACAAATGTAGATGAGATCAAGGTCATTTTTTGAAAAAAATTGCTATAGAGTATGTGTGCTAGCTGGAGAGAGACAGAGCAGAGGTGAGAGAGAAAATGTGAGAAAGCACCCCTCCGGAAGGGATGGCCATTCTTCTTCATTCTCCTCTCAGGGTTTTGGGCATACACCCAGGTGTCAGTGTGTGTGTGAGTGTGTGTGTTTAATTTTTTAAATTTACATTTAATCATTCTACATCTTTAAAGCATACAACATGGTTTTTCCCAGTATGAATATAGTGCCTATTGGTCAAGTCAAAGACAGTGCCATATAGATTATCATCAGCAGATGGCTTTTATCTCTATGCCTATTAAATGTGTTGCCCCCCCCCCTTTTTTTTTTCCTGATTCCCCTTCCTCCTACCCTTCCCAGCATGTTTTTCAAGCCACTGCATCTGGGACTCGAACTACACAATTGGCCGTATGGGATCCAGTTGCCCCCAACCATCATGCCACTAGCTGGCCCAGATCAGGTCATTTTTGATAAGCAGAAATTTAAAGGAATTATTGTCCAGTCTGTGTGTTTCAGTGGCTCAGTAAATTTTACAGCTTTCTTATTCACTAATGATATTTGCTGAGTCATTACCATCGCAGGTGAAACCTGTGAGACCCCACCTGACTACTTTGTTCTCATGCGTTTTAAATGAGCTCAGTGGGTAGTTAAATTAAGTGGCTACTATTAAATCCCTCAAATACGGCTGGTTAGCCACACCCATTCATTTCACCTGTACCCACTTAACGATATAATTAATAGACGCACTGTGCTTTAACTATAACAAGTTAATTATCTTAAATACATGTATATTTTAAACTTATGGCGAAAATAAATTTATCTGATAAGAATGTTCTAAATTCCCTTTACTAGAAATAAGCATAGTAACTATGCACATGTGATTATAAGGAGTAACAGATTGGAGAGGAAAAGAAAGAAACCAGGGGTGTGGAAACAATAGTGATTTCGATGATATATGATGACTCGACAGAATAATGGACTCGTGAATCTCAGAGTTGGAAGGGATCTCAAGGGACACTCTGGAGCAGTGCCCAACCTTCAGGCAGCTATCACAAACCTCATTTCATAGATGAGGAAAGGAGGCTCGTAAAGGTTACGTAATCCGCCTAAGGCCAATAGCTAATAACTGGGAGAGAAGGCTCTAGAAGCAGGTATTGTTTCTCTTGCAGTGCTCTTAAAACAGGTTGAAGGTCTCTTGCATTACATTATGTTTAAATATATTTTGGAAGTAAAGAAAAAATAAAAGCATTCCCTGCAAAAGATATTAAGCCATCAGCCACAGAGAGGCACTACGTGGCTTTCCCAGGAAGAACTTATTTGAAGATATCAAGAACCCTGTGAGCATGGTTTTCATCCACTTTCAGTTTCTTTTTTTCTAATTCTTGAACAAAAATATGGGACCCAGTCTGGTTAACTTATTAATTTTAAAGAAAAATTTTAAATTTGTTTGATTTATTTCTTCTGTGAAGGAGACAGAGAGAGAAGCACCCCTGAATGGGTCTTCATGCCACCATCTACTCCCCATCTCAGTCAGCTCAGATGACAAGCAAGTGTAGATGTATCTGACATACAGAGAAGTCCCAGGAAGTGAATCCATGACCATTCCCATGTGGGTCCTGCTGCAGTACCACTGTGCCACCCCTTTAAATGAACTTTTTAGCCCACTCAGGTCTGCTTTCTGCATCGGCCCTATTGGCTTGTAGATCAACTTTGCTCCTATAAATATTTAAGTCTTCTTCTTTAGCTGCATTCCATACAAAAAAGGCATAAGGGTTCCAAAAGCTGATTCAGGGAGTAAGAAATCTTTTTAGAAACAGGGACAGAGGAAGAATGAGGGAACAATTTTACAGATCTTAATGCTTTTTTTTTTTTTTTTTGGTCTTCATTTTAGAAACAAATTGTTTACCATGTACCTTGCAAATGGTCTTAAAACACTGCTTGAGAATTAACGATGTTGTATCCCTCTACCATACATACAGATCTTCTATGACTCCAAAGCAGTATGAGCTACCTGGTGCAAGGAGTTCTATATTTCCAACCAGGTAGGTCCCTACACTCTCACAAGAAAGCATTAGTTTCCTAATCTTGCTCTCCATCAAAAAAAAAAAAAATCTGGTGACAACTTTCAAAGCATGCCTAATTTTAATGCATGTTGAGCTAAATATATGCCTTACAGATTTTTTATTTTGTAAAAAAGAGTTATGACTCAATTTTTAAAGAATATTTTCAGTCAACAGCAGAAAGAGTCCATCCCTTTCATTTGGAACAAACATTACAAACCACTTTGGCATTAACAACAATTAGGACCGAGACTGGAATAGTATTATTAATTTTGAAGTCCGTAATTACCCTGTTAATAAATGGGATTATTAATACTGTGTTAGTGGTGATTTTGCTCAATTATAAAGATGATGCATGCATGGTTTAACATGTGGATGCATAAACCAGACATTATTATTCAAAGATTCCCTTAAAATTCCAAAGGACTAACCAACCTATAAATCATTCCATTGAATTAGAGATAGAGATTCTCAATATGAAAGATATAAAAGTTTTCTAATAGACACATAAAAGATTAAGCAAAATTTGTTGTCTATTTTAAAACTCCAGTTCATTCTAAAAATTGTATTCCAGTTTGAGTTCCAGGTATGAAAATAATATTGGCCATACAACTTGTTTTGCAGACTTTACATACAAAACACACTTTATAATGCTTGGGAGTCAAGTGAATTGAGCATATTTCCAACAAATCTGGGAATGTGGATCCTCCGATATCCTAACCACTCAGTGTAGAAGCAACTGAAAGCCAATGATTATCGTACTTTCTCTGCCAAAGTTTGATTGTGAAATCGTGCTTGTCAGCACATTTTTATTCATTCATTCAAGCAAGCAAGGAAAACACCCAGGAAACTTTTTTTTTTACTATTAGATTCAAATTTTGGAATCATAAGTTTTGAAAAGTGCAATTGTATGTTGACATAGTTATTGTGTCTACATTCAGAGGAGAATCTCTTGGTTACATTGGCAGCTTTGATCTGGGATTAATCTAGATTTCCTGGATGTAATTCCCGTAAGAACAGATGAATGTGTACATTCATTTGACAGGCATAGTAGCTCAGTTTTTTGAAAGACATTCATGGGGAGATGAATGTGTAACCAGAGAACTCTGGAAGACAAAGGCAGCCATGCAGAATCCTCCCCAGGGTATGTGAGAGCTGTGCTTTACAGCTAGGCTTTTAACTCTCCCATCTCAGGTTTGCTTTCTCCTGCTTCTTCTAGGACACCATGGTTATCTTCACCACAGTTAAAGAGATTGTAGTAGAACAAGCCCTGTTGGAACATATATGACACTACTGGGACACATTTTTTTTTAATTTGTCATCTTACTCATTTTTTAAAGAATTATTTTATGTAACTTTATGTATTTAAATTTCAGCAGAGAGGGACAGAGAGAGAGAGAGAGAGAAAGCAAGCCACTAGGTCTGAGACTCAGACCGTGGTCGGCCATGTGTGAGTCCAGAGTCCTTAACCACCATGCCACTTGCTGACCAGGAAACATTTTTATATACACCAAAGATAAATGGTCAAAATGAAGGTCCCAGTTGCTTACGGTGGCCAATTTTATGTGTTGATTTTGGTACCCAAATATTTATTAAAATATTATTCTATGTTTTTTTCTGTAAAGGTATTTTTAAACATGTGACTAACATTTAAATCAGTAGACTTTGAATAAAGCAGATTACTCTCCATAATGTGGGTATGCCTCATCCAACCAGCTGAAGGTTTTAATAGAAAAGGTGTGATTTCCCAGGTAGAGGAGGAAATTTTGCCAGCAGACACCTCTGAACTCAAACAGCAACTCTTCCATGGGTCTCTAGTCTACCAGTCTACCCTAGCGATTTTGGACTTGCCAAGCCTTCACAATTGCATGAGCCAATTCCTTAAATCTCTCTCTATATACACATTTTATTGGTTATGTTTCTTTGGAAGTCTAATATAATGCCTAATGACCATGTTGAAAGAGTAGAAAGGTGAAGCATCTAAGTTACAGAAATGAAAGAAACATTTACTTAGTACATCATTACAACATGAATAGACTAGAAAAGAGGTGCACAACCCTGAGAAGCATTAAATAAAGCTTGATGCTTAGGCACTACCCCTCTCCTTCAAGATTCTAATTCAATAGGTTGAGGTGAGACTTAGGTCTCAGTATATTTAAAGAGCTACCCAACTCCCTATGTAATGCTAATATATAGCCACATGCTAGCAATCTTAGGTTAGAAAAAAGCTATTCATAAAATTATGCTACGTTGAACTAAGAAGAGATATAATGAGAATTAATAGAAGTACCTTAAAATGAGGGAAAAAAACATACTATTTGTACTTTTGTAAGACAAGCTAAATGTTCCATGTGGTAACATACATTCACCTACTTTGTCATTTAAAAATATTATTATGCAAATATTGCTAGACATTAGACTAGGTTCAAATGACAGGAAGTTCAATGTAACTGAGTATCTGGCTTTGAGGGCCTTGAAATCCAGATGTGACAGATACTTAAACAATTAGAAGAGAAGGAACCAATTTCATATTTTAAGAAAAACATTTATTGAGCACTTAGGTGTTAGGGTTATATATTTGAGGAGTTTCAAAAAGTTCATGGAAAAAGTACATTTTTGACTAAAATATGTTGCATTTATAATTTTCTTGCACCAGAATAAACTCATATGTTAATTCCATTTTCCATGAACTTTTTTAAGTCCTCTTGTATGCAATTTTTAAAAAACTCCTTACAATGGCCCTCAAAAGTAAATATACCAAAGTTAGTAAATGGTAGAATTGTAATAGAATCTAAATCTAGGAAATTCAACTTAGGCATTTATGCTCTTAATCAATACATAGTGTGTAATTATACACACTATAATCTGGGATTATCTCAGAAATTACAAAATATTTAGGAAAGTTCAGCAGAAGAAGCCATTAGAGTGCCTCACCACAAATTTAGGATTAACTTTCAGAGTGGTGTCCATATTCATTGCCATGATGTTAGGACAATTGAACTAGGCATCTAGGAAACACAAAAAAGTCCTGTGATATTTTGGGCATTGCTATGTGTTCTGGTTTAGATGATGGTTTATCCCCCAAAGATTCATGATAAAGAATTTAGTTCCCAGTGTAGGTTTGGTAGGCAAGGCCTGGTGGGTAATGAGTTTGGGAGGTGTGGTCTTGTGGGCAGTGGCTAGTTCACAAAGGCATCAGTCTCATGAATGGATTAATGATGTCTCATGAGACCCAGTAGTTCTAACTCTAATGAGAAGGGTTAGTTCTTGGGAAAATGTGTTGTTGGGAAAGGAAGACAGCAGCCCACGGTTCTCTTTTTCTCTCTCTGTGCACACATCCACCATCTTCTCTGCTTCCGTTGGCTACTTTGTGCTGTCAGCCACATGCCTTTAGGTCTTCCAGCCATCAAAATCATAAACCAAATAAACCTCTATTCTTTATAAATCATCTAGTCTCAGTACTTCCATAAGCAACACAGGGATACACTAATATGCTACCCTAACCTGCAAAAATGATTCAGGGGAACTGTCATTTCACTGCAAGATTTGTTTTCTGGGCATTGTATAAAGCCCATGGGATATACATATATATTTATATATATATTTTTTTTTTTTGGAGAGGTTTTTGCTATAGGGCACGTGCACTCACCAGAAAGACAGAGAGAGACAGAGAGACAGAAAGTGAGAAATTACCCCCCAGGGTGGATGGCCATGACACAATCCTTTCTCCTCCTTTCTCCTTTCGGGATCTTGGACACACACGCACACAAGCCCAGCGTGAGTTTAAGCCACTGGGTCCAGGACTCAAACTGCAGTCAACTACATGGGAGTCCAGCAACATAGCCATTACGCTAACTGCTGGTCCCTGTGATTTTAAAAATGGCAAAAGATATTGAAGATTACATCATTATAAAGCTCTCATTTTTATATGAGGGGCCCAATGCCCAACGTGGTTAAATACATTGATTAAAACTACTCAATAAGTTGGGAGCAGAGCTGAAATAGTATCTAATCTCGTCTTGGCTTTATTCTCTAAACAAGCTCAAGTTCACACAGTAAACCCTCTAGTGGCCATTTAGTGCATGACAACCCCACTTCCCTTGTCAAAATAGCTAACTCATTTAGGAGTTAACTCACTGGTTCAGTCAGTCTGCTTCCAAAAATGTGGAAGTGAGACCAATTGAGAGGGTTTCTCATTATGGTAGAGGCTATATTTGTAAAATACAAGTTACAATGCTACAGGTTGGGAACTTTCCACAACAAAGAAAGACCTTTAGGGTAGTACTAGCTGCAACAGAAGATAAATCCCCCAAAAATAGCCTTCCGAAGAGAGAGAAAAAGAGGTAAAGAAAAAGAGAGAGAGAAAGAAACCCCCAACAGGGTCCTCACACCATGATCCACCCCCAGCTTCAGCCAGGCAAGATCAGAGGTTCACGAGTTTACATCCAGTGCTTACAGGGAGACGTCAGTATCTGAACCCAGGACCTTCTCACATGGCTTCAGCAAGAAGCCAGTTAACAAAGAGCAAGAAAAATGAACAGATGGACTCAGAAGAATATAAATGAAATTGAAAGAAAACGTCCATGGTATTCTAGGCTTTGGTGTCTAATCTGTCCTGAAACCTCACTTCATCCCTGCAAGTATACTCCATGAGACATCCTATATCCTTACCAGCCCCTTGTTTGCTGAAACTAACTGATGTTGGTTTCTGTAGTTTACAATAAAGACAGTCCTAACAAACATTCACACTCAGGAAGATTGTAACAGCTTGGAGGATACATATGTCTTCAAAATCTCCCAGCAGTCTCTAGGAATGTACTGGGAGCTTCATTTACTTATATCTATTTTTATAATGACATTGGCAGCCTGGAGATTAGTGTTTACAATAGTGCTAAAGCCTTTCATACACATGCTGCAGCTGAAGTCAGCATAAAAAAAGCAAACCAAGACAGTATGAGCAAGCTGGCCCGGAAAGAGTTGGTTATTATATCACACGCATTGATTTATAGGTTCAGTTCGCCTTTACCTAAATGTCTAGTTATTTAACAGCTGTTATGAATCAGCCGGATAGAGGATTAAGAAGTGGGGGGAGTAGGTGAAAAAATGCTTTAATCTTATGCTACAATAGAGGAACAAGTTGTGTCAGGTCTCATGTAGTAATTTCGGTCTTCTGATGCTTCTTAAAGGGAGACATTGTTTAATTGGAAGGTAAAATAGCTTAACATAGACCACTGGGTTGTGTTCATATTAACCCTGTCAGTGAGTGAGATAGGTAAAGCCATGTATGCATTACTAAGCAATGTATTAACAAGTATTCAAGTATTGGAAGTAGCTGGCTCCATTATTAACCCATGAGACTTTAAATAGATAACAGTCACATGTTGGCTTTAAATAAATAACGCCTCCATGAAGGTTTTTCTTTTTCTTTTTTTTTTTTTTTTGAGAGGTTTTTGGTATAGAGTGCGTGTGCTCACCAGAAAAACGGAGAGAGACAGGGAAACAGAAAGTGAGAAATCACTCCCCGGGCGGATGGCCATGCCGCAATCCCTTCTCCTCCATTCTCCTCTCGGGATCTTGGGCACACATGCACATAAACCCAGCGTGAGTTTAAGCCACCGGGTCTGGGACTCAGAACGAGGTCCAATACAGGGAAGTCCAGCAACATAGCCATTATGTCACCTGCTAGTCCCTCCTCCATGAAGATTTAAGAACTATAAGGTAACACAGTTGACCAAAAGAGAACTCAAAAAAGAATTTGCTCAGGATGGTTCCTTAACTGACTGGGTTTAATCTTGAGTCTACAGTCATGGACAATAGGAAATATTTATCAGGGGGAGATATCTCTGTAAGAATCTCTTCTACCGAGGAATTCATAAAGGCAATAAAGGACTTTCTGAGACTGTCTGAAACCCCCTCCTGAGATGAGATGGGTAAAATTTACTCTCCATATGCATTCTGCACACCAAGGAAAACATAGGCTGGGTGCTGCACCACGTTCCACTCCTCACCGCCAAGAATCATCCTTACGAGTCTGCCTAGGGGAAAAGATGCTACACCGGCCCAGTGAGGAGCCTCTCTGACTTGCTCTTACTCCATTTGGTCTGTGCTCAGGTGTTTGTCTTCCTTGAACCTTGGCCTGAGCGTTAAACCCACTCAGAGAACCATCCTGATTGTTTCTTGATTCCCCGAATAGAGACCATGCTTCCTTTAAAATGCTGTGCCAGTTCCCAGCTCAAGCTCTTTTACCTGAACTTCTGTGCCATAACCTGTCTTCCCTTTAATGGCTGCCTGCTCCCTGTGACTCAGTCCTCTCCTGTGTGTGTTTCTGAAGAAGGAAACTTTAAAACCACTCCTCTCTCCCAGCACACATGCTGGTAAGAGCTCCATTCTAGTTGGAAGCAAAACATGGCTGCTGTGTTGTACGAGTCAGATACCTTGCCTTATGGTTAACCTCCTCCTCTTTCCTAGCTCCTCCCATAAAAGCCGAAGCCCTGTATGCCAACGTCGAGCAGGACAGGATTTTAGAAAAATGTATTTACTATACTTTCTAAGTCTCTTTACAGCCATCTCATAAAGGCATTTGCTAACACACTCCTATGTGGATTCTGCCAGTGAACACCAAGTGAGTGAGAGTGTGATTTGCCCAGAAACAATCAGCGGGTAAGTGGGGAGTGCTCACTCTCAGACCCCCACTCCTCTTCCCAGTCACATTGCCTCCACATCTAGACACAGAGGCGAGGGCAATTCCAATCTTGGGGGGCACCTGGAGGCCCTGGATCTTTGAGCGAGAAGATGCAGGCCTGGGCTTTTGTATGCAGCTGTGAGAGCAGTGTGAATTAAGCTGCCCTTCTGGTTAGCTTGCTCTCTAGCCACTGGGCCGTTGTACAGGCTGTTCGAGCACAGACCAAACCAAGCAAGGCTAAGCAAGTCAGGACACACAGGAGGACATGGGCTCTTGCATAGAAATGCTTTTCTACTCCTGCTCAGTTCACCTATTAATTCCCTTTTTTTCAAATTTCAGCATATTCAATTCTTTGTGATCCCCTGAGTCATCCGATATTGCAATATACCCTTTCATAGCTCCATGTACCTCTTCTCCACGGCATTATGGCTCTTACAATGATTCGTGCTCTTCTTTTCTATTTTTTTCATTTTCCAGAGGGCATATGTACTCACCTAAGAGAAGCAGAGAGAGAGAGAGAGAGAAGTTGAAAAATCACCCCCCTCCCTCAGTGCATGGTCACTCTGCAATCCCTTCTCCATTTCTCCCTACTTTCAATTTGGGGCTCACATTCACACGTATGGGCCAGGCATGTTTTTCAAGCCACTGGGCCCAGAACTTGAACCATGTTATTGGCCATGTGGGGTCCAGCCACCTTAATCACCAGGCCATGGGCTGACCCATATTATTCTTTTTTATTATTATTTATCTCTCACTAGACTGTAATCCTTATGAAGATAGGGACTGATTTTAATGGCCTGGATAACCTATTATAGCACTGGGGTAGGCATATAGTAGGTGCTCAGTAAGTATTTGTTAAATTAGTGCATAAATAATTGCTTTTGATATGTGATACAGGTTCTTACTAAGTCACCAAATCCAGAAAGAAAAAATATGAGAAAAGCAGCTAAACAAATCACAACTGCTAAACATTTTCACAATGTGAATGAATAAGAAAAAAGTGAGATCAAAATATATTTCCCACCTGGTTGTTATTTAGTTAAAATGTTACCCCAGGAAAAGGGAGGGGAGAGGCTAAAGTAATTTGAGGATGATCTTCCAAGGCAAGTTCCAGAGGCAGGCAGGCCTGCTGAAACCAGAAGGATATGCAGGTTTCCCTCCAGCCTCTCGTGTCTGTGAAACCCTAACAAAGGGTCTTTATTAGGCACCAAGATGTCACTTTTTTTCCACAAGTATCTACATTTTATTAGAGGTAGCTGGCCAGATTGTTGTCTATATTTGTGCCTCTAAAAATGAATTTCTGATAGTTAAACTAAATTGCAAATATACTAGGGGAGTGCTCGTTGACTTCGGATTCATGAAAAAAAAATGTCGTATATGAGTTCATTAGATTATATCAAAATGTGGTTTCTGTGGGGTCCGGCAGGTGGCATGGTGATTGGGGATGCTGGACTCCCACGTGGCCATTCCTCCTGAAGAGAGCTTTTACACTTTCCCACTCTCTCTGTCTCTCCCACAAATGCATGTACCCTGAGTAAAAATTACAGTAGTAATAGTAATAATTAGAAGAAGCAAGTATTTTTAATAATCTTTTTGTTGTTGTTTGGTCTGGATCTAAAAAAGATTGATTTATCCCAAATAAAATATTTTTACAAATGTACCAAGTATAATAAGGAACTTGGGCTATCTTTCTAGACCAGCAATGTTAACTCCATGATAATTTTTTTTATATTCAAACACATACCAATTCATTGATGAGCAAAATTTCCTTTAGTTTTAAACATAAACCATAAGACATTATTCAATTTTTTAAAAATAATTATTTTATTTAACTTTATTTATTTGTTTTAATTTGACCAGGGAGAGGCAGAGTGAGAGAGAGAGAGAGAGAGAGAGAGAGAGAGTGAGAAAGCAAGCCGCCAGGTCTGGGACTCGAACCGTGGTCGGCTATGTGGGAGTCCAGCGTCCTTAACCACTATGCCACCTGCCAGCCCCGACTTTATGCAATTTTAATCTTTCAGTTGGTCATTTCTGTTCTATTCTCCTCAGCCTAAAGCACTAAAGATCCTTTGGATATAGTATTAAATGTTAATGGCACTTTATACAGAATACTTAAAAAAAAAAAAGAAATCCTTTGTCTTTAGCTTGGCATGCAAATAGCACAATAAATTTCTTCTAAACAAATAATATTTTTCACATACATATGGAAGTTTAGATGGGTGCCATTTTGACATCTATTGTATAATATAGTTTTATAGTAATAAATTCTTCTAAGTTCTTTGGAGTTCTTACATATATTTGTTTCTTGTCTGACACAACTAGGTACAGGTAAGAAAAATGTGGTGGGGGGAATAGCAGGTGGCATAATGTTTACGTTGCTGTTACCCCACATCATTGACCATGGCTCAAGTCCTGGGCTCTGTGGCTTAAACTCATGTTGGGCACATGTGTGTGCATGCCCAAAATCCCAAGAGGAGAATGGAGGAGAAGGTATTGTGGCATGGCCAGCCACCTGGGAGGGAAGGAGATTTCTCACTTTATTTCTCTCTGTCTCTCCAGAGAGCACATGTGCTGTATAGCAAAAATCTCTCTTAAAGAAAAAAAAAAATAAAAGAAAGAAAACTGTGGTAGGAATTTTAACCTGTAATCCAGGTTATGTGCATTGATACCCACTCTCTCCTATTTCTCACCAAGAAGATAACTATGTGCAAGCTAGGAAGAGAGCCCTCATCAGATATGGAATCAGCTGCCATCTTGATCTTGAACTTACCAGCTCTAGAACAGAAAGAAAATAAATGTCTGCTGTTTGAACCACCTACTCCATATTATTTTGTTATGGAAGCTCAAGTAGACTAATTTAATTGTTATGCATGGAAATAAATATTTTAATTGTCCAAGAGGAAACAAACTCACTATTAGCTATATTTGATTTTGTATATCATGTTGGAAAATTCACATTTCTACTCCCTAAATAAATGAGTTTGATTTTGTATGATAACTGAGGTTCTGATTCAACAACTTGATCTAATTCATAAGTGGTAGATGACTCAGAAGACTCTTATTTAGTAACAAAGCATGTTAGATTAAATAGGCTCAGATGCAGCCAGCATGTAATATTCAGCTGCATTACAGGTGTTCTACTGAGCTCAAATAGCCTTTCTTGAATTCAATAAAATATGTTCAGAATTATAAGACAACAATGATTCAGTAGTAAATATGATTTCACCAGTAACAATAAAACTAGGCAGATTTTCTCTGTAGAAAACAATGAGCCTTTATGGAAGTAAAAAGCTTGGTTTTACTTTTCTTTTTAATGTGGAATAAGCTGAAATCTATTGAAAAGTCATCTTCGTTTCCCTTCAATAAATCAAATGCCATTTAGAATTGGAGTTTAGAGATCCTTGTTTGCATTCCTAGTAATTTTTTAATGTCTGTAGACTCTCCCATTTCTTTTTTTTTAAAGGATTTATTCATTTAATTCCATTTGTTATTATTATTGTTATTTTAAATTTGACTAGAGAGAGACTGAGAGAGAAAAGGAAAGGGAGAAAGCAAACCGGTAGGTCTGGGACTCAAACCACAATCAGCCATGTGGAATCCAGTGTCTTAAACCAGCACGCCACCTGCCGACCCAGGATCTATTGTTTCTTAGAAGAAGAGTGAATCGATGTAATCATGGACCCATGAATAGTGGCAGGTATATTCTGATGGAAAGACTATGTTTTTGTATTATTAGTTTATATAAAAAAATTGTAATGCTTCCACCTCACAGCTCAGAAATCTCTCTCTAACATGTAATTAGTTTTAAAATTCAGTTGAGAAATGCAAAAGTATTATTTAAAAAGTAGTATGACTTTGTACCTTTTCCAAAAGGTTCTCAATTTCCAGGGAACATAAAAAAACACTTAAAATATTGCCTTGGCAGAAAAAAAAAACCATTAAGCCACATCTGATCTAAAAATTCAAAAATGTTCCAAGTGTTTTTACTATATTAATTACTTAATGTATTCAATATCGTTTAAATGATCATCTTGTACACAATACTGTCCTAGGGACTTTAGAACATGTTAAGAATAAAGCATGAAGTCTAGTCCATGGGAAATGGGGTAGGAAGAGAATGCAACCTGTAGCCAAATAGCCAGAATATTATTGTCTGGCTTAGATAAAAATAGTGAATTCAAAGGAGAGGACATTTCTTCCAGATGAGAGAATCCCAGAATATTTCTTTGTGGAAAAGAGAGAATACAAGCATAGCATTGTGACTCGAATCTAACGTAAACATGGCATTTTATTGCAAGGAATTGAAGTTGCTCAAAGTCAATGACCTTTCCTTACACGTCCCTCTACCACACCAGCTGTTCTGGGTCTCATCCTCTTCTGGATGGGTTGTGTACCTCTGAAATATCTTAAAATCCAATATTTGATCTACCTGTCATCATTTCTAACTCATAAATGATCTTCTGTCTTTATTTTCATCACCTCTTTGCAGTCGTTAACACTCTAGGTCCTTAATGGAACAAATTTGGAACTGAAGTCAAATCAAAACTCTACCACCGAATAGCTGGAAAACTGTTCAACTACATGTTCATTCTAACCCAGAACCCTCATTTTATTTTATTGATTTATTTTTAAATAATTATTTTCTTTAATTTTTATCCATCATTATCATTTTTTAATTTGATGAGAGAGAGAGAGAGAAAGTAAGAAAGCAAGCCACCAGATCTGGGACTCAAACCACAGTTGGACATGTGGGAGCCCAACACCTTAACCACCACACTACCTGCTGGCCTCTGGAACCCTCATTTTAAAAGCCAGATCACTGGTAGTTTCCATCTCATAGGGTAGTAGAGAGTATTCAGGTAAGCGATATATAATAAGATAGTGACAGTATGCTTTGCTTAAATAAAAGTATGATAAAAATTAGTTCTTGTGTATTATAGTTTTTATTATTACTATGTATTAAGTCTACACCAGTCTTTTATTTTTTGCTTACTTACCCTGAAC
The DNA here is from genome assembly GCF_000334495.1 of Tupaia belangeri chinensis. Lineage (NCBI taxonomy): Eukaryota > Metazoa > Chordata > Mammalia > Scandentia > Tupaiidae > Tupaia > Tupaia belangeri. Next base: position 537,488 of record NW_006204309.1, read on the forward strand.
TACATAATCCAAGATTTTGAAACTTCTTTCACCAGCACTATCAAATCTCATCTTCACTTTATTTATTTATTTATTTATTTATTTATTTATTGGAGAGGTTTTTGCTATAGGGAACATGTACTTACTAGAAAGACAGAGAGAAACAGAGAGACAGAAAGTGAGAAATCACCCCCCAGAGGGGATGGCCACGCTATCCCCTTTCTCCTCCATTCTCCTCTCGGGATATTGGGCACGCACACACACGTGCCCGGTGTGAGTTTAAGCCACTGGGTCCAGGACTCAAACTGTGGTCGACTACATGGGAGTCCAGCAACATAGCCATTATGCCAACTACTGGTCCTGTCAAATCTCATCTTTTTATCCTTCTGATCCTCACACTCTGCAAACATTCAGACTTGGATCAAACCAAGGCTTATTATTTTCTCTTTCTACCCATGGTTTATTGAATACTGAGTGTTACTTGATAGTGGGTTTGGGGGTAGCTTTCTCTTATTGTTTGGCACTCAGTGCCACTGATCAATTCTAGACTTAACTCTGATTGACTCTCCTCTTATTTAACCACTAAAAGTCTTTCCAAGTATCATCTAATCTTGGGACCCATGTCTCAGCAGGGAGCTTGGCTATGAATCGAAGAGAAGCCCTTTCAGCAACCTGCTCTTCCTTCACCCCTTGCACCCTGCCTCTCTTTCAGAATTTGCTGTCCACATTCAGGTAGGCATATGTATTAAACTCTGGTCCTTTTAGATTCTGACTCTTTTCCTGACTTACCTCTCTTTACTACCTACAGATTCTTTCTTCCATTGCTCTCAAATTTAGATATTTTAGAATGTTTCCTTTCCCACTTCTCTGCCTTTTCTCCTACTGAGACTGTGAGAATGGTTAAGATTCTGAGCAAGGTCAGTTATCAAGGACCCCAATCTCTATTTCTGTCTTCATAGAAATAATGAACCTATTTTGACTTCCCCTTAAATCCTACTCACTCTTTAATTGCATCTAGACCATTGAAATTACTTTTATTACATTATAGTGTACCTTTTTTTTTTTTTAGAAGTTTTTGCCATAGGGCACATGTGCTTGCTGGAGAGAGAGAGAGAGAGAGAGACAGAGACAGTGAGAGGGAAAGTGAGAAATCACTCCCCTAGTGGGGATGGCCACGTCTCAATCACTTTTCCTCCATTCTCCTCCTGGGATCTTCAGCACACACACAAGCATATGCACCCAGAGTGAGTTTAAAGCCACTGAGCCTAGAACTCAAACTATGGTTGACCCTGTGAAGAGTCCAGTGACATAATCACTATGCTATCTGGTGGCTCCTGTAATATACTTTTTATTTTTCTTTTAGAAAGTTTTTCACTATAGGACACGTGTGCTTGTTGGAGAGACAGAGAAACAGAAAGCAAGAAATCACCCCCCAGAGGGAATGGATATGCCACAGTCCCTTCTCCTCCATTCTCCTCTTGGGATCTTGGGCATGCACGCACACGTACCTGGTGTGAGTTTCAAGCCACCAGGTCCAAGACTCAAACTGCAGTTGACTACATGGGAGTCTAGCGACATAACCATTATGCCATCCACTGGTCCCTGTAATGTATTTTTAATCACCAAAGTCAATGAGTTCATTTCATTCCTCAGAAATTGCTTTTTCTCCTGATTCTTCCCGCTCCTCACTGTGAGCACTAGTTTACTCGTCTTCTCTGGACCTTCCTCTATGTCTACCCTTAAGTGTGGGCATTGCTTAGATTCTGTCCTTGTTCTCTTCATCCTTGTTTTCTGCATACCTTCCCTGGAAAGTCTTCTCTACTTCCATGACTTCTTCTGCACCCCATATGCTAAGGATGAACTTTATTTCTTTATTCCATGCCTCTCTTGTCCAGGCCATCTTTTTAACTGCTGATTCAACTTCCTCACTTGCTTTCCAATAATAGCTCATATTTATTTAGTCAATTAACAAGCATTTATTATGTACCCAGTGTAATGCACTAGAGCTATGGTGAGTATATCAAGGAGACAGTCTAAAGGGGATGCAGACACACATATAAACAAGGTAATATTGTGTTATGTATGCTATAGTAGAGATTAAGTTCACAGGAGGAAGATAACTAACCAGCCTTGAGAATGGGGATCAGGGTCTCTAACTTTAACTTCACTCTGGTCCCTAATACAATTGGCACGTATTAGATGCTTAATGTTAAATTAAGTGATCGTGAAGCTGGGACTTAAGGGTGAGTAAATATTTTAAAGTTAAAGTGTTCAGAGATGTAGGAATTATTTTCTAAGACTAAGAAATGAATGTACAAAGGCTCAAGAGCTAGAGAGTGCTGAGATGATCTAGAGGCAAGTATTTTAGAACGGCAAAATCAGCATTCCTATTGGAGATCGGTAAACACTAGTTCTCTTCCCTTCTTATAAAGCCATTTTATATACATTGTCTTTAATTCCCAGATAGTTATTTAAATTTGCATGCTAAGTATAATAACTCCAGTTTTGCAGATTAGGAAACTGAGACTTACAGAGATTGATTTACAAATTCCCAACAAAGACCCTGACCTCATAGTTAGGGTCAACTGGGTGACCTGTGCCACTGCATAAGCTCACCAAGCACTTGGTTTACCACTCTGCTGTCTCCTTCTTGAACTGTTTGTGCATTTGAGCTTTGATTCTATTTTTGGAAGTGAAGTCTAGTGGGAAAATGGAGCTTATATGTAATGCAGACAGGATACGCACAGTGTGTGTGTCTGTGATTCCTTGCCGCACCTATCCTGGTGCACGGTAGATGGGAGTTCAACAAGAGCCGACACCAGTATAAGGACAGTGTGCACATCTACGACTAAAATTTCTGTTTAAACCAGAATTTGCTTTGAAAGCCAAAAAAGGCAATAGTGTCCTGAGAAACACGAACAACCAGAGCTGCGCTATCGTATCCTCTTTTATTCATGATAGTCCCCTGTACTAGCCCACCGGATGCTGAAAACGAGGACAGAGAAGGAAAGAGAAAAATAGGGCAACCCACTGTTCCTTTTAAGTCCTTCCTTATCAGTAAGTTGAGGGCAGAGTGTTGATAGAACGTAAGTATATGAAAAAATGAATGGGAACTGTTGAGGTGAGTGCAGCGTTTTCATTGTTCTGATAAGAATGAAATACATAAGCATGTACAAGCTTACATTGCATTTTAAGCTAGTGTGATAATAATTTTACTTAAGCTAGCATGGTGATAATTAATTATTATGAATGCTCATCATTTAAATCTAATTTTTTCTTTATTTTGAACATTGAGCAGCAGATAAAAATACATAATAACTCTACTGCACTGATCTGAGGTCTATTTCATGTTGGGTAAATTCTTTTTACAAGCCAAATGATGTATAGCGATAGAATGTTTAAAAATAATAAGAATAATTAAACGAAAACCCAAAACACCATAACCAGTTGAGAGACCATCAAAAGAGAAAAAAAAAGGTTTATATTCTTTTTTATAATGTTTTTTTATTTTAAATTTATTCATTCTCTACATTAATTCACTATACACCATCACAACACACAAATGAATTTTCCATCCAAAATACACTGTGCAATGGCTCAATCAAGCACATCAACATACATGTTCTCAGCAAATAAGTTTCCAATTCTTATGTCCTACATACCTTGCCTTTTGTTTTGCCATCCCTGATTCCCCA
>NW_006204309.1:543150-543794 GCF_000334495.1 Tupaia belangeri chinensis
CGGCCCGTTGCCGCGGAGCGCGGGACACACCCAGCACGGGAGAGGCAGTGGGGGGGGCGGGGCAGTCCCGGCCGCGGAACGCGGAGCAGAGCCCGGGCCACAGGCCCGGGCCCGCCGCCGCTGCGGGCAGAAAAGGTTTATATTCTAATTTCCTTAATGGCATCTTTTCTCTGATTTTTTAAAAATTTATTTTATAGGGAACCAGCAGTTAGCGTAATGGCTATGTTGCTGGAGTCCCACGTAGTCAACCGCAGTTTGTGTCCCAGACCTGGTGGCTTAAAACTCACGCCAAGTGCGTGTGCGTGCGTGCCCAAGATCCCGAGAGGAGAATGGAGGAGAAGGGATTGCGGCGTGACCGTCCCCCCTGGGGGGTGATTTCTCGCTTCCTGTCTCTATGTCTCTCTCTGTCTGTCTGGCGAGCACATGCGCCCTATAGCGAAAACCTCTCCAAAAAAAAATTATTTTATACATTTAATCACTATACATCCCTTAGCTTGTAAGTCGACTTTACCTAACATGAATATACTTCACATCAGTCCAGTTGAGAATACAAAACACATCATCATCAACAGCTAATAATCCATTTCTGAGTCCCATAAATGTCTTGCCTTTCTATTTCCCTCCCTCTTTAATTTCTTTTCTTA
>NW_006204309.1:543825-546967 GCF_000334495.1 Tupaia belangeri chinensis
TCTTTCCCTTCTCAAGAGATTCTGTATTTTCATTTTGTATTGAAGCCCACATATTACATAGCTAGCCCTGCCTGCAGCTCGTAAATTGCCAAGTTAAGTTGATCCTGAGTTTTCTGCATCCAATGACACACCACATCACGCTTCTTCCTGCGATACTCACTGAGTAGTGCTAATTCAGTGAGGTTCAAGCATCGTTGACCATGTCCAATGTTATGGCTACACTTGTCCTTGAGGGAAAAAACTACTTGAGGTTGCTGTAGTATTCCACCCAGATTCCCTTTTGTGATTGAGGCATTCATTGCTCCAACTACAAACTGCAAAAATGAAAGTTCATTTATTAGTTCCTGCCACAAAAATGCCTTTGGCCAAGGGGAACTCTAGTCTTAATTTAGGACAACTCCCAATGGCCATGATAGCTCCAGAACTCCCCACAGGACTGGTGGTGGCCTGTTTGGCTACTGAATCGCAGGATCAATTTCTCTCTGCCCAGTTCTGATTTCATCACTTTGTCATGGGTGTTACTCCCAATGGTACTGCTAATGAATTTTCAGCATACAAACTGCTCTCTCCACCTTTTTCTCATTGTTGCAGAAAATCAGATGGTGAGGAATGGAAAGCAGTACTTGGAGAGATTAGGAGAAGTGTTTATTACACTGTAGGGCACGGAGGAGTTAAGTCTCCCGCTCCCACTAGGGGTTGGACATGGTCTTTAATGGGGAATTGGGGAAGGGGAGGTCTAGGTGTGGGGAATGGGCTCAGAATGCTGCCCTAAGCAGCATCAAAGGGGGTAGGCAGAGGAGCAGGAAGACTAATCTATTCAAGGTACTAATCTATTCAAAGTACTAATCCACCCACGGTTTTCAGTTTACCCCGTAGCTCCAGAGAGGGCAAAAGCTTTAGACAGCTATGAGCCTTGAGTTATTCATGAATTCAGGGTCTCTCCATATCAGTAGTGGGGTTTAAAGACTAGAGTGTAATCACTCTGTTTACTCTTAGGCAAAGGAGGAGAAGGCAAGTTTCTGGTCATAGAAATTTAAGTTTCTTTTTTTTTCTCTTTTTGGAGAGGTTTTTGCTATAGGGCGCGTGCGCTCGCTAGACAGACAGACAGAAAGCAGGAAATCACCCCCCAGGGGGGATGGCTACGCTGCAATCCCCTCTCCTCCATTCTCCTCTCGGGATCTTGGGCACGCACACACACACGCCCGGCATGAGTTTAAGCCACCGGGTCCAGGACTCGAACGGTGGTCGACCACGTGGGAGTCCAGCGACATAGCCATTACGCTAACTGCTGGTCCCGAAATTTAACAGTTTCTAATGGAGGCACTCCTCCAAGATGGAGTCTCACCTGCTTCACCATGAAATCCAATCCAAGATATCAACAAAGTGGGTACTAAATTTGTTCAAATATGTCCAATATTTTTCAAGTCAACAATGCATAAATTCACTAAATGTTCAATTCTTTCTGCCTTACTTTCACTGTAGTTACAGCTGCAATTACCTTTACTTCTATCCACATTCAGTAGGGTCCTGTTATTTAGTGTTTTACACTGTGGAGGCTTTCTGTATGGCTGTTAGCAGGGCTTTTTCTAAACTAGAGAACTCAGAAATCCTAAACATACCATAAACTCCCCCCTCCATTTGACTCATTTCAGAATGCAGTTCTTGCTCTTACAAGTACTTGCCTTACTCAAGGAGAGATGTATCAAAGCCAATGCTGTAAGGCTGAATCATGTTAAAGGTATGAAACATTCGGTCTCATTATCACCTTAAAATATTTTAAGATTAGATTTATTCTGAAGTTTTCAACTTGAATTTTCTAAAGTATCATTTAAATGACTATTCTTTAATTCAGACTTTTTGTGGTTCAGGTTAGCAATAAAAATAATTCTTACTCATACTTTTTTAATTAAAAAATTACTCTAAATAACCAAGTATTCCAAGCACAAGTTGGTACTACCCCAGAACAAGTCTGCTATATACAATGGCATTTATCATGAGTAAGTGTACACCCTGTAACTCATTTAGGAAACATTTGACTGACTCAACCTTAACTTTTGGCTACTAGAATTAGGAAGATAAAAATATAATAGCATCTGAGTCATCAGTGTGGATAAATATATTTTATAATGAAGAGGAAAATCATCTGGGTGGAAGCCATTTGATCATTTTTAAGCCTTGTGGATTTCCCAACTAGTCTAGATCAATATTCCTGGATATTGATAATTAGAAGAGGGCTAAGCGTACCACAAATGTGAAAGAAGCAGCATCCTTCTTTTGAATTTGATAACAACTGCCTTTTGCTCATCTCTCCTTCTCACCTGCACCACAGGCATACACAAACGAGGATCCACACTAAACTCTATTCCTCAATCTTATCTGTTGAATAACTATGGCTACAGAGAAGAAAAACCTCCCATCATATGATAATGCAGCTCTGAATGTCCCAAGTGAACGGAGAATGACTGAATTTGCAACACACTGACCAACCTGAGTACACAGATGACAGGCACCCAGATGTATAGTCCTTGTACTCAGATAGTCATTCTTCTCACATGTTAATACATGTGGCTTGTGGTCATCTGTAGAGAGTTATGGACTCCCAGCCAGGGCCAGAGCTCCCAAGCTCAAACTCATTTCATCAAGACTTTGGTTATGAAGACATGAAGGCAGCTTTAGGGACATCCCATGTGATTTAGTAAATTAACCACTTGTTAACCATTCATCTGTAGGGTACAAACAAAACTCCTTTTAGGGACTGCTGAAGCAGGCAAAGGGTGAGGAATAGGGAAATAGGCAGCACTGGAGAGCCTTGGAACTGTATAGCTCTGCTATCAGTGTGTGGGAAAGTCCTCCCTACAATAGAATGCAAACTGTTAAAAGTTAGACATTTTAGGGACCAGCAGTTAGCGTAATGGCTATGTCGCTGGACTCCCACGTAGTCTACCATGGTTCGCATCCCGGACCCGGTGGCTTAAACTCACGCCGGGCACGTGTGTGTGCGTGCCCAAGATCCCTAGAGGAGAATGGAGGAGAAGGGATTGCAGCGTGGCCATCCCCCCAGGGGGGTGATTTCTCGCTTTCTGTCTCTCTGTCTCTCTGTCTGGCGAACGCACACGCCCTATAGCAAAAAATCCTCTCCCCC
>NW_006204309.1:547413-561789 GCF_000334495.1 Tupaia belangeri chinensis
AAAAAAACACTCTCCCCCCCCCCAAAAAAAAAAAGTTAGACATTTTAGTTTAGTTTTGCTCATGGCTATATCCCCAGGGTCCAGAACAGGGTCTGGCAAGTAGAGACTTGATAAAAATTTTTAAATGAATTAAGGAGTAAATAGATCAATGTGTGAACCAGCTTTGTTCTTTATTCTGTGATGTGGGCTTTCAATTGAAGACTTCTGATTTACACTGAAACTCTGATGAGACACCTAAAGGAGGAAGAAATGATATACTTTGAGCAGTGAACATCTAAACTCTTCTGGGAATGTCAAATAATCAAGTGATATCCTCCACAAAGTGACAGGACATTTCTGTGAGTTACAGTGTCCTCCACAGGTAAAACTGAAGCATAACGAACCCCATCAAACAAGCCGTTAACACGCTGGCCTCCTAGCTTGCTAGCCATAGCTAGCCTGCAGCAAGATTGTTTTTTGCTTCAAGACTCAGTGGTATGGTGATTGGCTTTCTTGAATACAGGAGAAGGGTCTCTTTTGCTCACTGCAACCGCCTTCCAGTGGTAACGTAATGAAAAGGCCCTAGAGTTTAAGCTACTCAGAATAAGTCCCTTTACCCAAAACGTTGAGTTTCAGGTAAATAGTGTGTAAAATTAAGCATATTTTCTTTGCCTCTTGGAAAATAAAAATAAAGTGTAAAAAAGATAGGAGGACATAAAGATTAAGAGTGATTTTTATGAAGGGAGGCAGTTATTTCACCAAGAATGCATTTTCTCTGGAAGTCTTGTGCCTTTAACTCTGGTCTATACAATTCTGAATTTTTGATTCCGTCAAGGAGTCAGCACATTTCTATTTTTCCTGCTCCTTGCTCAAAAAATAAATCGGACAAACCAACTACGCTAAAAAACAAAGTTCAGGCTGTACGTATATTTAGATTCTTTCACATAAGAACAGATTAAACAACAAACAGGAACTCTTCACTCTAAATATAGTCAATATCCATAGTGGGATGAAGAGTTTAGGGCAGATGAACCTAGGTTACTATTTACAGGAATGCGGCTTGAAATATTTTAATGGAGACAAATAAATGAAATATTCTTAAATATTTGTTGTTCATTGCTATAAGAAGTGGTACACATGGAAATATTAAGGGTTTTTTTGGGAAAGTTTTTTGCTATAGGGAGTGTGTGCTTAAGCCACTGGGTCAGGGACTCAAACCGCAGTCGACTATATGGGAATCCAGTGACATAGCCATTATGCCAACTACTGGTCCTAGAAATATTAAGAGTTTGAAAATGTTGAATTCCTAGATGGAAATAGATTCTTAATAATTTATAGAAGGGAAATTTTTGAGGTGCATTCTTTGCCCTTTAGAAATATGTATGAAGCAGCATTTGGTTAAGAAAACAGAGGGACCAGCAATTGGCATAATGGCTATGTCGCTGGACTTCCATGTAGTCAACCGCAGTTCACGTCCTGGACCCAGTGGCTTAAAACTCATGCTAGGGGACCAGCAGTTAGTGTAACGGCTATGTCGCTGGACTCCCACGTAGTCGACCGCGGTTCACGTCCCGGACCCGGTGGCTTAAAACTCACGCTGGGCGCGTGTGCGTATGTGCCCAAGATCCCGAGAGGAGAATGGAGAAGGGATTGTGGCATGACCATCCCCTCTGGGGGGTGATTTCTCGCTTTCTGTCTCTCTGTCTCTCTGTCTGTCTGTCCATCTGGTGAGCGCACGTGCCCTATAACAAAAACAAGAAAAAAGAAAGAAAACAGAAACTGCTTAAGTTATTTCAATTAGGAAGGAATTTAGCTTATGGAACTACAAAATATTGGAAGATAAAAAAAATCATGGAAACTATCACCAGCATCCAGAAAATCAAGAAGTACAAGAGCTGCAGGGACTCTCCTTCAGTTATCTCAGCTGTCTGCACCACCAAAGTGGGTTTTCTGAGGACCCTCAGAAGTCACTGCCGAAACCTCAGGTCTGTATCTACCAAGGACCCCGTGCCTCCTTACTACCACCAGAGCAGTAATGATGCCTTTCTTCAACCCGTTAAATACCATGCAAGTGTTTCATATTGGAGGACTCCAAACTAGAGTACTGCTTATGATGAATCTAGGAAGTGGAACCATTATGCTTCTAAGTCTCACTTCCAGGGTGAGTATAGAAAGCAGTGCACTGGACCAGCAGTTAGCATAATGGCTATGTCGCTGGACTCCCACGTAGTCGACCGCGGTTCGTGTCCCGGACCTGGTGGCTTAAAACTCACACCAGGTGCGTGTGCGTGCATGCCCAAGATCCCAAGAGGAGAATGGAGGAGAAGGGATTGCAGCATGGCCATCCCCCCTGGGGGGTGATTTCTCGCTTTCTGTCTCTCTGTCTCTGTCTGTCTGGCGAGCGCACGCACCCTATAGCAAAAACCTCTCAAAAAAAAAAAAGAAAAGAAAAGAAAAGAAAGCAGTGCACTGAGATGCGAAGAGGCTATCCTACCCAAGGTTGAAACCAGTGGGCTTGGTGTTCCTTCCCTCTGCTTCCTGCAGACAGACTAGAACCATTTGAATGTTCTATTCTCAAGAAGAGAACAAAGTATTCCCAGAGCCACCAGGCCACCAGTGGTTTTTTTTGTTTGTTTGTTTTGTTTTTGTTTTTGTTTTTTTAAGAGGTTTTTGCTATAGGGCGTGTGCGCTCACCAGACAGACAGAGAGAGGCATAGAGATAGAAAGCGAGAAATCACCCCCCAGGGGGGATGGTCACGCCGCAATCCCTTCTCCTCCATTCTTCTCTCAGGATCTTGGGCACGCACGCACACGCGCCCGGCGTGAGTTTTAAGCCACCGGGTCCGGGATGCGAACCACGGTCGACTACATGGGAATCCAGCGACATAGCCATTATGCAAACTGCTGGTCCCAAGGCCACCAGTGGTTTTAACAATCTTTTCTTTATGATGTTTATTTTACTTTTTTGCTATAGGGCATGTGTGCTCACTGCAAAGAGAGAGGGGGAGAGAGAGACAGACAGAGAAAGTGAGAAAGCCCTTGAAGGGGGAGGGTGGAGACCATGGCACAATCCCATCTTCCCCACTCTCCTGTCAGAATTTTGGGCATGCGTGCACATGCACCCAGTGTGATTTCAAGCTGCTGGGTCTGGTACCTAAACTGCACAGTCAGCCACGTGGAATCCGGTCACCTTAACTGCTCCTCCACCTGAACCCTTTATGATGTTTTTATTTTCTAAGTAAGGTAATCTCAGAGTCTCTTTTTACTAAAATTAGTTGATTTCTTTAAATAGTTAATTCTGCTAAAGTGGGTCTTTATGTATATAGCTCTCAAATGGCATCACAACTAAGACTTCAACAAATTTGAAAGTAAGGAGAAAACTAGTCTATAGGCATAAGTCAGACTAAAATTTTGCCAGGCTGAAACAAAACCCATCTTCGTAAAACTGGCATTACCATACACACCAGCAATTTCCTCTCCTGGAACTCTGAAAGCTTCCTAGCCTGTGACTCAGTTTCCTGCACGAAGGGGCTATTGCAACGGTAGTCAGGGGAGTCAGGGGAAGGAAATGCTTGCTCACCTTCGCTGTGTTTGGAATAAGCACTCCACATCAAAGAGGTGACTCACTCTGCCCACTTGCCAACCCTGAGCTTGTTTCCCACCACCCACCATCCTCCGCTGGCTATGCTGTTCTTGGCTGGAGAGGCCTTCCACCAGCAAGCCCAGGTCTGTGGAGTCTGGCACACTCACCTCTCTGGATGACGTGGCTTCCTGAGGTGGGTGCTTTGCAGGTTGGGACCTGAAAGCGACCACCAATTTTCCTGACCTGTGGTTCAAAGTATATGATTCAAAGTCAAGAAGCTTGGCTTTTACCTCCTTGAACACCACAAGGGGAAAGAGAATGACTTCATTTCCCTACTCCTGTTAACCCTAACTAAGTAACCTGAAAAATTTATTATTAGTACTTATTTTCATTGGTGTTGAAGAAACATGTGACTGTTGGCAGTCCCAGAAGCCATCAGGTTCCTTAGTGAGCTCCACAGCATTATCATGGTGTGGTGCAGATCGCAGGCATCTAGAAAATATTTGTTCTAGATGGATGGATGTGTCTCTCTGGATGGAAATCATCTTAGGGTTCATAACTTTGCTATATAGATTCCTAGAAAGAAAGAGTCCATACTTCCTTTAATAAAGTCCACTACCAGATTCAATATTGAGCAGAATGTGAATATAGAAAAATAAAGGGCTTTGGGATTCGTAGAGTTAGGCTTGAGTTGGAAACTCTGGGCAACAATCTCAAGTTCTAATCAAATCAACACAGCATGGTGCCGAAGGACTTTGGATTCAGATTGACCTGCTCTGGGATGTTGGAGGACCCCTTGTTAGCCATGTGACTGCGGGTACTTGGCTTCTCTAACCTTCGGTTTCCTTGTGCAATAAATAGAGTAATTAGGAAACGTTTCTCTCAAACTTGTTGGAAGGATTAAATACGACAATGCAAATAATGTTCTAAATGAAGAGCCTGTGGCACAATTAGCCTTTAATACATTTTAGTTACACTCTGAACCTATTTCCTAACGTGGAAAAAGAGAATGGAACATGCCATATTGTTCTGCAGAGGGATGTTACAGTTCAAATGAAGTAATATGAAGAAAGTGCCTCCCCAGTGTGATTCATTAGTTAACTCCTCTTAGCAGTAAGCCCATCCCCTTTTTCCAGCATTCAAATGAGGGCTTGCATCTGTTGTTTTTTTTGCATAATCCTTCACGATTTGCACATAGGTTCAACAGACCAGCGTTCAGAATGCTTACAGCACAACTACTTTCATTAATGATGACTATGAAAACCTGCATGCATTTAAGTATCATAGCCGTGGGTATTTTGCCAGTGAACAACCACATTGCCAGCTTTCCTACATCCATAGATATTTAGGAGAACTGTGGATTTACCATTGGCTAGGGGTATGGCTCTCTGTTTTGAGATAGTCTCAGGACTGACTGCTGTTAAAACCACACCTTCCAGCGCTGTCATTAGCAGTAGAATGACCTGCCCAGGTTGAGCAAAACTCCTCTTGCTCCTCTTTGCCTTTCAGGCAGCCAGTTAGATGTTTTTGGCCTGCTCTGCTAAATCATAATGCTTGTGGGGAATTTGGAGAAGAGTTGGTGTGAATGGGTTTATGTATTATCCAGATTGCCTCACCATTACTCAGTCAGTTGGAAAATTTCCAACCATTTCTATTTGATCCTAGTTACCTGAGGGATTTCAACTGACATCTGCTCTCAAAGCTCATTTGGAAAGAGCATGAGTATTACGTTTCATTCAGCAAACATTAAGCGAGAACCATTAGTAAGGAGCTGGTGCAAAATAGATGAAAGTTCCTTCTTATAAAAAGATTGATTTAGGTTCAAATCCCAGCTCCATCACTACTACCTGTATCACTCACAGCATGTCAATCTCAGAGCATCTCTTACTGATCTATAAAATAAAACTGTCTCTGCAATATTGTGAAGAACAAGAAATATTTGCTCTCATATAAACCCTTATGTAGTAATAACTATTCAATAAGTGGAAGCCATGATTAGTATAGTTTCCTTAACATTCTGAACTTTTCTAGCAAAAGAAAAACTGGTCAGTCCTCCCTATCTCATAAGGTTGTTATTAAATATAGAAAATGGGTAAGAAAGTGCTTTGTAAAACTACAAATGTAGTGTTACTGTAGTTATTTAGAGAGCAGACACTTAGAATCCAAGAAACACCGAAGGCTATACTAAATAGAGCAATCTCTCTTTGTTAGTATACAAGACAAGAAGACAAGAAAGGAATTAGCTTAAGGCATAACTAAGCATTTTTTACATACTTCTTACATTGATCCATCTTTGATATGTGTACTCATGACATTTGTAAAATAAATTTTGCCTGGTGGTGTTTTATTTATATGTACCTGTGTATGCTTGTCAGTATATATGTGACAGATGTGTGTGAGAGCATGCACATTAAACATTTTTATTTGACTGAATAGTTTTTATCGTATTGATTTTTTTTTTGAGAGTTTTTTGCTATAGGGCGCGTGCGCTCACCAGAAATACAGAGAGAGACAGAGAGACAGAAAGCGAGAAATCACCCCCCATGGGGGATGGCAACCCCGCAATCCCTTCTCCTCCATTCTCCTGGATCTTGGGATCTTGGGCACCCACACACACGCACCCAGCGTAAGTTTAAGCCACAAGGTCCGGGATTCGACCGGGTCCGGGAGTTCAGCGACATAGCCATTATGCTAACTGCTGGTCCCATCATCATACTGACTTTTAAGAAAGATTAGAATACAAGAGGGAAGAAGAAAAAAAGTCATATTTTGCTTATTATCTTACAAAAAAATTTTGTTGAGAGGCTTCTAGTGTAGAGTATGTGCACTCACCAGAAACACAGAGAGAGACAGAGAGACAGAAAGCGAGAAATCACCCCCCATGGGGGATGGCAACCCCGCAATCCCTTCTCCTCCATTCTCCTCGCGGGATCTTGGGCATGCACGCACACGCACCTGGCGTGAGTTTAAGCTACCGGGTCTGGTACTCGAACTGTGGTCGACTACATGGGAGTCCAGCGACATAGCCATTATGCCAACTGCTAGTCCCAATCTTACAACAAATTTTTTTCAGGAAAGTTTAACATAGCAGAAAAAAAAGGAAGTTTAAAAATATCACCTGTAGTCTAGTGACTAAGGGAGCTGGATCTCACATGGACAACTGTAGCTCAAATACCAGCCCAAATCCTGAAGGATGGAGAATGAAGGAAAAGAGATTCTGACATGTCCACACACATTGGAGGGTGATTTCTCCCTCTCTCTGTTTCTCTCTCTAGTGAGTACTCATGCCCTCTGGCAATTAAAACAAAACTTTAATATCACTAGTTGCATTCATTTATATATTGTATCCAAGATTTTCAAGGTATAGAGAAGTGCTTACATTAATACCTATTAATTCAATCTGTTCTTTAACTCTGAATAATGAATTACCATTTTAAACGCTGAGTTTCCTTACTAATCTGGGAAAATCCACACTTATTTGGAGAGGGAATTTATCCTCAGTTAATTGTCCTAGTTAATAAGCCCAACATTGGGGGCCAGCACATGACATGGTGGTTAAGGGTGTTATACTCCCACATGACAGACTGTGGTTCAGTCCTGGACCTGGCGGCTTGTTTGCTCACTTTCCATCCCTCTCTGGTCAAATTAAAATAAGATAAATCAAACAAATAAAGTTAAATAAAATAATTTTTTAAAAAAGCCCAATATTGGAATTGACTGTGACAACGTAGGCAATGTGAAAGGGAGGTGAATCGATTATTTGCGTAACTTGGGCAGTAAAGATAGCTGATGTAGGTATGTAACTCAGTCCTCCAAGTTTTGTGGTTAAGTTTTATTTGCCTACCTTGCCCAGGTAATTACATTAAATTTCCACATCACTTGGCTGAGTAGACAAGGTGAAGATGTTTAGCTCAGAGGGTTAAGAAAACCTTACTTGCATAATTGGTATTCTGTCTTCAAAACATCTATCCATGTATGCGTAACCAAATATTTGCCTGAACGTGCCTTTTGGAGTTTCTTAGATTGGTTGATATTTGCCATCCATGACTTTGACATTTTACAAACCTTCCTCACTCTCTCCTCTTCCTTACTTGCCTCTCCCTTTCTCTTTTTTCCTTCCAGTTGTTTTTCATAAAATTTTATAATGCTAGACTTTGATAGAACTGTAACAATCATAACTAATATTTCTCAAATTTCATTCATTCCTATGCAGCATTCATAGATTTTAGTTTCTCTAGTTATTTAATTAAAAACAGATTTCCTTTAAAAAAAGTGAAAATACCTACTTAGATACCTTCTAAAAATACTACATTGGGGCCAGCTTCTGGAATGGTGATTAAGACTGAGGGATCTCATATAGCCAGTCATGCAGTCTGAGTCCCAGACTTATTAAGAAATGTACCAGAAATGTGTACTTGTGCCCAATATCTGAAAAAGAGGGAAATACTGAGAAGGAATTGCAGCATGACCATGCCCCACAGACGTGCTTTCTTACTTTCCCTCTCTCGCTTTCTCGCTTTCTCCTGTGAGCACACCACCCCTCTGGTAAAATTGAAACAAACAAACAATGAACTATGTTCAAGAATCATGGATTTAATATGCTAATCTTTTCCTCACAAACTATAAAAAAAAAGTACAACAAATCTAGTTTGTACATGTACCACCTAAAGCATGTCATTTAACTTAGCGAAACATTATTCTAGTTCAACCTGCAGATGAAAATACAGAGGCCCAGAAAAGCATCATTATGTTTTCTAGAGCCAGTAACAAGTAGAGTTAATATTTGAAACCATGCTTTTAGACCCTTAAATCCAGGCCCATCTTGGTTATCTAGTTGGCAAACCTGTAAGACATAGTCGATAACCAAAATGTTACAGAAAATTCATCAGTGACAAAGTAATGAAAATAGCCCGTCTTCCTATTTATTTGTCCTTAAATAACTCCTAGGCCACCAGGTAAAACTAATGCTTTAAGACATTGGTCTTTGGGCCGGCAAGTGGCATGGTGATAAAAGCACTGGTCTCCAACATGGCCGACCATAGTTTGGGTCCTGGACCTGGCAGCTTGCTTTCTTTCTTTCCCTCTTTCTGTCTCTTTTTAGTGAGCACATATGCCCTATTGCAAAATAAATAAATAAATACATAAATACATTAATTACTTAAATTAAATAAATAATTCTTAAAAAATAATAAAAGGCAGTGGTCCTCAACACAAAACTGATCTAGGAGTTCACAAAGACTTTCCAAGAGCTTGAGTAGTGTAAAGGATATTTTCAGAGCCGTGATTTTTCCATGAATTCTTCCCTAAAAAGAGTCTGTAATTAAGGCATTCCTACTCATAATCACCTGCTTATAAAAGAAGATCACACTTTTTATCCACCTGGAATTGCATTATGATGCATTGTCTTTGAGAACACTTCAGCAGTGACACCAAATGCATGGAAAAATGACAATATTGCACCATGATGGTGTAGGCGTGGAAGAGGGAAAGAATTTCATGTCTAGGTAACAAATCACAGTTTTTCGCTTGCCACAAAAATAAGAAGGGCTAAACAAATTTTCAGTTGATAGCTAATAAAACTTTTGTTTGGTTGATAAGTAATTTCAGCACGAAAGTTGTACAAAAGTCCAAGAATTATGTTTCGCAACTTTAATAAAAATTATTTTATTACCATCTACAAATAAAGCATATTGTGTGTGTGCATGCCCTTCTAGCGTTTTCCTCCATTAAAGTGACAAACAAGAATAGGATTAATACTATTCTCTAAGTCATTCTAGCAATAAGTAATATTTATATGTAGATCTATGGGGAGAAAACCCAGCCCTCTCCATCTCATTTATATACTTTTCCATTGTATTTACTTTAATATATTTACAAATATTTTAATATTTTAGTATTATTATAGTAAATATAATTCAATAATATAATCTATTTTACTCAGCTGTTCCCTAATAATAATGAAATTAATACTTACTCTCAAAAATATTTTTAATATTTAAAATCTGTTAAGAAATTTAAAAATAAAATCAAATTTATATTTTTACTGAAAAGAAGCAAACAAGTCATTAGCATACTTTCAAGAGTAAAATATGAATTAAATGTTCTAAAATTAGGCTAACTTCTGATGAAGAAGGGAAATGGAAAAATAAGTTCAAAAATAAAAGAAAAAAGTAAAATTTCCTATTGTTAAAAAAGAGCACATTTACAAATTGCTGAGTTATTTAGATTGCTAATTGCAGGGATTCAAATCATTTGGTATCTAAATTCCATAGGATGCATTTTAAAATTATTTAACCATTTCATTTTAAAAGGTTAATGTTTAAAATAAGTTGGAACATTTAGAATTTGAAATTATTGACATTCTGAATAAGTTTTAGAGGTAACCTTAAACTTTTGGGAGGAGTTAGATTCTCACATTCATTTAGGCATACACAAATGGAAAGTTTGAAGACCATTGCTTTCAAGGCTGGAATCGATTTCCTGGCTACAGAATGCTCCGCAGAGAATCCTCAGCTTAGCACTAGTTTCCCAGAAATAAATGCATAGTAACCGTCCAAAGGAGCACTCTAGCCTTAGGACACTGCCAGAATTCCCGAGACAGACGTTCGGGTTCGGACGTTTGGGGCCCAGGTGAGCCTGGATATTCTGTAGTGTTTATTTGTGTCAGACTAACATCTACAGGAAAATCCAAATTCTATTAGAAAAGGCTGCACCGATAAGAAAGAATTCTTCTCCAACTCCCTGTATCACTATAGAATGTAATCTCTTTATATTTACCAGATAAAATAAAATAGTTCTTTTCTATATTCTTATAAATGTTAGACAAATTCAGGGTAATAACCAAATTGGAAATCGTTTAAATAAGAAAAATAGTACCACACGTTTAAAATACATACATAAACATGAAAACAACTATGCACTTTTTAAAGTGCTGTGTAATCAAGGTATTGTTTAGTTACTAAAATTTTGAAGTTTTGTTTGGTACTAAAGTTCAGGCTGAAGTTGTTTTTAAAAAGAGTTGATTCAGAACTTAACACTTTGCTTTAGTGATACATATATCTAATTCTTCTTTACTAGGGAAAATAAAAATTGTGACCTATTCCAGCAACACTATGTTTTGTATCATGAAAAGCTTATAACCAAAGGATATGAGGTTTCTAATTTTCATGCTTTTTTTCTTTTTTTCTGTTTTTTTTGCAACAGCTAAAAAATAAAGGAAAGGAAAAAGTTCCCCATACATTTAAAATTAGTGGATTTAAAAATTATTATTAAAGTTCAAAACCCACTAAAAATGATCCCGTTTAAGTTAATAATGTTCTGATCAACACTTAAAAACGTTCCAATCTGTCTGTAGGATAAAGGCAGCTTTTCGTTACAAGTTCAGGGCACTATGAAATATAAATCTTATTCTGCCTGCTAACCTTGGACCATTCAAAAGTGGTTGACTTTTCTTTCCCAACAGCATTTATCTTCATTTTCAGAAAAATAAAACAAAAATGATGAAATTTAACACTACATGTGGGCATTTACATTCAGAATTTTACAGATCTGAGAATCTGGAAATAAATTTAATATGAACGTCAACATAATTCTTTGAAATGTCGTCTTTTCCACAATAAGCACAATTTTGCCTATACCACTCATAGTTTACTTCCAGACTATTTCCAAGAAGCCATGGAAACTATTATTATCAGAAGAAAAATAATAGAAAAAAATCTCATTTAAAAAATTTGCCTCTATTGTAGACGTAAAAGTGATTCATTATAAATATTATATTGCTTGAAAAATCAGAAACTGAGGAATTCTCCAGAGCAATGAAGAAGAGACATCATATATAAGTATGCATTGCTTTTGCAAATTGAAATGTCTTCAGATACTGTTGATTAAAAAAAATTGTCGACAATTCTTGGTTGTTTCATTTATGTTACCTCCCTCGATGATTTTTTAAAAATAGAACAGACCTTAATTCAACATTTTTATTGGTATCGCAAAGATGCAATACTCCAAATTTTGCTCTGATTAAAAGAAATCTCAGGATTAATCCAAAGAAAATAATAGGAAGACTTGATAGAAAAGATAGACAAGTAGGATGACATTATTCTGGATTTAATCTTAGGGTGGGTGCAGCACAATATTCAGGTCATTTACTTAAGAGAAAGGAAGAGACAAGTTATACCTTGCTTTTTTGATAAAAATCACACAGCGATTCATACTTCACTTAGTGTTTAAATTTGTATATTTATCTACAATGTTTACCATAACTGTGTTCCAGGTTGACTAAGATTTAATCACAACTGACTAAGCAAGTAGGCATGAAAGAAAAGAAACTGTAATTGTTACTCCCTTATGCATATCCTTACAATATTCAGGACTTTAGATTCATCTATTCCCTGTGGCTAATTTCATCTTACCTTTTCTGTGGAAGATAAATGAACTTGAGGCATAATAACGAAATCAAAATGCAGAAAATATTTAATAACCTCTCAAGTGTTGTCCAGTAATGGCTAAAAATTTTAATGGATTAAAAAAGCAAGATACTTCAAGATGAAGCTGAATATCTCCTTCCCTGCCACGGGCTGCCAGAAACTCATTGAAGTGGATGATGAATGCAAACTTCATACTTTTTATGAGAAGTGTATGGCCATAGAAGTTGCTGCTGACACTTTGGGTCAAGAATAGAAGGGTTATGTAGTCCGAATCAGTGGTGGAAACGACAAACAAGGTTTCCCCATGAAGCAGGGTGTCTTGCCCCATGGCCGTGTCCGCCTGCTACTGAGTAAGGGACATTCCTGTTACAGACCAAGGAGAACTGGAGAAAGAAAGCGTAAATCTGTTCGGGGTTGCATTGTGGATGCCAATCTGAGCATTCTCAACTTGGTTATTGTTAAAAAAGGAGATAAGAATATTCCAGGATTGATACTACGGTGCCTTGTTGCCTGGGGCCTAAGAGAGCTAGAATTTGAAAACTTTTCAGTCTCTAAAGAAGATGATGTCCACCAGTATGTTGTAAGAAAGCCCTTAAATAAAGAAGGTAAGAAACATAGGATCAAAGCACCTACGATTTGACATCTTGTGACTCCTCATGTCCTGCAACACAAACACTGGCGTATGGCTCTCAAGAAACAACATACTGGGGACCAGCAGTTAGCGTAATGGCTATGTCGCTGGACTCCCACGTAGTTGACCACGGTTCGTGTCCCGGACCCAGTGGCTTAAAACTCACGCTGGGCGCGTGTACGTGCATGCCCAAAATCCCGAGAGGAGAATGGAGGAGAAGGGATTGCGGCGTGGCCATCCTCCCTTGGGGGTGATTTCTCACTTTCTATCTCTCTGTCTCTCTGTCTGTCTGGCGAGCACACGTGCCCTATAGCAAAAATCTCTCCAAAAAAAAAAAAAAAAGAAACAACATACTAAGAAAAATAAGGAAGGAAGAGGCAGCAGAATATGCTAAACTTTTGGCCAAGAGAATGAAGGAGGCTAAAGAAAAACACCAAAAACAAATTGCCAAGAGACACAGGCTGTCCTCTCAGAGCTTTTCCGTCTAAGTCTGAATCCAGTCAAAAATAAGATTTTTATAAGAGAAACAAATGAGATCAGATCTCAAAAAAAAAAAACAGTATTTTTCAAATGTGTCAGGGAGAATTGACCTCTCTCACTCACTCTTCATAGGACCTAAGTCTACCCAGAGCTTTGCTCTGAAACTTTGGACTAAAGTAAAAGCCCTTATCCTAGTCAAGTGGGCCAGAAGGTCAAGAGAGTTGTACATGTAACTATTCACCCCTCTCCATATCAGGCCAGAACAGAAGCTCTCAGTTCCCTTGTATAGCCAGGTGGAATCTTCTCACCTTCTGCGGGTTTAGGCAAGTCTTCTCTTCAACAAATGGCTTGGCAGGCTATGAGAAGAGTTTAACAAATTAAGCTCTTAAAGTTTGAGTGCAGTTCTATTTTTGAATGTGAATAAAAATCCATTGAAACAGTTGGATGTTTTAAAAATGTAAACAATATACCTGCTTAAAGATCTGTTTAATTATCATCGAAACATTTATCATCTTTAGCCTACCAATAGCAAAGGATAAAAGAAAACATTATTTCCTCTTTTCAGGTTGACATTTCATGTTAGATATCAAACAGTTTTTGGTAAAAGAAAACAAAAACCAAACAAATAAAGGTCACGGCCGAGGGCCTAGCGCAATGAGAGTTTTCCATCAGATTTCTTCTTTTTTTTTATTAATATATTCAATTATTTAATTAGGCTCTTGGCAAGAAATTCAGAACACCAGTTTGTGAGGATAAACTCCCTTTGTAAAGGCAAACATGGATCACAGGTCGCCCTGGCGCTGAGGAATAGCTTAGATTTTTGGTCAAATTTGCAAGTCCATAGCTTTCTGATCAACTCTGACCTGCTCCGTAATCCCATATTTCTCCTTCTCTGTGTCAAATATCTCGCCTTCCTGGCGTCTGAACTTCTGAAGCTTCTTTTTCTTTTTTTTTTCTTTTGGAGAGGTTTTCGCTATAGGGCACGTGCGCTCACCAGATAGACAGAGAGACAGAAAGCGAGAAATCACCTCCCAGGGGGGATGGCCACACCGCAATCTCTTCTCCTCCATTCTCCTCTTGGGATCTTGGGCACGCACGCACATGCGCCCGGTGTGAGTTTTAAGCCACCAGGTCCGGGATGTGAACCGCAGTCGACTACGTGGGAGTCCAGCAACATAGCCATTACGCTAACTGCTGATCCCAGAAGCTTCTTTTTCTTTCTTTTTTTTTTTTTTTTGGAGAGATTTTCACTTTAGGGGGCGGGGGCTTGCCAGACA
>NW_006204309.1:561886-589383 GCF_000334495.1 Tupaia belangeri chinensis
GCACGCACACGCGCCCGGCGTGAGTTTTAAGCCACCGGGTCCAGGACACGAACTGCGGTCGACTACGTGGGAGTCCAGCAACATAACCATTACGCTAACTGCTGGTTCCCAGAAGCTTCTTTTTCTTGAAGTAAGCATTGGGATTGAGCTGTTTTGGGATTCGCTAACATCAATTTTTGTGGAGGTGGCGATGACAAATTTCTGGTGAGTTCTATGCAGTGGAACTCGATTGAGAACCAGCGGTCCAGTCACAAGTAGCAAACCACTGTTCAGCTGCTTCAGGAAAACTACTCTTTTGCTTCTGCAGCGTCCAGTGAGGATGATCAGAATGGTCCCAGGAGTGATGCTAGCTCGCAGCTTTCTCACATGCTGACTGGAGGGTTTTATTGCTGTGGCTCAATGACTTTCAAGGTACATCTTCAGTAAGATAATACCTAGGCATTCTGTGAAGTTTAACCACCTGGGAACCACCATTCTTGTCCCTTCCAACTGGTTTTGTGACAGTGGCAAGAATCTTTTCCTTTTTCTTTTCAGTCCTGGATTTAGTGGTTGAGTATTTCCTCTTGTACATGGCCTTCCTAGAATACATGGCAGATGCAGAATATCTACTGATGCCCAGACTAGGATTTAGTTTAAATTTATTTATTTATTTATTTTAATTTGACCAGAGAGGGACAGAGTGAGAGAGAGAGAGAGAGAGAGAAAGTGAGAAAGCAAGCCGCTAGGCCTGGGACTTGAACCACAGTAGGCCATGTGGGAGTCCTGCGCCCTTATTCTTCATGCCATCTGCCGGCTCTGGGGTTACCCTTTATAACCTTGCCACTGGCCTCAGCCTTCTTGGCTTCGTGCCTCTTCCCCTTAGCATCCTGCTTCTCAGCTTTTTCACCTGCCATCTTATATAGGGGGAAAGAGAGCCCATCAGATTTCTTGACTGGTCCAAACTCTTAATAGATAAGGACTCACAAACAATAAAAAAAGAAAAATGTTCCCTTTGTAAAACACAATAATAGCAAGTTATTTTCAGACTGTTATTGGCTTAATATAATTTAGTTTACAAAGCCAGAACTCAACAGATAATAAAAGACAAAACCCAAATCCTTTGAAAACTAAACTCATAAGCTGACAAAGTTTCCTTTTTTCTCTTTACAAATATAAAGTCTACATACTTTTTCTTTTCTTTTTTTTTTTGAGGTTGGTATGTGTAATGTTTTTTTCAATAATTATTTATTTTATTTATTCATTCATTTATTTTTTAATTTGACCAGAGAGAGACAGGGGGTGAGAGTGAGAGAGAGAGAGGGAAGTGAGAAAGCAAGTCACCAGATTCAGGACTCGAATCCTGGTTGGCCATGTGGGAGTGTCTAGCGCCTTAACCACCACGCCACCTGCTGGTCCCCATACTTTTTTTTCTTGATCATACTTGCGGAATATTATTATTATTGTCACAGTAGTGTCTCATGCATTAGAAATGTCATTGACAATTAGTGTCTTTGTAATGTTTAGTAAATATTCATGTAGGTATTTTCTAAAAGAATAATGCTTCCAAACCCAGTTAATTTTATGTCTACAATTCAGGTCAGAAACACTTTTCAATGTAGAAATTTCCCTGGAAGGTTATCGCTCTTGATTAGCGTTCCTCGGAGAGGAGCGTTCTACCTGGTTTATTCTTCTTCCTTTCATTCCATCTTCACGCCTGACAATCATGCGAGAAATATTTTGACAAGTCTAAAGCTTTCAATCAAAGTAAAAAGCACTGCACTAAAAACAGCAGGAAAAAAAAATACTTCTAAAGGCTTCATTTCATTACTTACTTGTCACTTAAAAAGAAATACGTCAGATTTGAAACTTGATTAGTAAGTTTACCTCATAATTTCAATAACCGATATATCACATTGTGTACTTTTTATTTTTAAGGAATTATTGGTAAAGTGTGCAGAGAATGAATATCCAGTATTTGTATTGCCTATTTAGATCATTTGTATTGCCTGTTTGATTCTAAGACTGATGTAGTCATTTTCTAGAATTTTAGACTTGAGCATTTGCTCTTATATTTTCAGAAGATGACATTAAATGAGAAAAAAAATAAATAACACCGCGATGTAAGCCACACCGTGCACTTCCATTTGCCCTACCCCCCCTGGCCATCGTGTCTTTTTTTCATGTAAAATTGCAGAGTACTGGAGACCAAGGGGACATTAGAAATCTTGGCATTCCAGTATACAGATAAGCAAACCAAAACCCAAGGAACCATATGGTTTTGTACAAAAATCATGAGTTCTGGAGTCAAATAAACCAGGCTAGAATTCTGTCTTAGAAACTAGGTAAACTTGGCTAAGTTATTTATGTTTTCTGAGCCTTTGCTGTTCTCCTTTGTCGAATGGGACTTAGAATTCCTATCTTCTAAGAATGTCATGGAAGAGTTCATTAAAATGATGTATTTGAATGCCTGGTAAACAGTAGACAGTACTTTTTAATTCTCTTGTCTTTTTAAGATAATAAATTAGTGACTGAAACTTGCCCTAGATTTCAAGCAAAACAGACTTTTACTTGGTGCTATTTCTATCACAGTTTGCTAAAGGGTCTTTAAAGAAGCTTTAGCTCCTGAAATTGAAATCTTTCATCCATTCCATTCACAATTCTGGTCAATGAATGGGACTGACTGTACCCAAGGTAGTAACCTCTACAGTTTGTCCAAGTAGAGGCAGGAGATGCATCAATCATTTTCCAATGAGAAATTCCCAGTGGCTCAAACTGAGAAGATAGTCTCAAGTTGAGGGTGGACTTCACTGGACATCAGTGATAGTTGACTGATCATTAAGTAAAATACTCTGGAGTTAATATCCAAACCTTCATTCACAGAGTTAATATTCACACCTTCATTATGAACTCCATGACCCCGGAAGTCTTTAACTCATGCCCTCTTAAGGACATATGTGCAGAAGATTTCTCAAATTCTAATTTCTAGTCCTAGTTAAATTTCATTTTTCTTCTTTACCAAATAATTTGGAGGCTATTTACTTTCTCTTTTATCCATCATGATTTATTCATAGATAATCTATCCCTACTCACAGTTATTTTTGTAGGTGTTCTAGAACCCAGTTTTCCTGTTTAAACAAAAAAAAAAACAATTCAATCCTTAACTTGTTTTGGTTCCTTTCCAGAACCAGTCCATAGCAACACCATTAGCCCAGAAGTTGAAAAACTGCTTCTTGCAGACCAAGCCTAGTACTTGCCTGTTCTTACGTGAGCTAAGAATAATTTTAATATCCTCCAATAGCTGAAAAAAACTTGAAAGTTGAAAATTTCATGACACATAGAAAATTAGGTGAAGTCAAATGTGATTAATTATGGATAAGTCTTAGTGAACATAGCCATACTCATCATTTAGCTATCACCTTTCTCTACCATTTCACTGCAGTGACAGAGTTGAACAGCTGTCAAAGACTATGAGGGAACTTCAAAAAGTCTGTGGAAAGTCGAATCAAAGCACGTTTGTTTCTGTGCAAAGATCTTTGCAATCTATGCAGTTTTTTCATACTATGCATTTTCTGTTGATGTTATGAAGACCCCTTGTACAGCCTGCAAAGCTTAAATTTTTTACTGCCGGTTCTTTACAGAAAACAAAAAATTGCTGACTCCTGCCAGACTCAAAGTTGAACTCTCTCCCTGACCTCTAAAACTAATCTTTTATATTATTCTTGGCATATGTTTTTTCTAATCTATCTAACTCCCTCCATCCTAGGCAAGTAGTCATTTTATTTTCCATGTGCAACTGTGATGGCATCTTAAACGGTCTCATAACATATACCTTTACTCCTCCAATCTATTCAGAAAGAAAATATTCAAATTCAGTCAGGCCATATTTGTGCTTAATATCTTTTAATTCCTTCCCACTGACATTTAGAAGAAAAACACAGATTCTTCATATGACTCTCTGTTGTCCACATGAGCTGGCTTGCCGTGGCTGTTGTTTGACTTTTTGCCTCTCTCCCTTTCAGCCCAGCGCTGTATGTACTTTGTTTTCTTTTGTTTTTGCTAAGGTCTTAGAACATGCTGTTCTTAACTATGATCATTTTGCCCACCCTGTCCTTGGTAGCTAACTCTTATTCACCACTGAAATCCAGCTCAAATGCCACTTCTTCATAGAAAACTTTACTGATTCCCTCATAAATAACAATACCTTTATTTATTTCTATTCTACCTGATATTTTTTATTTTTAAACCATGTATCACTCAAATAATGTACTTACTTAATATCTGTCCTTCCTTCAATAAACTACAAGCTTCAGCAGAGCAGAAACCCTTTGTGTTTTGCTCACCAGCGTATTCCAGATGTTCAGCGCAGTGCTTGACACAGACTGGGTGCTTAATAAGCCCTTGCTGAAAGAAAAACTACACTGAGAGTACCCGTATCCTGATCGGCCTAAGCTTTTCCTAAGGAATTGGAAGTTTGTTCTTCACGTCTACTGTATTTATTTATGTTTAACATATTAGATATATATATTTTAAAGTTATATTACAGGTTAAAAGCTAGGTCTGAGAGAAGAGATAAAAACTTTTTGGAAAAATATTTGAGCTCTTTACAAAGAAGAACACATACTTGAATTTAGGAATTCATGTTTTTTCAAAAATCAGTCACATTACTGCAGAGTTAGATCTTGTATATTTTCCACAGTACCTAACTCAGTGTTCAGTAAATATTTATGAAACAGAACTAAGTCAAAAATTTTAAACATTTGTCATGTTGTCTGTTGGGAGTGTCACTGGGTAAGTGATATTATTACCATGTGTTCAGTTTAGGACCTCAGTTTTTCGTTTTTTCTCCTAAGGTTTTCTCTTGGATGGATTTTAAATCATACTGCAAGTCAGCCTGTCTGCAGACATCTTCTGAGTTCACTTAAATGCAGCGAGCATAGACCCAGACTTTCAATATCGTAGCCATTCTTACAGACTTGAGGCTTATCCCGTCAGCCTAGAGGGGTGGTGAGAAGGTAAAGCCTCCTAATTTTATTTCCCATGTTCTTCGTCAGCTGTCATCAGGAAGCAACATAACTCTGAAAGAACCACTGTAGTCTCTTATTCCAGTCACTTCTGCTCGTCTGAGATCAGACAGATGGAAACTCACCAGTAGTCTCCTCGAAGCTAAATCGGCACACATGCAGGGTAGAAAATACTCGTAGACAGGCTTAAGGTGTTAAGAGAGAAGGATTAGGAAGAACTTCCTGTATCACTTAGGCCTGATATAGCCACCCGTTTGTGTATACTTCTGTCACATAGCTGTGTTCTGTTATAAGGAAAATGGAAGTTATGCAGGATTGTTTTTAAAGGGAGGTTCCCATAGCATTTTTTATTTTTACTCTTTTAACTTTTAAAAAACTTTATTGAGAGGGACTAGCAGTTTGCATAATGGTATGTCATTGGACTCCCATGTAGTCTTCGGCGGTTCAAGTCCCGGACCCGGTGGCTTAAAATCATGCCAGGCAGGTGTGTGTGTGTGCGTTCCCATGATCCCAGGAGGAGAATGGAGAAGGGATTGTGGCATGGCCATCTCCCCTGGGGGGGTGATTTCTCGCTTTCTGTCTCTCTGTCTCTCTCTGTCTTTCTGGCCAGTGCATGTGCCCTGCAGCAAAAACCTCTCCCCACCCCACCCCCACAAAAAAAGCAAACTTTATTGAGAAACACGACACATGCAAAGTATATAAAACATATACAGAGAGTTTAATGAGTAAACAAAAAATGAGCATCTATATAACCAACATCAAAATATTTTTAATTGAATAAGCATAAAACTTTGTTAGTACTTACTTTTTATATGGTTATTTAAAAATGTTCTATGCGTATATGTGATATGAACTCTTCAGTTGATGGATACAATGCTCCATATGAGTCTTTCATGTCAAATTTACTAATGCTGTTGTTAAAATCTTTCCTTACTGACTTCTGTGTGTAGATACCTGTATGGGCTTACACTGGCAATCTCACTTCCTCTTTAGATGTGAACTTCATAAGGGCAGAGGCCGTGTCTACTTTCCTGTGGACCTATTCATTGTTCTGTTTCCAAGCACATTACATATAGTCAGTGCTCATCAAATACTGGAGTCAGTGAGTGAATGAACTTTCTCCAACTCTCCAGTCTCATAAGAGGGGCTATAGCCTACTGCTGCCTCAAAACTACTTTTGCTCCATTATTTCTCTTCTTCTAAAGTATAATTCAGTATTAAATTTTAGATTTTCAAAGAACTGAAAGGTACTTGGTTCAGGCCTCTCGTATTAAGATCAGTTCTAATGCTTACGCTATTTCCTACCTATCCTCAACACAGCTATCTTTTGGACCTATGTTCTGCCATTTTTCTTACTATAGTATCTGCATTCTGGGATAAAGTGGTCAACTATTTATGTTTCTCTGGGCACTAGTTAAATTATTTTTCTAAGTCAAATGTTTCTCCGATTTTCTTTTCTTATTTTTTTTTCTATTTTATCCTAAATTATTTTTCTAGACTTGAGAAGCTCTTCCTAACTTTTTTCATAATAACTCATAGTCCTGACAGATTTCTCAGCTCCAACTTTACTCGAAACATCAGGCTTTTATAAGTTCCATTAGTATTTCTCTTTGTACCTCAAATCTCTTTGGGTCTATGTTCTCTTTGGTCTCTACCAGCCTCCCCACATCTCTCCCACACTGGGATTGTCCCTGCCCCCAATTTCTGACAAAGAAACTCCCTCTTCTCTGCATTTCCTTCATGTTCACCTGTACAACCTTTAGGAATTGCCTTTCTCTAACATTTGCATCTTTAAATTCTACTTTTCCTGCCTCTTTCCCCTGGCCTACAAACAATTTTAGTTCTCACCTAGCCTGCAATACCTTTCCTCTAATCTCTTCTCTTCAAAAAGTACCATTTTGTCTTTTTGAAACTGTCTACTGTATTAAAAAAGTAGTCTCTTTCTCACTACCTCCTCCCCCACTAGACTATAAAATTCAACATTCTCAACCATGACACGTGGATTTCAGTTCTAATGAGTCCCAAATATTTGTGGGAATATAGGTTTTTTTTGTTTGTTCGTTTTTTTTTGTTTGTTTGTTTTTTTGTGAGTGAGCTTTTTGCTACAGGACACCTGCGCTTGCTGGAGAGACAGAGAGACAGAATGTGAGAAATCACCCCCCGGGGGCATGGCCATTCCATACATGCTCTGTGTGAGGTTCAAGTCACAGGGAACTTGAACCAAGGTCAACTACATGAGAGCCCAGCAACATAACCATTACTCCATCTGCTGGTCCCTACAGTATAATTTTGTTAGTACATGGATACAATATGTAATGATTAAATGAGGGTAATTAGTATATCAATTATCTCTGCCAGTTGTTGGTACTTTTCATCGGAAACATTAAAAATCCTCTTTTTTAGCTACTCTGAGATATGTAGTAAATCGTTAACTATATCTACCTTCCTGTATTTTAGAACACTAGAAATCATTCCTCTTCTATCTGTAATTTGGCTTCCCTTAATCAGCAGCCCTCTACCCTCCCTGTATTCTTCCAGTGGGTCTTTATTCCTTCCAACCTGTCTGCAGTATTGGGCACCGCTGGCTTTCTGCTCCATAAATCTCTCCTGCCTTAGCATCGGTGACATTAATTGATTCCCCTTCTACCCCACTGACTGCTTCTCGTCACTTCTTACCTCTGCCGTGACAAGAATTCCATTTTGCTTAGTGTTTATAGGTATTTGTTTCCTTCTCCTCAAACCTGTGACTTTTCCAGGTTGTGAACTTTAGGAGCAGAATTGAATTCTTACCTCTCTTTGATTCTCTGTCCCCTACAGCAGGATAAAATAAATACATTCACAATAAGTACTTAGTGCATTGCATAAAAGAGTAGAATTCTAACCTTTTATAAAAGCAGGAGAGCCTTTGACGGTCTCAGCGTGGTATCTTGTTCAATGAAATAATTTGGGCACAAATTAGGACCAATTCTAATTTGTACTACAGACTCTGCAATAAATAAAATGGATTTTATTTTTAATATATAGCCAAAAAATGAATTAAAATTTCTTCTATTACTTTCACTATCAGTATCTTTTCTAAATTATTGCCTACTCTTAAAACCCTGACTCTCCCTATCCTGCGGGTAGAGCGAGACGAACAGATAGATACATATGCCTGTCTTCCACCTCCTTCAACTATACACATTTTCACTTGGTCTCATTTTGAAATAAGTTGCTAGGAAAGGCAGTATATTAATAGCTCTGGATAGTAGATGTCAGTTCCTGCTTTTCTAATAATAATTCCTTATTCTCCAAGAAAAGATTCTTTATTATTCTCCAGATTTGTTGCATTAGAAATCAGTGGACTTTCTCTAAGGATATTTTTTTAAAGTTCAATTCATATGAGCAATCATTTTCAGAGACATGAGAAAGGAAAAGGAGAAACAGAAAACCAAAAAGTTCACATATAATTGAAAAGAAATTTCCACCAAGATGGGGATGATCAGTCGAAGTGAATGACTCAGGGAGAGTGCAGACATCTGCCACAATATGCTGGGGGTGCACGGACAAGAAACGAGTTACTAATGAAGTGCTAATGGTCGCAAAGGCCTTATTTTTAATTTGTATAAATCATAGAGGATGTATGATGACCTCTTTAGGAAAATCACTGCTGTTCAATTGCATCACATCTTCTTTCTTTCTTTCTTTCTTTCTTTCTTTCTTTCTTTCTTTCTTTGTTTCAAGAGGTTTTTGCTATAGGGCACGTGCGCTCGCCAGAAAGACAGAGAGAGACAGAGAGACAGAAAGCGAGAAATCACCCCCCAGGGGGGATGGCCACGCTGCATTCCCTTCTCCTCCATTCTCCTCTCAGGATCCTGGGCATGCACGCACATGCACCCGGTGTGAGTTTAAGACACCGGGTCCAGGACACGAACCGTGGCTGATGACATGGGAGTCCAGCGACATAGCCATTACCGCTGATGCTGATCCCAACATCACACTAATTTTCTAAATAAGCTAGCCAGAAAAATATATTATGATCAGTGTTTGTTGCAGAAAATAGCCTGCCCTAACTATGTTGAGACCTATGAGAAAGTTTACTGTGGTACTAAAGATAGTTGTATGTAAATCAATATGTAAATATAAAACTGTGCAATAAGTTTGATATTAAATAATAAGACAGAGACCAGCAGTTAATGTAATGGCTATGTCGCTGAACTCCCATGTAGTCCACTGCAGTTCGAGTCCTGGATCTGGTGGCTTAAACTCACACTGGGCACGTATACGTGCATGCCTAAGATGCCAAGAGGAGAATGGAGGAGAAGGGATTGCAGCGTGGCCATCCCCCCCCCCCCGGGGAGGGGGGTGATTTCTCACTTTCTATCTCTCTGTCTCTCTCTGTCTTTCTGGCGAGTGCACGTGCTCTATAGCAAAAACCTCTCAAAAGAAAAAAGAAAAAAAAGTAATAAGACAAAAACCAGTGAAAGACAGCTGGTCCAAAACATCTTTTACCAAGGAAAATATATTGTCAGGGCATCTGACACAAGTTCTTATTCTTTCTCATAGCATATCCTAAACACAGGCATATGAACTTTGAGATAAAGTGCAGGGAGACAAACCACATCCTTTTCATGTTCTGTTTTCCTTCCTGACCAAGCCAGAACAGATAAGAGCTCAACTAGTGACTGATACAGTGAGGTGGCACTCCAGGCACCTGGGCCAAAACAAAATGTAGCTCAGAGGGACCAGCAGTTAGCGTAATGGCTATGTCACTGGACTCCCACGTAGTCGACCGTGGTGAGCGCCCCGGACCGGTGGCTTAAAACACGCCAGGCACGTGTGCGTGCGTGCCCAAGATCCTGAGAGGAGAATGGAGGAGAAGGGATTGAGGTGTGGCCACCCCCCTCAGGGTGATTTCTCACTTTCTGTCTCTCTGTCTCTCTCTGTCTGTCTGGCGAGCGCTCGCACCCTATAGCAAAAACCTCTCAAAACAAAACAAAACAAAACAAAACAAAACCAAAAAACCAAATGTAGCTCAGACAGTCAGGGAAGTTCTTGTCAGAGGGCAGGACCTGCATTTGGGCCTCACGCTGACAGCAGGAAGCACTAATCTGAATCTCATCGATTCCAACATTCCTCATTCCATGGGGCAGTTCTAGTGCCTTTGCCTGGGGTTCCACTTGCTCTTCATATTCTCTGACCTAATAAAACTTGAAGTGGCTGTGAGAGGGGGGTGGGAAGTGGTGGGGAGAGGGGAAGAGAAAGAATCAAAGGGAAAAAGAAAGAAGCAGGGAACCAGCAGTTAGCGTAATGGCTATGTCGCTGGACTCCCACGTAGTCGACCGCGGTTCGCATCCCAGACCCGGTGGCTTAAAACTCAGGCCAGGTGCGTATGCGTGCGTGCCCAAGATCCCGAAAGGAGAATGGAGGAGAAGGGATTGCGGTGTGACCATCCCCCCGGGGGGTGATTTCTCGCTTTCTATCTCTATGTCTCTCTCTCTGTCTGTCTGGCGAGCGCACGCGCCCTATAGCAAAAACCTCTAAAAATTAAAAATAAAAAAAAAGAAAATGAAAAAGAAAAAGAAAGAAGCAAAACATTTCAGAAACACAAAGTGGAAAATCATCTGTTGGTGATAATATGAATGGTAATATCTTTGAGCAGTGTATTCTGGATGGGAAAATTCATTTTGTATGCTGTAATGATATACAGTGATTGTAAAATAAAAACAAAACCCTTGAAGTGGTTAGATTTAAGTATAATTATTTAGTAGGATAAATAAGAAAAATATACTCATTTTTAGTTATTTAATTTAATAAATATCCCTATCCTCTATAAAAGTATGTACAATTAGAAGAAAGAATAGAAACAGAAGATAAGAGGTAAAGATAAGAAGAGTGCAAATATGACAACTTAGCAGTCAGCATAATAGTCATGATTAATTTTTTTGAGAGAAATTTTTGCTATAGGGACCGTGCACTCGCCAGAGAGAGACAATCAGAGACAGAAAGTGAGAAATCACCCCCCCATACACCCCCCAGGGGAGATGTCATCCATGATCTCTTCTCCATTCCTTCTCAGTATTTTGGGCACACATACACATGCACCCAGGATGAGTTTTAAGCTGCTGGATCCAAGACT
Source organism: Tupaia belangeri chinensis (assembly GCF_000334495.1). Lineage (NCBI taxonomy): Eukaryota > Metazoa > Chordata > Mammalia > Scandentia > Tupaiidae > Tupaia > Tupaia belangeri. The sequence goes on from NW_006204309.1 coordinate 573,005, forward strand.
CAATCCATGGTTGACTATGTTCAGCAATATAACCATTATGCCATCTACTGGTTCTTTTTTATTTTTTTTGGAGAGGTTTTTGCTATAGGATGCGTGCACTCATCAGAAAAACAGAGAGAGACAGAGAGACAAAAAGTGAGAAATCACCCCCCAGGAGGGATGGTTACACCGCAATCCCTTCTCCTCCATTCTCCTCTCGGGATCTTGGGCACGCATGCACACGTGTCCGGCGTGAGTTTAAGCCCCTGAGTCCAGGACATGAACCGCAGTTGGCTACATGGGAGTCCAGCAACATAGTCATTACGCTAACTGCTGGTCCCACTTCTAGTTCTTTTTCAAACTAGATTATGATATCCTTGGCAACAAAATGCAGGATCAACCTCTTGATCACTTGTAGACTTTTTTTTGTTTGGCTGTGGACCAGCAACATATCATGTGGGACTTTGTTAAAAATGCAGATTCTTGGTACAGCCATAATGGAAAAAGTATGGAGTTTCCTCAACAATTAAAAAATAGAACTATTATATAGTCCGGTGATCTCACTATTGGATATATATCCAAAGGAAATGAAATCAGTGTGTGTAAGAGAGGTCTGCACTCTCACGTTCTTTGCAGCTTTATTCACAATCGCCAAGACATGGAGAACGTGTTCATTAAAAGATGAATAGAGACCAGTAAATGGTGTAATGGTTACATCATTGGACTCCCATGTTGTCGACCATGGTTTGAGCCTCAGACCCAGTGACTTAAAACTCACACCAGGCACATGTGCATACATGCCCAAAATCCCAAGAGGAGAAGGGATTGCGGTGTAACCATCCCTCCTGGGGGCTGATTTCTTGCTTTCTGGCTCTCTGTGTGTCTCTGGTGAGTGCACGTGCCCTATAGCAAAAATCTCTCTCTGGAAAAAGAAAAAGATGAATAAAGAAAATGTGGAAAGGAATACTATTTAGCCTTATAAAGAAGGACATTCTGTTATACAGATGAACCCAGAAAACATGATGTGAAGTGAAATAAAAGACTCAGAGAAACAAATATTGCATGATCTCTTATACATGGAATCTAAAAACGTTGCATTCACAGAAGTACAGAGCAGACTGGTGGTTACCAGGGGCTGAGGGTGTGGAGGCAGGCTGGGAAGATATTGGTCATAGGATACAAAATTTTAGTTAGGAGGACTATAGTCAAGAGCTCCACTGCATAACATGGTGACTATAGTTAATCACAAGGTATTGTATTATTGCAAATCGCTAAGAGAGTAAATATTAAGTATTCTCAACCCAACACAAAATGGTAAGTATGAGAGGTAATACATATGTTAAGGAGTGGAGTTCTATTGAGCCATTTCACGATGCATACATATTTCAAAATATCATGTCACAGATAATAAATATATACAATTTTGACAATAACAAAAAATAAATACAGGACCAGCATATGGTATAATGGCTACATTGCTTGAAACTCCCATACAGTTGACTGTGGTTCAAGTCCTAGACCTGGCAGCTTGAAAGTCACACTGAGTGCATGTTCATGTGTACCCAAAATCTTGGGAGGGGAATGGAGGAGGAGGAATTGCTGTGTGGTCATCCCTCCTGGGGGCTGATTTCTTGCTTTCTATCTCTCTGTCTCTTTTATTTTCTCCAGTGAGCATACGTGTCCTATAGCAGAAATATCTAAAAAAAAAAAAAAGAAAAGAAAGAAAGAAAAATAAAAACATTAGAAAGAAAAATAGGGACCAGCAGTTGGTGTAATGGCTATGTCACTGGACTCCCATGTAGTCAACCATTATTTGAGTCCTGGACCCAGTGGCTTAAACTCATGCCAGGCATGTGGGTGTGCGTGCCCAAGATCCCAAGAGGCAAGTGAAGGAGAAGAGATTATGGTGTAGCCATTCCCCCCGGGGGTGATTTCTTGTTTTTTTGTCTCTGTCTCTCTCTGTCTTTCTGGCAAGTGCATGTGCCCTATAGCAAAAACCTCTCAAAAAAGAGAAAAAAAAAAGAAAGAAAGAAAAGAAAGAAAAAGATATGCAAATTCTCAGTCTCTATTCTAGCCCCACTAAAGCAAAACCCTTGAGAATGAGGTCAAGGGATCTTTATTTAACAAGCCCCCAAGTGATTCCAATGCACATTAAAGCATGAGAAGCCCTGTTGTACTATCTGAGGTAGTGAATTCGGAAAAAATCTTTTGTGCAGCAACAGATCACCAGCAAAGTGCTTTGCCCTGAAGTGCTGAGTGAGCATGCGAGCCCTTGGTTGGGAGGAACCGTTTTGGAGCCAATGGGCAGCCCCCAAGCAAGCACAAGTATTCTGGGCACAGGGACTCCACTGTACGGCTGCCAGAGCCTACCTCTTAAAGAAGTACCCAGCCAGCCAAGAAACAAATGCCATTTCTTTCACTTCCTTTTTCTTCTCTTTCCCAACCCATGGCACTGCTGACCTGCACACCAGATTTAATTACAGGTTGGGAGAGAAAGTCGAGTGTTTGGATTTTGTTCCCTAAGGAAAAAACCGACTTATTTCCCCTGGTGAGATCTGTGCTTTCAGAAAGACAGAGAGAATGCATGGGCAGGGACGCCTGAAAGATTAGCATCCTCTACGAGAGCTTCAAGTAACCTCCAGGATGAACTGAAAACAGGATGAAGAATAGCCAAGAAATGTAGTTCAGCCTTCTGGGATTTATGGGACAGTCAACAATATCTGGAGACGAACTAGAGACCTGCCCACATCCTACACCAGCCCACACACAGACCTGGAGACATGCTGCTGACAGCATGGTGGTTAGCAGCATTCGGCATGAACATTAGGCTCACAAGTCTAGACCCATAGTTCCCAAATATAAGCCTATTACTTTGTCTTTATTCTTTTTTTTTTTTTAATTGCCAGAGGGCACCTGTGCTCACCAGAGACATAGGAAAGGGAAGAAAGTATCCCTAATGGAACAGATCATGCTGCAATCCCTTCTTCATTTTTCCATCCTTCACGATTTGGGGCTTGTGCATGCATGCACATGTGCGCACTCACACACACGCGTGCATGCCTACTGTGTTTTTCAAGTCACTGGGGCTGAGATTTGAACCAAGGTTGCCATGTGGGATCTGGCTCCCTTAACTACTGGACTACATGACTGGTTCAACTTTATTCTTTTAAGTAGTCTCTTTGGAATACTTGAGATAGATGTCAGAGGAAATGGTTGTCTTTTCAATGCATCAAAAATACACATATGGGGGACCAGCAGTTAGCATAATGGCTATGTCACTGGACTCCCATGTAGTCGACTGTGGTTCGAATCCTGGTCCCGGTGGCTTAAACTCACGCCGGGTGTGTGTGCGTGCATGCCCAAGATCCCAAGAGGAGAATGAGAAGGGATTGTGGCATGGCCATCTCCCCTGGGGGGTGATTTCTTGCTTTCTGTCTCTCTGTCTCTCTGGTGAGCATACATGCCCTATAGCAAAAACCTCTCCAAAAAAAATTACACATATGGGAATGCAAAATTGTAGGAGAAATGCCATCTCTCTCATAGGGTTGATAACCTAAATATCACCCCTTCTTTGCTTGCATTGAAACAACAGCTAAGATCTCAGATAGAATAAGTTGATGAGATAAAAAGATCATTTATGTTAGGTGCTTTTTACTACAATTAAAAATAAAACGAAGCACACGGATATACTTTATCTTTGCTATTTTTACATATTTTCTTATGAATCAAAAAGGCACATCAATAGGCTGCTCTCTTTTGGTAAATCATGTCAAATTTCTGCCTAAAGCTTTATCTGCAGGACCCAAAAGAAACTTGGCCTTTCTCTTCAATTTAGGCAAGGTTTTAGTCACCAAGAAAATTAAAATGAAATATGAAAGATTAGTATTAATCTTTCTTCATAGTTTAACATATTTATGTTTAAATAAAATAAACTAAATGAAGTTATTCTTTAAAACGAAAATTAATAAGAACAGGAAGATGCAAATAGTAAGAATTTTTTGGTGTTCAGTTTGGTATTCGCAATTGTGAAGAAAGAAAATGCTAATTTCCCACAATCCAGTCCAGACTGGAAACCTGCTTGGATGAGTGACCTATTATGATAAGGAGAAGAAGCTCTAGTTACAGCTTTTAGAAAACTTCAATTTTCTTTCAACACAACAAGCATCACTTTTGACAGCCTTGCTCCACAGGAGACAGAAGCTCTTAGAATTTTGCAATCACTCAATCAGCCCCATTCTTTGCTTTAGAGGTCAGAGGCCCAGAAGTTATAAAGTTGATGTGAACCTTTTGATAGTGTCCAGAGGGAGAAACAACTTTACCTGCAGAGAAACTCTGAGAGAATTTCTTTCTTTTAAATACTCTGGATAATCTGTTACGGTTCATTGTAGAAACACAAAGGAAGAATCAGTCTAGTAGAAGACGTAGATTTGACATCAGAAGTCATTGGTTCAGTTTCCAGATTTTCTCACTGGTATTAGGAGTTTGAATAAGGCACACGAAGTATTCAAGTTTTAATTTCTTCTTTCTATATAGTAGGTCCTAGCAAGATCCAAGACCACTTTTATACCCTGCATTTTGAAGGGCTCTGATCTATCCTTTCTGTGGTGTCCCTTGCAACAGAACTAAGGATCAAGAAAAGGACCAAGGGAAGCTAGGTCCACCCAGACCTCAGATATCCCTTTTCTAGACTATGATCTGAGACACAGAACCCCTGAGATCTCTGTTCCAAGGGGACCCAGACCCTATTCTATGACTGCATGAGTGTGCTCCCAGGTTCATTCTCCTGAAGGTGCTCTATGTTACTTCTGCATGTACCCCAGGGCCAAGAAGTAACTGAGAGGAGTCTACTTGCATGGGATATAGACAGATACTGAACATACAGGCTGGAGTGTCTACCTGCAAGTTCTAAAGCCCCTTTTACTATAGGATTGAATGCCAAATGGGAAAAGAAAGAGGACAGGCCATGAACTGGTTTACATTTGCATTTGTGGAGAGGGGACTTCACAAATGTTATCAGCAGATCTCATGTATCCGTCTTTCTTACTGTACGGTTCATTCTAAATACTACATAGTCATTTCTGTAAAGTAGATTCTGCATACAAGCTAGTCTTGCTTCATGTACATGACATAGAACATTTGTCTTCCTTTTTCAATAGGGAGGTGACAAGGGAGAGGTCAAGAGACACCTACTCTGTGGGGCCAGCAGGTGGCGTGGTGATTAAGGGTGCTGGACTCCCACATGGCCAACCGTGGTTTGAATCTAGCCCTGGTGGCTTGCTTTCTCTCCCACCCCCCAGCTCTGTCCCTCTCTGATCAAATTAAAATAAATAAATAAATAAAGTTAAACTTAAAAAATAAAAAAGAGACACCTACTCTGGAATTACAAAGCTTGGGTAGAACTCCTTTTTGCCTTCTACTGTTTATGTACTAGTGACTAATAATTTCTCTAAGCTCAGTTTCTTAATTTGTAAAAAAAGAGATAACACTCTCTTCCTCCTACACAAAATGAAACTACTATGAAGACTGAAAAAAAATAAATAAAGTTAAAAAATAAAAAAAGAGACTTAGTATGGGACCTGGTATATAGTAAACACTCACAAAATAATACCTATTACTTAAAAACTGAGGACATCAATTGGATTTATGTATCATTTCTTTGTAGGTACTATATATATATATTGTGTTTTCTAAGAGCCTTGGCAAAACAAAATTTTATAGAAGTTAAAGAAGCAGCTTCAAATTTTTAATGTTTCTGTTTGTTTGGAAACAAATGCTTTGAGGGTAGAAATTGAGTATTGTTTGAGTTTTTTTCTCTTCATACCTAGCATGTTCTCAGTCATCATATGTTTTGGTTGAATGAACAAATAAATTCAAGAGAGAGGGAAAACCTTTTAAACTCATATTCAATGTCTATGATGACCTACATTAAACAGAAAACAAGGCAGTGATTGAAATTCTTTGAAGGCAGATGAGGCAGATTAAGCAGGAACTTTCCCTCCCTTCCATACCAAACCCTACCCTTAACACTGAACCAGAGCAACGTGAATTCTATCCAAGAGAATGTCTTAGCTGACTCTCCCAGACTGTGAATTCCAATTAAGACATTGGCAAAAAAGCAATTTCTATCTGTTGATTGGCTTTATATTATGTTCAGCTTGCACAGAGTCATGAAGAATCATTCTCAGGAAAGGCATGTAACTGTGTTGAATATAAAAAATATGAATGGATGACATCCTTTCGACCTTTTTCTGAAGTATACATGAGAGTACTAAAGTCACCAAGACTAACAAAAGCAAGGACTTCTTTTCAACGATTGTTGGTCTTCCCTCCCCAATCCCTATAGGAAGATATCCCTGAAAATATATTAGAAATTCAGTGGGAAAAGGTAATTCAATATTCTTTTTCTCTTTATAACTTTTTAATAAAAAAAGACACTTGAATGGTGTATTTTAGGATGTTAGGAATTAGATAATGTTCTATTCCCTTTGTTCCCAGCTTGGTTTAGTATAAAACTCCTGAGAAAGATGTAGTTGTCACTGTGATCCATCAGAATTGATGTTTACACAGAAGAAATCTTAAAATAATCTCATTTTAGCTCCTATGGCAGTAAGTTATAATGGGATGTGATTTTTAATTTGCCCTTTGCTTAGATGTTTGTAGGCTTTCATAAAGTTTAAAATTTTGCCACATTCTGTTCTGGTACTGGAGTTTTGGTGTTAATTTTGTTTGCTAGTCAGTGATGTAAACAGGGAATGAGAGGAAACATTGTGTGTATAAGTAAAGGAACAAGCTTGGGGAGGGGCCAAAGGGCAGGTGGGGCCAAAGGGCAGGTGAGGGTCTTTACCTGCTGTCTGTTATTTGAATGGAAATTTGTGGAAGAAATCACTCCAGAAAACCACAGGATGGAGCCGTGATGGAGCAATGAAGGCCTAGCTTAAGCTAGTGGGTGTTGACAAGTAAGGGATCAAGAGGCTTCTAAAGGGCTTCTAGGCTTCAACAATGGTTGGATGCAAGAGTGCCTGAATCATAGTTTCTGGAAGGCTTGGGTGGATAGAAGAAATGGGCGGGAGGTTTAGGCTAATTGAAACTAATGCCCTGGCCAAGCTGGTGGCACAGTGGTTAAGGGAGATGGATCCCACATGACTGACTGCACAATCTGAGTCCTGTGCCTGGCAACTTAAAAAACACACTGGGTGTATGTGCATGCATGGCCCAAATCCTGAAAGGAGGGAGAGATGGAAGAGAAGGGGTTGTGGGTGACCATCCCCGTAGGGTGCTTTCTCTCTCCCATTCTCTATCTCCTCTAGCAAATTTAAAAAGAAGGAGAAAGAGGAGAAGGAGGAGGAGAAAGGAGAAAAGAAGAAAGAACAAGAAGAAAAGAAACTAATGCCCTAAATGTTGTAGGTTCAGGACCCAAACCCCACCAACTGCTAAGGAAGTGGGTCAGACCTCAGCAGTACAGAGTTCACAAATGGCTGGCTTACCCGCCTAGCCTGGGCTGAGCAGAGTGGAGGAAAACCTTAATGGGAAGAGGGCCGAAGTGTGGGCAGTTTTTGTTTACCTGGATATTGGTGCTGCACTAGCTTCTTAATGTGCTTTCGTATTGAATCTTCACGACTCCTTTATGAGATAGAAATCATAATCCCATTTTAGAAGTGCAAAGTCAAGTTTTTCGTTGTGCTTCGCGTTTTTTTTTGTTGTTTTTTTTTTTTTTTCGGATAAGAGCAAATATCGTATTGTTTAATACAGGCCTACCTCTTGTTATTTACTGCTCGTTCTGAAGATATTGTCCGTTTCTGGTAAGTTTTTGTTTACCTGGATATTGGTGCTGCACTAGCTTCTTAATGTGCTTTCGTATTGAATCTTCACGACTCCTTTATGAGATAGAAATCATAATCCCATTTTAGAAGTGCAAAGTCAAGTTTTTCGTTGTGCTTCGCGTTTTTTTTTGTTGTTTTTTTTTTTTTTCGGATAAGAGCAAATATCGTATTGTTTAATACAGGCCTACCTCTTGTTATTTACTGCTCGTTCTGAAGATATTGTCCGTTTCTGGTAAGTTTTTAATAGTTGTAGAAATATCTGAGCAGAATTTCTCTAGAAGAGATTCAGGCGTTTTTTGGTTTTGTTTTCTGTCTTACCATCCCCATAGATGCCACTTGTATACTTCTTGGTAGCGCACATGGTCAAGTCAGTCTGGCTATTTCTGACAATGGCTCTTGAACTTTCCTGTGCATAAGAAGCACCTGGGAGCTTGTTAAAGTTGCAGGCTGATGAGGGTTTCCAGAGCTTCAGTAGGTCTGGATGTCTACATTTTAAACAATTCACTGGAGGTGAATTCAGATGCAAATCATCTAGGGACTATGCTTTCAGAAAGACTATACTAAAGCAGTGTAAAGAGCAGCATTCATCTCCGTATTTAACCCCTGCCTCTTGTTCCTCCAGTATTTTTTTTTTAATTACAGAATGTAGGTAGTAGTCACGGAACTGCCCTCATTGCCCTTCAGGTGCTGCAGGTAGGAGAAGAAGCAATGGGGCGTGTGAAAGCTTGGTGAGATGTAGGTCAAGGAAGAGCCACGGGACACTCTTACACAATGCTGCTTTGACTGGCAAATACTGGATTACAAGGTCACAGCCAGAATGGTCTGGAACTTCTCCCAAGCAGAATAAATAAACTCAGAGTCTAACTTTCACAGGAAATATCTAACAGCAATGAAATGTTTTGTATTTTTTAAAAAATAATTCTAAGGCAAAGGCTAATCATTTGATAGCACAAATAAAAACCTGGTAGCTTATTAAATTTCCATGTTAAAATAATAAATACTATTGATCTCCTGACAGAAAAAATAATATATTTCTATATTTCTTATATATATGTATATAACACGTTTATATGTTTGTATTACATATAGCTTATTAGATATTTATTTACTAAAAAAGTATTTTTTAAAGAGGTTTTTGCTATAGGGTGCATGCGTTTGCTGGAGAGATGGAGAAAGACAGACAAAAAGTGAGAAATCACCCCCTCAGAGGGGCTGGTCATTATGCAACCCCTTCTCCATTCTCCTCTTGAGATTTTGGGCACACACACACACACCTGCCTGGTGTGAGTTTCAAGCCCCAGGTCCAGGACTCAAACCATGATTGGCCATGTGGGAATCCAGCACCATAACCACTATGCCACCTGTAGGCCCATACTCTAAAGTATTTTAATTAATAACAGAAGGCACACAATCTCCCTGGAAGAGGAGCAGGCAATGAGAAAGCACTCCCCCGTGGAAAAGAGTCATGCTGCAATCCTTACTCCTCTGCTTGTCCCTCCTTTTGGGATTTTGGGCATGAACACACATGTGCCTGGCCTGTTCTTCAAGCTGTCTGTCTGGGACTCAAACCATGCCGTGGGCCATGTGGCATCTAGTGGCCTTAATCAATTTACCACCCACTGGCCCCAAACCCAAACTCTTTTAGGAACTTTTCTTACTTGCATATAAAGTACCATATAATGTAAAAGACTGATTCCTGAAAACCTGTTAGAAAATGGGCTTCTAGGGACATGATTGTATTGAAAACTTGCCATTTCCATAAATTATTTCCTATGATAGAGAAAAAAGTAGCTACCCATTAATTTATTTATCTTGGCAACTCTGGACATAATTTTTTCTCCTGCATTTATACAAACTTGGGAAGGATTTGGAAAATTACAAAATAAATAAGAACAAGTAAAAAGGGCCTTTGGAATGAAGAATTTTGTTGCAAGGGTAGAGATGATTTGAACAATCGTATTTGAATAAACAACTCTAAAAATATACTCCATCTTAAGTTTGCAATGAGCCAATAGTTATAGTAAGAGGATAGCTAACACAAGTTATGATAGGAAAATATAGAAATCAGTACAAAAACTAAGTTTATAATGCATTTCTTATGAAGAGCAGACAATTCCACAAAAAAAAAAAAAAAAATGAAAATAAAAATACAGTCCGGAATGCTAGGTGTCAATTAATGAAGGACTTTATCAAAGATATTGAGTTCAATGCATTTGGCTTCTCTTTCATGGAAACTGGCAAAACATCACTAGTCCTAATCCTACAAATGTAGATGTTTAAAACAGGTTGAGGCAGCCACATTTTATAGAGGAGCTTGAAAAGAAAAACAATCATAGGAATGATATAATTACAGGGTAATAAAAACGTAAACACTATTAATGCATTACTTTTACATTTTTTTTTCATGATTGGCTTACTGACCAACAAGTACAAGGTTTTGATTACAAAATCATTTAGATATTTTTCATTTATCCATACTGACAGAAACATATCTTAGGTCTGATCATTTTTATCTTAAAAATATGTAACTGGCCATTGATGAGAATAGAGGATTTAGAAGGATTTTTAATCAAACCTAGAGAGAGAAGCAGCTGCCACTTTAGATTTAGATGCTTATAAATTAACACATTATCAGGAGTAACTGCATCTTTTTATTGTCTTCTTGAAGCTATTGATATATTCTTTCTTCAGCTTCTGTTAGAGTGCAGGTTTATTGCAGACAACTATGTGATCTTGGCAAGTTATTTAAATTCTCCAATTCAGTTTCCTCACTTGTAAAGTGCAAATAATAATGGCTACTTAAGAGGGTTCTTGAAAGGAAGAGAATATGCAGAAGTGCTTTACTCAGTGCAAGACTCAATAAATGATGGCTATGATTTTAATGCCTCAAGAGAGCATCAGAGTCAGAAAGTCTCATTTTGATCCTTTTATCCAGCCTGTAGTTAATATGGTTGAGAGCGGATCTTCATAGGAAAGTTGGCTCACAAATTTACAACTTGGACAACAATAACAAAGTGAACTCACTTGTTGGATACCAATTGAAAAAATGACTCCCATTGGGGAGATGTAAACTAGTGCCTATAGGGGGGTGTGTATGTGTGTGTGTGTTTAAATAAAAGTAGGCATTTTGGGACCAAGAGTTAGCGTAATGGCTATGTCGCTGGACACCCATGTAGTCAACTGTGGTTCGAGTCACGGACCTGGTGGCTTAAAACTCACGCCAGATGCGTGTGCGTGCTGGCCTAAGATCATGAGAGGAGAATGAAGGACAAGGGATTGCAGCATGGCCATCCCCCCTGGGGGGTGATTTCTTGCTTTCTGTCTCTCTGTCTCTCTCTGTCTGTCTGGTGAGCACATGTGCCCTATAGCAAAAACCTCCCCCCCCCCCCCAAAATAGAAGTTGGCATTTTAATAATTGTAAAATCAAATAAGTTATACAGATTCTAAAAAGAATTTGCAGTTAAATTACACGGTTAACTAGCTGAGGGGCATTAAGAAATCTTGAGGGACCCCAGAGAAGCTACTCAATGCTTCTCAGGTCTAAGAGAGTAACAAGGCTGTGGCATAGGCCGTTCAGTGGGTCCTTATCTGTAGGAATAGTCACCAACCTAGGGCCTCTAGCCATTCTTTCCTACCTTCAGAAATTCACTCCACTTCACTTTAGACTGCTTCATTTTTATTGTGGTTCCTGAGATAGCATAGATTCATACAGATCAACTTTACTCTTGTAAAATATTTCATTGAAAAATAATCTTGTGGTCAGATATGTCTGGAAAAGGTGACACATTAGAGCCTCACTTTTGGATATGTTTGCTCTATAGTAGAATATTAAAGGGGTTTATGAGGTGCTGTTTACCCAATATTCCTGGGGCCAGCTGGTGGCATGGTAGTTAAGGTGCTGGATTCCCACATGGCCAGCTGTGGTTCAAGTCCTTGACCTGGTGGCTTGAAAATAGTGCTGGGCATGTGTGAGCACATGCGCAAAATCCCAAGTGGGAAATGGAGGAGAAGGATTGCGGCATGGCCATCTCTCTGGGGAGGGAAGTGGTGGAAGGTGATTTCTCACTTTCCCTCTCTCTCTCTCTCTGGCGAACCCATCTGTACTATGGCAAAAAACTAAAAAGAAAAAGAAAAAAGAAAGAAAGAAAGAAAAGAAAGAAAGAAAGGAAGAAAAATGTCCTAATACTATATACACATTTAAATTTTTTATGTAACTATGATATCCTTCATAATTATTGTCCTGTAAAATATCCTTTGGGAAGAGCTAATTTAGGCTTAACTCCTTTGCTATCACAGAAGTTATTTTTAACACAAAGATATTACTAGACCAATATAGAATTTGAACATCTCTCTTGCATTTTCATTCATTTCCCTTCACTTTACCCTGTTACCTCTCCTTATGTAAAGGTTCTGTGGTGCTTAAGGGAATAGAACCAAAAGTATGTGTTTTTTGGAGAGAGAATTTTTGCTATAGGGAGTGTATGCTCACTGGAGAGACGAACAGTGAGAAAGCACCTCTCCAACACCCGGCAGGATGGCCAGGCCACAATCTCTTCTCCTCCAGTCTCCTCTTGGGATTTTGAGCACATAGGCACATGGACTCAGCATGAGTTTTAAGTCGCTGGGTTTGTGACTCAAACCATGATCCACTACCTGTGAGTTCAGCAACGTAAACATTATGCCATCTGATGGTCCCAATGTGTTTCCTTTCCTAACTCCTGTCTGTTTTCCTCACTTTTTATGAACTATGTATCAGGTTTTAGTATCAAATGTCCTTGAGATTAGATTAGGGGGAAAAAAGACAAAATCTTAGGAAGACAGAAACCGATAGTACTAATATTGAAAAATTTATATATTTGCAAACAATACATCCATCAGACATTAATGAGCCTGAATCTTCTATACACAGAGTCCCAAACTACTATGTGTCATACTCAAAATGACATGAGTATAAAGAATGTAGAACTCAGGGCAGCAGGTAGCATGAGGGTCAAGACATGGATTCTCACCTGGGCACTGTGGTTTGATTCTTGGAAACCAGTGCTCATCTGGGAATGTTATTATTTGGTTATAAAATATATTGTCTAGGCACATCTATTTCATCAGTCAAGTTATTGAAAATACTGAAACACCTCCTGTGGGACAGTAGTTTCTCTCCATCTCTTCAGGTCTTCCTCTATGTCCTTCACATCCTTGCACCATTTCTTCCATATTTACTCTATCACATGGTTCACTGGAAAATACATACATGTTATCTGAAAGCTTTTCATAGGATTGTAAATATAATTCTGTATATAGAAAGAAAAAAACTATTGTGTTACCTGGCATTTGTGTATTCTCATAGTATACAAGTATTAATAAAGATCCATTTACTCTCATTCCAAAGGACAGGAGAATGCTCAGTTGGAAAAGCACTTGCACATCTATGTTTATTGCAGCATTATTCACAATTGCTAAGACATGGGACCAACCCAAATGTCCAGGAACAGGTGAATGGATTGAAAAATTGTAGCACATATACTCTATGAAATACTACTCAGCCAATAAAAACAAACAAACAAACCAAAAAAAAAAAAACAACAACAAACAAGATCCTGGCATTTGATAGAAAGTAGACAAATATGGAAGATTTACTGCTAAATGAAGTGAGCCAGGCTATAAAAGAGAGACATTGTGTGTCTCTAGTTAATGTATACTGATTGTCCACACTCTGTGGCAGAAATGGAAAGATTAGAGGATATAGAAGCATGGAAAATGGTTATGGATACTGGAAATGATGTTGGAAGAAGCAAGGAGAAGGGGGAGAATGTGAGGAAAAAACTTAAGGAGAAAAACAGAGAGGCAAGACATTTACAGAACACAAATAGATTATTATCTGTTGATTAATGTGTATAATATTCTCAACTATTTCTGTTCTCAACTGGACTGGTGCAAAGTGTATTCATATTGGGTACATTCACTTTATATGCTACATTTTGTATAGTGATTGAATGTATGAAATAAATTAAAATAAAATAAAATTTAAAAAATCCATAAATAACTGGGCTACCTGAAGAGTCACAATTCCACCTCAATAATGTCAATTATTTTTTTGAAAAAGTTTTGCTATAGGGTGTGTGTGCTCACCAGAAAGACAGAGAGAAACAGAGAGACAGAAAGTGAGAAATCATCTCCCCAGGGGAGATGGCCATACCGCAATCCCTTCTCCTCCATTCTCCTCTTGGGATCTTGGGCGCGCATACACACGCACATGGCGTGAGTTTAAACCACCGGGTCTGTGACTCAAACTGTGGTGGACTACATGGAAGTCCAGCTACATAGCTATCACACCAACTGCTGGTCCTAATAATGTCAAATTTTATGGTGAATGTGGAGAAGGTATATATTACTACATCTCAGACACAGCATGCTGAACCTTGCCCTAGAGTAGCCACTTACAATTTACCCACAGATGTGAACTTAATTGATGAGGACAGTCTGCCTTTCATCTCCCTTCAAAATGGAAAGGAAAAGCAAAAATGTATTGATTTTTCTCTGTGTCTTGGACTAGTTGAGGACAAATTGTCCTCATTGGTGGTACAATAGAAGGGACATTCTATAGAAGTTGGTATGTAGAATAAGAATTGCCAACCTAAATACAAGTTTCATATGTTGTCCAGTTATCTATAATGTATCAAGAATGCTGAAGAATCCTAAGGCAGGGAAAAAGTATTTGAAAGCAAATCTAAGAGGATAATGAGCAAAAGAAGATTAAACAAAACTTACAGGAGATACTGTTTGAACGACTGACCATTTTCTTCCCAGTCCTCTGGTTTCCAAATACATTGTACTTCAGCTGAAAAAAGAGAAAGGAGATTATAGTGGAACTAACCTGCAACATTTCTGCACACAAGTATGCATGAAATAAGACCCTAGTATCAGCTTCATGTTGGCCAAAAATATATGAATATGTCTTTGAGTATGTCTTCCAGACAATTTCTAAACTGGATCATTTAACAAATCAGTTTCATAATCTACGAACACATTTCTTGTTCTGGTGACCCAAATGAAAGAGATGTTTTGTTGTAAGAAGATTAAATACACTTATATGTTTATATATAAATATTTGTATTTGTAGTGTGTGTGTGTGTGTGTGTGTGTATAAAACAGATATTTTCTATTTTCTTTGGACAAATAGCTGTTTCTCTGGGTCACTATTCCTGCATCTGTGTGGTGATAAATTCATACCATAATGTTTAAAGTTCTTTCCATCTTATCTTACATGATGTAAAAACCTGACTTTTCTATTCTTTTTCTCACTTTATTGGAAAAGTAGCTATTCCCAAATACCAGTGTATAAACCGTTGACGTTCTCTGGTGAGTTTTATCAAAATATAGATTTTTAGGTTCTGGCCCCAGAGATTCTGATTCAGTAGGTCTGGAATGTGTTTGAGAGTTTACATTTTCTTCAAGACCAGCAGATGACATAATGGTTACGTTGCTGGACTCCCACGTAGTCAACCGCATTTGAGTCCCAGACCCAGTGGCTTAAAACTCATGCCTGGTATGTGTGCGTGCATGCCAAAATCCTGAGAAGAGAATGAAGGGGAAGGGATTGCAGTGTGGCCAATCTCCCTGGGGGATGATTTCTTGCTTTCTGTCTCTCTGGCTCTCCAGAGAGAGTGTGCATATTATAGCCAAAATCTACTCTTAAAAAAAAAAGTTTCGGGAACCAACAGTTAGCGTAATGGCTATGTCTGTCACTGGACTCCCACGTAGTTGACCGCGGTTCACGTCCCGGACCTGGTGGCTTAAAACTCACGCTGGGCGCATGTGTGTGCGTGCCCAAGATCCCAAGAGGAGAATGGAGGAGAAGGGATTGACAATCCCCTCTGGGGGGTGATTTCTCGCTTTCTGTCTCTATGTCTCTCTCTGTCTGTCTGGCGAACGCACACGCCCTATAGAGAAAAAAAAAAAAAAAAACCTCCCCAGAAAAAAAAAAAAAAGTTGAAAAAAAAAAAAAAGTTTCCTTTTTTATTCAAAAGCTCTCCAAACTGATACTCGTCTTTTTTTCTTTTCATTTTTTTTTTTAATTTTGGAGAGATTTTTGCTACAGGGTGTGTGTGCTCACTAGAAAGACAGAGAGAGACAGAAAGCAAGAAATCCCCCCCCCCCCCCCCGGGGGGGGGGCGCGCCGCTCTCCTCCATTCTCTTCTCGGGATCTTGGGCACGCACGCACACGTGCCCGGCATGAGTTTAAGCCACTGGGTCTAGTCGCGGTCAACAACATGGGAGTCCAGTGACATAGCCATTACACTAACTGCTGGTCCCCTGATACTCGTCTTAACAAGTAAATAGAGGCAGAACCACTGACCTGGAGTTAAAAGAGCCAGAAGTAAAACTAACGTTGTTCATTGAGGTAAGTCACTTAGGATATTTCAGTTACTAATGAAAAGACTGAATCTACTTTACACATAAGGGTATTTATCATTTCAACCGGAAGCATAGAGCTTCAGCATGCTCCATATTTTGGTTCTACTTTCTTCTGAGTTGGCAGCTTCTACTGCCTCCCTGAGGTGTTTTTTTTTTTTTTTTTTTTTT
>NW_006204309.1:590048-592786 GCF_000334495.1 Tupaia belangeri chinensis
TTTGGTTGGGCCTTTTCTCTGTCTCCCTTGGGGTTTTTTTTTTTTTTTTTTTTTTTTTTTTTGAGAGGTTTTTGCTATAGGGCGCATGCGCTCTACAGACAGAGAGAGACATAGAGACAGAAAGCGAGAAATCACCCCTCCATGGGGATGGCCACGCCGCAATCCCTTTTCCTCCATTCTCCTCTCGGGATCTTGGGCATGCACGCACACGCACCTGGCATGAGTTTTAAGCCACTGGGTCCGGGACGCGAACTGTGGTCGACTACGTGGGAGTCCAGTGACATAGCCATTACGCTAACTGCTGGTTCCTCCATGAGGTATTTTTAACCTCAGACTTTTAGTGAGTCTCTTTATCTCTTAGACTTCTTTTGTGGGAAATCATTCTTTCCAAAAGCTTTCCTGCAACCTCTGCCTTGCTTTTTGTTGGCCGGAATTGGGTCACGTGCTCATTCATAAACTAGCTACTGGAAAAGACCAGCATTTCTCAGCCTTGAGACATTTTAGAATTATCTGGAATATCTTCTTAAGTTGAATATCTGCATTCAGCCTCCGGAGTTTGTGATTTAATTGGAGTGGGGGATGACCAGAGCATGCAGTTTTAAACGTGATTCTATTGTATGGCCTAAGTTGAAAACCCCTGCCTCAGGTTAAGCAGGCAGGGATGGAATACTGCTAGAGATTCAACTACTGTGACACTATAATCCTCAAAAATTTCTTAAGGAGAAATTACCTCTACTTTATACTGGTGCTACATCCACTTAAAAGACTTACTTACCTAAACTAGGAACCACTAGAAAGTGTTGACTCTTAGACTCGTATGCTTTCTATCGTGAGATTCCTACGTGTCTGGCGTCAGTGTAGAAAGGGGGACGAATCACAAAGAAAGTAGCCTATCCTTGGTGATTTCAATGCCATCAACGTTTAGAGCATGTCACCTAGAACTGGCTGCAGTCACTAAGAGGAACTAATAACCAGTGTAAACAGATATATCAAAAAGAATTAGATCAGGAATGGTAAGTGTTCATGTAAATCACAGAAAATGACTGTTTTGCCATGGTATACCATGGGATCTTCACAATAGGGTATGTTCTTTGACATAAATTGAGAAAAATGTTGTTTCTTTTAGAAAACATCTCCCGTAAAAATGACTTACTAATAAAACAAGCAGGCTCTAGAAGAGGGAAAAGATATCAGAAAAAGAGGAAGGAAAAAAGTTTTTGACATGGTCTTTAAAATACAAACTTTTCCAAAGTCATAAAAGCAAATTGGCTTTTACCCAAGAGACAATAAATCTGAATTATTTACATGCCTGAAATCACCCAGTGGATTTTCTTATTATACATTTACATTATGTTTATAAAACTATGAATCTTATGGGCTTGCATTCTGTGACTATTCAAGTTCTCCTAAGTGTAAATCAAAGTGTGTTTCTGGGTCATCTGTTGGTGGAGACCTCCTTTTGGCTCTAGTATAGATTCTTAAAATGAAATGTTGAAAATTCTTCTCTCAGATTTCAAGGAATAAAAGATAAGAAGCTAGAATTCTTTAGGCTAAAAAGATTCCAAAAAGGAGTTATGATTTAAGTTTATGAACTGGAAAAAAAAAAAAGGCAGCTATGAACTAATTCACTTGTTAATAAAATCCTTACACTGAACCTAAGAGGTACATCTTAAAATTTGAATGAAAATGGTTTGGAGACTTTGAATTAAATACCATTATGTAGCTGACATAAATGTTCAACTTTTTGTTAGTTAAATAATAGATATAAGTTGAACATACGGTTTTGAAAAGATTTTAGATAATAACTACATTATCAGTCATTAGAGATGATTAATATTTTGTTATTATAAGAGTTTTATTCTTCTAAAAATGTAAGTCATCATACCATTGTCAGAGTACCAAAAGGCTTGACTGGCAAAGGGTTTGATTATCTTACCCTTACATTCTTAAGGTCATCACCGTTGGTGCCATATTGATAGCTTTGTCCCCTGGAGAGAAAACCATGGGATCAGCAGATGGGGTGGTGGTTAAGGTGCTGGATTCCCACATGGTCAACTGTGGTTCAAGCCCGGGACCTGACGGCTTGCTTTCTCACTCTCCCTTTCTCTCTGCCTTTCTCCAGTCAAATTAAATGATAATAATAAATAAAATCAAATAATGGTAACGGTTAACATTTACAAAAATAAGAAATCCACTCACATTTGTTATCTCACATCGCATTCATCCAACAAGTGACAAACTTATCAGTGAAGCATCAGTAATGAAGCAGGGGGTATATCAAACTCTGGGCATTAGATACAGTGATAGAAACACAAACCCTAACATTAAAGATTTTTTTGTCTGGAGGAAGAAATAGTTAAGAAAATCATCTGTGACTATTCAATGTGTTACTCATCATAACAAAGGTAAGCACGGACTACTGTGGAAAGGCAGAGAAAAAGCACCAGATTCAGCCAGGGACTTGGGATGAGGGTAGAGGATGTAATGGTTTTTGTGTCAATTTGATTGGCCTAAGTGATGCCCAGATAGCTGATACAACATTATTTCTGGGTTGTCTGTGAGGATATTTCTGGAAGAGATTAGTATTGAGTTGGTAGACTAAATAAAGAATTCTTTTCCCAGTGCAGGTGAGCATCATGCAATCTGTTGAGGACCCAGATAGAACAAAAACCTGAAAAAAAGAAGAATTTTCTCTCTCTTCTTCAGATGGAACATTTATCTTCTCCTTTCATTGAATA
>NW_006204309.1:593455-601400 GCF_000334495.1 Tupaia belangeri chinensis
TGATTCTTGGGTTTTTGGACTCCACAACTTGTATCATTGTTCCCTCGTGTTATGACCTCCTGCTACCCTCCAGTCCTCAGGCCTTGGACTCAAACTGAATTACACCACTAGTTCTCCAGTCTACAAACAGTAGATCATGGGACCTCTTGACCTTCATAATCAAGTGATCCAATTCCCATAATAAATCTCTACCTAGGGGCCGGCAAGTGGTGTGATGGATAGAGGCACTGGATTTCCACATGGCTGATGACGATTTAAGTCCCAGACCTGGCAGCTTGTTTTCTCGTTTGTCCTTTTTCTCTCTATCCCTGTCGGGTCAAATTTAAAACAATAATAATAAAAACAGAGCATATTTCCCATGCTGCACCAGGGCCTCTCTTACTCTTCTGGCCCCAGGCTCCTCAGCGGTGGTGGGTTTCGGTGCAGACATGGCCGAGTCCAAGAACCACACCACACACAACCAGTCCCCAAAATGGCATAGAAATGGCATCAAGAAACCTCAATCACAAAACTATGACTCTCTCAAAAGGGTGAACCCCAAATTTCTGAGGAACATACACTTTGCCAAGAAGCACAACAGGAAGGGTCTGATGAAGATGCAGGCCAACAACGCCAAGGCCATGAGTGCGCGAGCAGAGGTCATCAAGGCCCTCGTAAAGCCCAAGGAGGTTCAGAAAGGCATCCCGAAGGGTAGTAGCCAGAAGCTCAGTTGTCTTGCCTACATGGCCCACCCTAAGCTCGGGAAACGTGCTCACACCCGTATCGCCAAGGGCCTCAGGCTCTCTCGGCCGAAGGCCAACAAGGCCAAGGCTCAGACCAAGACCCAGACCAAGGCCCAGGCTTCAGCTACAGCTCCATCTTCAGTTCCAGCTCCGGCTCAGGCTTCCAAAGGTGTCCAGGCCCCCACAAAAGCCCTGTAGTAGAGGCCTTTGCCAGTATGAGGATAGAAGGACTGGTGACCCCCCCGGGCTGCTCTCTGTGTGGGGTGAGTGTCCTCCCGTGCTGTGTGTACGAATAAACCTGAGGCGGGAAAATACATACATACATACATACATACATACAAACAATTGAAATTAAATAATTTAAAAAATTAAAAAAAAATTTTTTTTAAATCTCTGTCCACCCTGTTGATTCTGTTTCCCTGAAGAATGCTCATGAATACAGATGACTACATGGAGGATATATAATACCTACACAGGAGTTAGCTAGGCAGAGAAAGAATAAAGAGTCATTTCAGTATTGTGAAAAAATACCAGGTTTAAGAAAGATATAAATAGCTAAGTTTAGATGTCACATAAAGTTGCAGGTAGACAAATGATTGGTTAGAGACAAACACTTGAACACTGAATAGGGATCATATCATAAAAGTCTTATAAGCCATGACATTTTAGCCTAAAGATGGTATCTCAAACTTTTTCCATTATACTTTTTAAAATTTCTTTACTTATTATAATCAAGGAACCAAACAGTTAAGAAGATTTTATAGCAAAGAGACAGATGCCCTACTTGTGCAAAATTATAACAACCTACTTATATAAAAGGTTAGGCAGAAGGAATTGAATGGACATTTCTAATTTATTACCCACTGTATAGCAGGCACTGTATTAGATACCCTTCACAAAATATTTCCAAGGCTCACAATAATCCTACTAGTTAAGTATTGTACTTATTTTACAGGTGAAAAAACTGAGGCTCAGAAAAATAGAAGGTTTTGCATTAAACCTGGCTTCTCCTGGAAAACAGAGCTTATTAAATAAATAGTGTCATAAAGAAATATTGTGGAATTATTTTTTGTGGTTGCATGATACATTTCTGAGATTAAAAAAAAAAAGTGAAATAATAGAATTTCTTCAGTAGTAGTGACCAATGCAAAGTTCAAATATCTGCTACTCAGCATATTACTAAATGAGTCATCTTTACTTCTTTTCCCAGGCTAGCCTTCCAGAACCATCCCATCATTTTAAAATGAGGAGGGTGTCAGCTTGGGATTGAACTCTGCCCCTTTTCCCACATCAGTCAACTGTATGGAGCCCCAGCATCTGCTAGCTCTTTGAATTAGCCAATTATAATCAGAATTTTCCAGTCACTATACATAGGACAAATACCTTTGTTATCTAGTCATAAAGCATTACTCAAGTAACATGTTTATAGCAGATGAAGGGGGCAAGTGGCCCAATGTTCCCCAGGATATTTCTTACAAGATTATTATGTTGAACAAATAAAAAAATGTGTTTAAAGCACTTAACACTGCATTTGGGACATAGTAAATCTGTAATACATGGCAACTGTCCTTGTTGAGAAACGGTCAAGCTATCTCTCACTTCTACTATCGTCACTCAGTCCCACTAACACATACACACACACACACACACACACACACACATATACACAGAGGTGTCTAGGATTTAAAAACTCCAGGGTAGAACAGAATCACTCAGTATGTTTACTGAGGTCTTTGATTGGAAGAGTGAAGGTGTCAGTCACCTCATGGTTTGGATCCACCGAGACAGAAAATGTATTGTAACTCCAATAAATCCAGTGCCTGTATAACAGTAAGTCATCCCTTCATTTAAGAAAAGTAGTTGTACTCCAGCCTTTTGTCCAGATAAGAAATCCAAAATATAGAGGTTATATCATTTATCCTAGGACACACAACTATAATTTTTAAAAAGTGGGAAATGAATTTACACTTTGTGGGGCCAGCAGGTGGTGTGGTGGTTAAACGGTGCTGGACTCCCACATGGCCAACAGTGGTTCGAGTCCTGAACCTGGTGGCTTGTTTTCTCACTTTCCTTCTCTCTCTCTGTCTCTCGCACTCTGTCTCTCTCTGGTCCAATTAAAATAAAGAAATACCTACATACATAAATTTTTAAAAATTATAAAAAAAATTTATACTTTGTGTTTGGCTTATCTCCTAAATAATCATGCACTTGCTCAAATTTTCCTTAATTCTTTATTACTTGCTGAATACAATTCAGTATTCTTTTTTTAAAGAATTATTGTATTTAACTTTATTTATTTGTTTACTTATTTTTAATTTGAGCAAAGAGGAACAGAGTAAGAGAGGGAATGGGAAAGTGAGAAAGCAAGCCACCAGGTCCAGGACTCAAACCATAGTTGGTCATGTGGAAGTCCAGAGCTCTTAACTACCACGCCACCTGCTGGCCCCACAATTCAGTATTATTAAACTGGCATTAAAGTTCTTTCTGATCTTGTCTCAAGCTTCCCTTCCAGGCTGTCTACCACCACTCTCTCTCCAAGCAACCAGAATCCAGCCAAACTCAACTGTTGCCATCCCCGACATGAGCTCCTCCTCATCACACCACTTTGGTGCCTTTACTCATTCACTTCTTTTCACTTGGGGTGCCCTTCTTCCCTGCCACCTGACTAAATCATACCTGTTTTCTCACACTCTGCAAGAAAACTTCCCGAATCTATTCATCTGAAGGTGATCCAAAGTGATCTGAATTCCCACAACTGACTACTCTATACAGTTCATTCTGGGTTGAGCCTATTTTTATCCTCTTCTTTCTCTCTGAATTCTCTTTTCTCATTTAACTGTAAGTTCCATATGATCAAAGGCTGTTCCAATCAACTCTGCATTCCCACACCTGGAATAGCTCCACACGTTATAGATGATAAAGAAGCATGTTTTACATGAACGAAAGAACGAATGAATGCTAACTCAGATTTCCATATGCTTATCTAAGTTATCAATAAAGTAGAAGGCAGTAAGGAAGATTTGCTTACATAGAGACATTTTTCTGCTTTATATTACATATTCAAATGTTTCAGTTAGCTCCACTGAACAGTAGGACACTTGTGTTATTTGCATTTTGGCAAGAGATATTTGCATGCAGGAAGTTTATTAGGAGTTCTCTTGGGAAAAACACCTGTGAAAAACAAAAGCAGTGGACAAGGGTTGAGGGAAATGAAACTTTCATGAGGTCACACAAAGGACCCTTGAGAGATGAGGATCATCCTTCAGAGCTGAGATATGAGCAGCAGGCCTTTGTACCTCATACCATCAGTCATAAATTGCACACACAAAAGGGAACAGCCTTTGGCAAGGCAACAGCCTTCGACTGAGGTAGTGTCTAACTGTCAGCAGCTAACACAATGAGTGACTCAGTCATAAAGGGAAAAACCTGTCCAGTGCACCCAAGCATCCTCTACAATTTCCTTTTACACTAGGTGGTCTGCTTTCTTTATTAAATAACTTCATCCTTTCTGGGAACAACTCTCTCAGGATATCATTGGCCTCTTTTCAAGGTAAAGCTGAGAGGAGTGTTAGTGGGTTATACTAGAGTCCCTGTGGCTGCACAGATCCCTCGGGTGGATCCTGGGAGTGAAGATAGGTGGGCACCACTACTTTCACATCTTCATTCTACTTGCTGGGGATGCAGTGCCACGTATGGGTGTTGATTTACAGCACATACTACATCTCGAAGAATTGTATCCTGTCCTTGGAGAATGTTGACTCCAAGCTGGATCCTCAGCTGTACCAACTGGGTCTATCAGGCTGGTACTTCTGGGTGGTGTAGATATGAGAAGAGTAGTGAGTTTTGGGGTCACTCGACTTCCATCCCCCTTTACTATAAAGTGGATTTCTAGATCTGATGTTCTGTGCAGGATCTAGATCTAGACCAAATACTCTAAAACTGTCTAAGTATTTGTGCTGACCAAGGCATTTGCC
Source organism: Tupaia belangeri chinensis (assembly GCF_000334495.1). NCBI lineage: Eukaryota > Metazoa > Chordata > Mammalia > Scandentia > Tupaiidae > Tupaia > Tupaia belangeri. The sequence goes on from NW_006204309.1 coordinate 598,152, forward strand.
CACCACTACTGTAGGCATGGGCTGAGGGAGGTGCCTGTACCACAGTGATGGATGATGCACAGCTCTAGGGTCCATATTTTCATCCCCGAAAATGTTCCATGTTTCTAAAATTCTCCCTCCACTGGAATTGATATTCCTGTGTCCCATTCCCTCTGAGTCTAGATCTTAGTTCACTGTCATGGGGAAAGCTATCTAGAAAGTACATATCTGCTTACAGATTAAAAACTCATAATAAGAGGCCCCTGGAAATGATCTTTTTAAATCAAGGTCTTTCTAATGGTGGATGGTAGAGACTGAAATTCTGGCGAGGAAGTTTTTCATTAGGGAACATGAAGAAAGATGGCATTTTAATCTCTCAAACTAGATGGTTTTGACAGTATTACAATATCTGAAAATACTGGCTCCTCAGGGATGTTCAATGGTATTACACAAATTATCACCGTCCCCATGACTCTGCGTGATAGGAGATCCCTTTTCAAATTTACACCAAGTAGGAAAGAACGAGTTTAACAGGGGTTGTAACCTTCCCCTTTTCTCTGTCTTATCATCTAATGTTAAAATCACCACATTCCTAGGGTAAACCATCTTTGGCCATGAACTACTATCTTTTATCTATGTAATATTGGATTTATTTTGCTAGTATTTTGTTTAACTTTTTAAAAAAATTTGTGTTGAGGAGTTTTAATGATCATTTCTCAGGCTGTCTTTCCCAGTTTAGTAAAGTTCTACCGAACTCAGAATGAGTAGGGAATCGGTTCCTCCTTTATTTTATGTTATTTTTTTTTTATTTTGCCAGAGAGCATATACACTTACCAGAGAGACATAGTGAGAGAGAAAGGGAGAGGGAGAAAACACACACACACACACACACACACACACACACACACACACACCACACCCATTGGGGCACAGCCAATCCCTTCTCCTCCAATTCTCCATTCTGTTAAGGTTTGGGGCACAGACACATGCACCTGGCATGTTCTGCAAACCACTGAGTCAGAACTCAAACCTCACAGTCAGCCATTGTAGGATCTGGCTGGCCACGGGGTAGTCAGAGGGCTTTTTTCAATTCTCTGGGAAGATTTAACAAGAATCTTGAATGTTTGGTAAAATTAACCTTCTAAAACTATCTAGATCTGGAGTTTTCTTCATAGAAAGATTTTAATATATGACTTCAATCTCTTTAATGGTGATAGAATAATATGTAGTTTTAAAATTGCTAAACAATGCATGCACTCACGAGAGAAAGACAGAAAGACAGAGAAGGAGTGGGAGACAGCACTCCCCCCCCAACCATAGGTCGTGGTCATACAGCAATCCTTTCTCCTCCATTTCTCCATCCTATTGGAATTTTGGGAATGCACACACACACATGCCAGGAGTATTTTTAAAGCCTCCAGGACTGGTATTCAAACCACTGTTGGCTAAATAGGATCCAGCTCCCTTAACCTCTTAGCTTTGGGCTGACATAATAATATGCATTTTCCACTTAATTCCTGAGTTAGTTTGTCATGTACATTTTCAAATTTATTGACATAAACTTGTTGCTGGTAATTTATTAACTTTTTCAGATCCTACATTAAATTATGTTCCTTTTTTATCTGAAATTATTGTTGTTCAATATATTTATTTTTTGATCATTTTGATTTTTTTGATCATTTGTATTAACATTTTTTTAATGTTATTAACTTTTCAAATAAACTTTTGGCCTTATGGGTTTCCTCTATTATAACTTCATTTCCTATTTTTTTATTATTATTCATTTCCTATTTTATTATTATTATTTTATTCCTTTTTAAATCATTTTGTCTCTTCTGCTTTCTTTAGTTTTATTCTCTTTTTCTTACCTGTTCGGTTATATACTTAGTTCATGATTATTTAGCTTTTCCTTTTTTTCCCCTTAAATATACTTGAGCTATACATTTTTCCTTGAGTAGCTGTAACCCTCAACATTTGACATATATTGTTATGATTTCATCTTCGATCCACTTATGCAATCACTCAGTGATATCAGCGTCAGCTCAGAGATCTGTGTTTTACACTTTGGGCTGTATGCAACACTGCCTTGTTTATCTTGTTGCTGAAATTAATCTAGTTTTTGCCACTGGCAGCTCTTTCGTTGACTCTCATGCCTCTTTGAAATAAACGTGTGTGCATGTGCTTAATTACTTCTTTGCCACACTACATGATTCTACAGGCTTATTGCACATATTTCCTACCCCAGTCCTAGAAGCATCGAGTGCTACAGGGAGCTCTGGGTCCTTTCATTGGAGTATGGCATCAGAAGCCAAGATCTAGACACTAGGTGTACTTTTTTCTACCGAGGTGTCCTTGCTTGTAGATGACTCAGCTGACAGAGTAAGAAAATATGTGTGTAACACTAGCACATGTTTATGCACATATCTATAATTACTTCTATGTGTAATCATTTGTATCTATACTAAGTTAAACAAGAACTTACACTAATGTCTCCAAATTCTGATAGATTTCTTCAACTTTATTTCTCACTTTTCTACTTTCTCATTTCTTATCATCGTAATTTTAATTTCTCAGAGTGTTTTAAATTATTTGAAAGTTCTTTATATATAATTATCCATTCTTCTTTAATGAATGTAGTATCTTTGTTTATCTGTATGAGAACATTAATGATAGGTCATTATTTTTAATTGTCTTCTTTTTTAATAATCTGTTTCTTCTAGGTGGCTAGGCTTCTTTTTCCCCTCCCATTTGATTTTTTAATCTCTATATTTCATATAAAGCACTTTCTTCATATATCTGTTGACCTTTAATGATCTGCTCATTTTAAGAATAGGGTACAATGGGTCCCGTAGATGGCATAATGGTTATGTTGCTGGACTCCCCTTTTAGTCTAGCACAGTTCAAGTCCTGGACTCGGTGTCTTAAAACTCATGCTGGATGCATGAGCATGTGTGTCCAAAATCCTAGGAAGAGAATGGAGAAGGAATTGTGGCGTGGCCATCCCTCCTGGGTAGGTGATTTCTTGCTTTCTGTCTCTCTGTCTCTCCAAGGAGCACATGTGCCCTATAACAAAAATCTCTCTTAAAAAAAAAAAATAGATGGGAACCAGCAGTTAGCGTAATGGCTATGTCGCTGGATTCCCACGTAGTCGACCGCGGTTCGTGTCCCGGACCCGGTGGCTTGAAACTCACGCCGGGCGCGTGTGCGTGCGTGCCCAAGATCCCGAGAGGAGAATGGAGGAGAAGGGATTGCGGCGTGACCATCCCCCCT
>NW_006204309.1:601495-613711 GCF_000334495.1 Tupaia belangeri chinensis
AAAATGAAAATCTCTCCAAAAACAAAAAAAAATAGGGTACAAAATACCTGCCTGGACACTCTGAACATGTAGATAAAACATGTCAGTTGTGGGGATCACTCTAAAATAGGGACATCTTAATCTTTTTTGTGCCATTGATTGCTGTAGGAGTCTGGTGAAGCTAATGAACTCTTCCTGAAATTATATTTTTAAATACACAAAATGGACTAAATAAGATTAAAAAGGCAATTATTTTTATTAAGAAAGGAAATCATTTCTATTGAAATACACTAAATACTAATTTATTTTATAATATATTTTATATTTAAAATATGAAAACAAATCTGTAATATATAACTGGATAAATTTCATTATGAGCACACTAAATGAAATCTGGAAGCCTCTTTGGAACTACTCTCATTTCAATAGTGAATGTAAACAATATTTCAAGGTAGCTACAGTACTAAAATGTGACAGCCATTATTCAATTTACATATCACCAGATTTATTTGTTAATATTTCATTTAGAAATTTTGCATAATACTTATGAGAGAGAGCAATTGCAATTTTCCTTTCTTGTAATTATTATTATTTTTTTTGGTCAGGTTTCAGTGTCAAGGTTATTTCAATTTCATAAATTATTTAGGAAGCATTCTTTTGCCCCCATTTTCTGGAAGAACTTGTGTGAAAAATGGGCATGTTATTTATTTTTTAAATGCTTGGAAAAACTGATGGTGAAGTGATTTAGACCTAAAGTTCTTTGTAAGAATTTTAATTGATACATTCAGTTTTTATTTATTTTTAAATAGGTACTGGACTATTCTGATTTTCTTGTTCTTTTGTGAGGGTTTTATTTGTCTAAGAGCTGACCTATTTTATCTAAATTGTCAAATAATTTGGCAAAATACATGTATTAAACTTATTTTTGTTTTATTTCCCTAAGAAATACAATGATGTCATCTATCGTTTCTGTCATTAATTTGTACTTTCTCTCTTTTTTAACAATACTAGTGAGTTTTATCAATTTTATTAATTTTCTTAACAAATAACTTTTAGCTTTAATTTTTCCCCCGTAGTATGCTTATTTTCCATTTCTTTACTTTTTTTTTTTTTTCTGTTATCTCTACTACTTTCTTTCCTCTGTGCTTTTGGCTTTGATTTTCTATTCTTTTCTAGCTTCCTGTGATGAATATTTAGATAGGTAATTTCAGTTTTTCTTCCTTTATTCTGAAATGCTTCTATTAATGTTCCTCTAAGAACCGCTTAGCTGTATTTTATAAAAATCTAAATGCTGTATCTTCATTATTATTTAGTTCAAAACGTTTCCCAATACCTATTTGTTATTTCTTTTTAATCCATGAATTATTTAAAAAGTATACTTATTTCTTACTTCCAAGTAGCTTTCTGATACCAGTTCTTTGACATCGACTGGATGTCCTACAATTCATTTCAGTTCTGACGCTAACTATGCAGAATTAGCACAGCTACTCAAGGTAAGGAACTCAGTCCCACAAGGTAGTTTTTACTTAGATGCTAGCTACAAATCTAAGACACTCACTTTTACCTGACCAACTGCAGATTCAGGCTTCCCATACCTCTGATTTGAAAATTCGCTAGAATGGCTCCCAGATCTCATGAAAGCACTGTTCTTACAATTACCATTTTATTATAAAAGATATAAGTGAACAGCCAGATGAAGAGGTACAGAAAGCAAGTCTGGAACAGTCCTGAACCTGGAAACTTTGGTTTCCATGGAGTTCGTGCGGTCTCCCAGGACATCAGTATAGTCAACAAATAAGAAGCTCTCTCACGCCTCATGTTCAGAATTTTTTATCAAAGTTTCATTTCATGGTCATGATTTATTAAATGTTTGGCTACATGATTAAACTCAGTTTCCCCTGTAAAGATTGGGGGGATGGGAATGAAAGTTCTTACCCTCTGAACAGGTGCTTGGTTTTTCTGACACGGCTAGTATCTTCCTTGACACTAAGCGTTTATCAAGAGTCATCTCACGTATGCTAGTGATGCAGTCATCAAGGGCAACACATCATAAATAACAAATAACAAAAGATATTTCTATTGAAAGATTCTAAGGGTTTTGAAGCTCTGTGCTAGAAATTAGGAATCAAGTGAAAAGACTAAATATATTATTATTTTTTCTTTTTTTCTTTTTTTTTTTTTTTTTTTGAGAGGTTTTTGCTATAGGGAGCATGCGCTCGCCAGACAGAGAGAGACAGAGAGACAGAAAGCGAGAAATCATCTCCCAGGGCCGATGGCCATGCCACAATCCCTTCTCCTCCATGCTCCTCTCGGGATCTTGGGCATGCACGCACATGCACCTGGCGTGAGTTTAAGCCACCGGGTCTGGGACTCGAACCGTGGTCGACTATGTGGGAGTCCAGCGACATAACCATTATGCTAACTGCTGGTCCCAGTTATCTTTTCTTAACATCTTTCCTTCCCTAGCTTATTTTCACGGTTTGCAGCAAACATATGAGAAATGTTTTTTGACCTAGAATATGACTGATTTTGACTAATATTCTATATGCACTAACAAGAAGGTGTAGTCCACAGTGTAACTGCCAATAAGGTCAAATCAGTCCACAGTTGTTAGTTACTTTACTAATTTTATTTTTTTTATAGAAGATGTATTTGTTCTAATAGCCATTAGAGAAAATATTGACAACCCTTATTGTAATTGCAAAATTATCTACGTCTCCTTCTACTTAGAATTTTAGCTTTAGGGGCCAGTAGGTGGCTTGGTGGTTAAGGGCAGTGTACTCCCACATGGTTGACTGCGGTTCAGGTCCCAGACCTGGTGGCTTGCTTTTTCACTCCCTCACACACACTCTGTCTTTCTCTGGTCAAATAGAAAAAAAGAGAAAGAAAGAAAGTTCAATAAAACAATTATTTAAAAACAAAGAATTTTAGTTTTATGCATATAGCAAAGCTGTATTATTTGGAGCATGCAACTTTAACAATTTTTAACATTTCCTGGGCAGATTGAGTCCTTCATCTGAATGAAATGCCTCCTTTTTTCTCAGTAGAGCTTCTTGCCTTAAAGCCTACTTCATTTGAGGCCTATCCACTATGCACTACGAGTGGTAGACCACTACTGTGAAAAGCTTGGGCCATGTGAAAGAGCTGATTTGGGGTTCTGAACCAACTTGAACATACCAGGTATAGTAGGGTACCTATAATACTAGCTCTCAGGGAGGCTGGGGGGAGACTGTGCCAAACATGTTCATCTCTCCTTTCTTCTCTCCCTCTCTCTCTCATTAAAAAGTCTACTTTGATATTAAAAAGATAATAGCTTTCATGTTTTTTTCTCTCATCAGCTTTACTGAGGAAGCTACAACTGTAATCAAATAGGAAATAATTCCATCACCCTGAAAAGTTCCCTCATGCCCGAGTTAATCTTCTGCCCCTCGATAATGACCCCTGCACAATTGATATGTCTAGGCCACTATAGTGTTGCCTTTTCTAATATTTTACATAAACAGACCATATGGTATAGGTCATCCTTAGTGTCTCCCTTTGTTCAGTTAGTATGACGTGTTTGAAATTTACCCATGTTGTTGGAGGTATCGGAACAAAGTTCCTCTCCATGCAGAGTAATATCCTATGATATTGATAGGGCACAAATTGCCCCAGATTGTGGCCAGGAGCCCTTTCAAGCTGCTTCTGTGTCATATTGACATGTCATCATCATTCTTTGATCAAATCCTCGTTTTCTAGCACAAGATTGTCTAAGCTTATCTGGTACCTGCGCTGACACAGTCCTTGATTTTAACTTAATTCGACCCTCCATTTTAAACTTAAAATTTTTGCCTGAGATGTTTTTTTCAATCCCACAAATTTTATGTATTCATAAACAAATACAGTATTTCGAGAGTCAAAGTTAGCCTTAATATCTTAGAGGAAGTTTTATTATTTTGTTTTCATATTTTCACCTCTACCCCAAGCTGAAAGCAAGAGAGAACTTTTCTTTGCTATTTGTCTCTCTAGGGAGATTTTTCATTAATTTAAGCCATGGTTATGGTTTGTTTGTTTGTTTTTGTATAGAGGTTTTTGCCTTAGGGCTTGTGTGATCGCTGGAGAGAGAGACACACACACAGAGGGAAAGTGAGAAATCACCCACAAGAAGGGATGGCCTTCCTGCAATCCCTTCCCATTCATTCTCTTACTGGAATCTAGGACATACATGCACATGCACCTGGCATGATTTTCAAGTCACTGAGTCTAAGACTTGAACCGTGATTGCCCATTTGGGAGTCCAGCAACATAACTGCTATGCCATCTGTTGGCCTCAAGCATGTTTCTTATTATTAAATTGGTCAGTAATGTATTAGTAAATGTTTAGAAAATGACTGTCTAGGAAAAAAGGGAGCCCTGACTTACAGCCTATGTGAATATCTATGGCATAAATACTCACACCATGGCTTATTTAAAGTCACCCACGTGAAGCCAATGGTTTGCAGAATTCCTGAAAATTTAATAACTGACTTCCATAAGTGAGCCTTTCTCACTCTGAATTTATATGGGTAAGACTCTAAGACCATCTACTCAGTACAACCCTGAGCATCAGATCAGTCTCCTCCTTTTTTAAATTTAATTTTTCCAGAGGGTGCATGTGCTCATTAGAAAGAGACAGAGAGAGAGAGAGGGAAAAAGAGAAAGGAACTCCCCCTTTCCATCATAGGGCATGATCATGCTGCAATTCCTTCTCTTCCATCCCTCCTGCCTTTCAGGAGTTGGGACATACACATGCCCGCCATGTTTTTCCAGCCAGCAGCTCCAAAATTCAAACTGCACAATCATGTGGGATCCAGTTGTCTTAACCACAGTATCACCAGCTGGCCCACCCTCCTTTCTAATACCTTCTGTGTGTGGAGCCTCTTAGATAAAGAGTTCTACACATGTACACGGGGCATGTGGCAATTTCAATACTCATTTTCTATCATGGAGTAGTTTTAAAATATTTTTCTTTTTGTTATTAACCTCAGATGTTTCTTAATGTTTTCTATTCTCTTCCAGTGATATAAAAGTGTGCATGTGTGTGTGTGTGTGTGTGTGTGTGTGTACTCTCATCTCCCACTCCACTAGATGTTTTGTACCTCAAGAATTTTAGGATCTATGTTTGTCATATTACTAGAAAGGCATGCTTCTAAAGAACTTTCTCATGAGATGTTAATCCACCAAAATCCTACTCATATATCTTGAAAAATATTTAAAAAGTATTTTATTTACCAACTGAACACATGCCAGTATTTTTAAAAAGTCCATTCTTCCATGTACGTATCAACTGATAATTTAAAAAATGTAAAACCTTTCATTTAGCACCATGCCCAGAATAAGATATCAACCACTATTCACCATGAATGAGTTGATGATGTACTCCACACATTATTCGAATGAGTGGTTTTTCAGAATTTCTTTATGGAAACCTAATAGTCACATTAATTTGTCTCACAGACCCTGCAAAAGACAAAAAGGATTGAATAGAGAATCTATTCCAGCTTTCAACTTGTATTAGATTTATAGCATTGGACTTCGGTATAAGATTTTGTTTGAAGGCGTTTACAGCAATTAAAAATTTGCAATTCCCATTTTTTAAATTCAGCATGTCATCTTTAGAGACTCAGAGATGTAGCTCCTAGCAGAAATTAGAACATACTGTAATGAAACTGAGTTGAACTGGATCTGTGTTTATTCAACCTGCATGTGCTCACACACACTAGCTCCATCCCTACCAGAGAGCACGAAGACTAAAAAGCCAATGAATATTGTGTAGCTCATGTAGTGAAAATATTTCTGGATTTTTACAAGGCTTAAAAATTTTGTATGGCTGCCCTGGTCAATTGGCTGCCCTACAAGTGTTTTTTAAGTCAGCTGAGAAACATTTTGAGTATCTTATTTTCCTTGTTATCCTTTTTTGGAGTTTCTATCAAGAAGAGAATTCATTAAATGAAATCATTAGCAGAACAGAAAGGGAGAAAAAAAGGAATCCACAAATGACCTACTGGAAAGTGAAGAGCTGATCAAGCTCCTTTTAGCAGCGCAAGTAGCCACTTCTCTCTGAAGTACTATTGTGTGTGTGGTGTTTCAAGACTTCAGCACTTGATCTTTGAAACAAGGTCAAGTGCACAATTTAAAAATGGGACCAGGAGATAATGAGTTAAGTAAAAGCTCCAGTAAGTTTTGTCTCCCACAGTACATCCGGAAGCCCACTGTCTTTTCAGCATAATTGGGAAGGAATAAAAAACTTCTAAGGTTCTCTTTGCCAACATTGCTATTCCTTTATTCTTACTGATATCAGTCAACCAGGATTTTACAGTGTGTTTTTTTGTTTGTTTGTTTTATTTTTTTTTTGTCTCTCTCTCAGTATTTGGTATAGCTAACATGTTATTTATACCAAAAATTAAGACTTCTCAGTTATTCAGTCTTATTGACTCAACATAGTGAGGAACACTGTGCAGTAGGTACCATGCCCATTTGAAGAAAAGAAAAAGCAACTGAATGTACACATATATGAATTTGAAAAAACTAGCTTTTATGAATTTGTGCTTCCTAAAAAGAGGGAGGAAATGGAAAAGTATCATCAGTGAAACATTTTGTTTTGTTTACTTTTGGATCACTGATATTAGTCAGTGACTAACACCTCCCCACCAACACCTCTAGGTGCCCAAACCAGAAACCTGGGGGCATTGTTGCCACTTCCCACTCCTTTTCTTCCGGCCTTATATTAGTCAGGAGTTTCTAGCAAAATAAAAACCATACGACATATGATTTAATGTAAGGAATTGGAAGACACACAGAGACATACACACACAGATTTATTAAAAGGAATTAGCTTACATGACTACGGAGGCTGAGAAGTGTCACGATCTGCAGAGAGCAATCTGGAAACCCAGAAAGTAAGTGTAGTTCCGGTCCTAGTCCAAAGGCTCAAGAATTAGGAGAGGGGCCGGCAGGTGGCGTGGTGGTTAAGGGGGCTGGACTCCCAAATGGCCGACAACGATTAGAGTATGGGACCTGTTGACTTGCTTTCTTATTCTCTCTTTCTCACTCTGTCCCTCTCTTGTCAAATTAAAATAAATAAATAAAATAAGTAAAAGTAAGTAAGTCAGTTAAATAAAGTAATTCTTAAAAAAAAAAAAAAAGAAAAGAAAAGAAAAAAAGAATCAGGAGAGCTGCTAGCATAAGCTCCACTCTGGGTTCAGGAGAAAATGGACTTCCAAAGAGTGAGGCAGAGACAGTAAAGTCAGTCCTCCCTTCCTCTACCCTTTTGTTCTAGGCAGGCTCTTGGTGGAGTGGATAATGATCACCCAAACTGGGGAGGGTAATCTGCTTTACTCAGTCTACTGATTTAAATACTGCTCATCTTGACACTGAACTGATGCTAGGTTTCTCTCCTTAGCTCTTTTTTTGAGAAATTCTTTAATTAATTATTTACTTATTTATTTTTAAGATTTTTACCATAGGTCATATGTTTTCACTGGAGAAGAGAGACAGAGAAAGAGGGAAAGTGAGAAATTACCCCCAAGGGTGACAGGTATGCCACAGTACCTTCCACTTCACCTCTTGGGACTATAGGCTTGCATGCACATGACTGGTGTGTTTTTATTGTTTGTTTTAATCAAGCCACTGAATCTAGGACTTGAACCACAGAGTCAGCTTAGTAGGATTCAGCACCTTAATGACCATGCCACCTACTGGCCCCCAAATTCTTGAACCTTAATAAGTTAAAAGTAAGATCCAATATCAGCAGTTATAACAGATTTCATGAAACTAAGAAGCACTGACATTACCACTAACCTTTTAGTCATCAGTAAATGAATACTGAATACTATGATTCAATGTTTTTCACAGGACACTTTGATTAAATGTTCCCCCTACCCAATGCAGGCAAGAGATAAAACAGACTGATAAAATCTAAGAACGTATGTTTTGAGTCACTTTTGCAGAACAAGATGATTCATTTCCAAAGACAACATCAAGGAACAAATTACAATGACAGACCCCTTGACATCAACAAGAATGTACTCTGACATACTCCATCAAGATTAAGATTTGAGGGAACCAGCAGTTAGTGTAAAGGCTATGTTACTGGACTGCCACATAGTCGACGCGGTTTGCGTCCCGGACCCGGTGGCTTAAAACTCACGCGGGGCGCGTGTGCGTGCGTGCCCAAGACCCCGAGAGAAAAATGGAGGAGAAGGGATTGTGGCGTGGCCATCCCCCCCCAGAGGGTGATTTCTCACTTTCTGTCTCTCTGTCTGGTGAGCGCACGCACCCTATAGCAAAAACCTCTCAAAACCCAACACCCTTTAAAAAAAACCCCTAAAAAAAAAAAAAAAAAAAAAAAGGTTAAGATTTGATATCTTAATGGTAATCCCTATCCTATCTTGTCTCTTGACTTTTTACTTGCCCGCCCTTATGTAGCCACATCCCTTTTCTTCCTTAAAAACTAAAGACAATGTTCAATCTGGCGGTGAGTTTGAGACCCATCTTTCAGCTGATGTTGACCGAATAAAGCTTTCATCTTTGAAAACTCACATCGTTTCAGTGATTGACACTTTGGTTCTGTAACAATTTCAACCAGAACGTTCTTGTGGACACACTCAGAAAAGATGTTTAACCAAATACCTGGGCACCCCACAGCTCAGTCAAAATGACCCATAAAAGTAATCATCGCAAACATCTTATTGGGCACTAAATCTTGAGCATTCTACTCTGAAATATCTCTCAACTCCACTTCCCCTTCCATCATGACTCCTCTCTTAATTCAGTTCCTCAGATTCCCTCCCCTCTTCCTCTCTAACTTCCTAAATCAAATTATTGTCTTCATTTTGTATACTTTCTAACGGCTCTTTGTGGACTATAACGTGGTACAGAGGAAAGAGGTTTCTTCTGAGACTTAAGTGTTCTGTGAGTTGTTATATCCTATGCAAATGACTCAATCTTTCCTGATCTCCAAATTTCATTAAGGAAAAAAAAATTACGCGAAAGTGTTTTTTAAGCTGTGGGTCACTATATCAGCTCAAGATAAGGATGGAATATTATTATATATACTTCATTTACCACCTAGACATGTTTTTGGATACAGAATTTTAATGCCCAATCTGTCTTTCAGAGTTAGGGACATGTATTGAATCATCTTGGGCACGTCAGGATGGCAGACAGTTTAAATCTTATTTGTTTTTTGGAGAAGAAAGAATATATCAAATAGGCCAAATACATTGATTTTAGGAGCAGACATTACACACCAGGGATGCAATAGTGCACGTGTCTAAAAAGACGGCTTGGAAGGAGACTTTAAACCAATACCTGGAGGAGTGATTTTGGATTTAGTCCACTAACTTTCCCAACTTTAGTTTTTTCAGCTTTAAAATAGGAATAATATTCCTTTAGGGTTGCAGTGAGGATTAAATGAGATTAGGCAATGCAGTAGTTATGAATATCAGTTTAAAAACTTAGGCAGGGAACCAGCAGTTAGCGTAATGGCTATGTCGCTGGACTCCCACGTAGTCGACCACGGTTCGTGTCCCGGACCCGGTGGCTTAAAACTCACGCCGGGCGTGTGTGCGTGCATGCCCAAGATCCCAAGAGGAGAATGGAGGAGAAGGGGTTGCGGCGTGACCATCCCCCCTGGGGGGTGATTTCTCGCCTTCTGTCTCTATGTCTCTCTCTATCTGTCTGGTGAGCGCACGCGCTCTATAGCAAAAACCTCTCCAAAAAAATAAAAGTTAAAAAAAAAAAAAACTTAGGCATATCAGAAATATAAATGTATCTTAATAACTCAATTTGTCTTAATCTCCCCCTCCCTCACTCCGCAGCTGTCTGTTGTGAAAATTAATCTGAGTACTTTTCAGATTGCCCCTCTACTCTCAAGGTGTTCCAGGCTCTAGACTAATGCTGTTAATAAAACTATGAGGGGAACCAGCAGTTAGCGTAATGGCTATGTTGCTGGACTCCCACGTAGTCGACCGTGGTTCGCGTCCTGGACCTGGTGGCTTAAAACTCACGCCGGGCGCATGTGCGTGCGTGCCCAAGGTCCCGAGAGAATGGAGGAGAAGGGATTGCAGTGTGACCATCCCCCAGGGGGATGATTTCTCGCTTTCTGTCTCTATGTCTCTCTCTGTCTGTCTGGCAAGCGCACGTACCCAATAGTGAAAATCTCTCCAAAAAAAAAAGACTATGATGTGAGTTGTATATGTAACTTTTAAGTTTTTAGAAGCCATATCTTAAAAACTTAGATAAAGGCCAGCCTGTGGCATGGTGTTTAAGGATCCCCATAGCTGACTGTATGATTACAGTCCCAGACCTTGGGGCTTGAGAAACATGCTGGGCATATGTGCATGAGTGCCCAAATCCCAAAACAGAGGGAAGAGATGGAGGACAAGGGATTGAGGAATGACCATTCTCTATTATGGGATACCTTCTCACTTTTCCTCTCTCTCCATCTCTCTCTCTCTCTCTGGTGAGCACACATGACCTCTGTCAAATTAAAAGAAAAGCTTTAGAAGAAAACCATGCATTTAATTTTAATGATTCATCTTATTTAACTCAACATATCCATTTATTGCCATTTCAAATGTAATCAACATATACATTAATGAGTCATTGTCTCTACTCGGTCATTGAAGCCTCGTTTACATGTTGCTTCTGTGGTACATCTCAGTTCAGCTCTGCCGTATTTCAAGTGCTCAGTAGCACATGTGACTCACTGAGATAAAAGCAAGTTGTTTGGAATGACGGGAAGATGTGGATCATACTGGTTACTTCTGAGTACCCCCTCTCCCCTGGTCCATATTTCTCCTCTGGTTTAACAAGGTGAAGGTAAAAGGGGACATAAAGAAAAAAAAAACCAAGATAATGACCTTGAAACATCATCTCATCACATCCACTTACTTCAGCAGCCTGTATTATTGTACAAAGATGAGCAACTTTTATAGTTCATGTTAACAATCATTACAACTAAACATTTTGCCATCCTCTCAAATTTCCTATTTGAGATTCATTTCCTCATTAATAAAGTTCCCAGAACTATAATATGTGGCTTTCCAGAACAAGATAAAGAAGGTCTTAATCTAGTATATGGCTGCCAGCAAGAACCTTTGTTCGGAGGAAACCAGAGAAAGAGACAATTTTAATTACGCAATGAATCACTGTGTGTTAAAAGAGTAAAGACATTGAAAAATAGCATCCTCACAAGTATGTTTCTAAACACTGTCCAGGGCTCATTTTTAGAGGTTATTCTGTGCTATTAATAAATGCTCAGGAGAATTGGGATAGACTCTATTTGACCTTAGAAACCGATACCTCATGTTGTTTTTGTTTTTTATACCTTTGCACTTGCCACAATTGCTTTGCAGATCTTTAAGTCAAAGAAGAATTAAATGAAGCCCTTAGAGGCACGGCTAGTACATGGTAAATGCCCAGTATTCATCGAATGCTTCTTAGGCAGTGTCTTTTCAAATTACTGCAATGATCCTATACAGTAAGTATTATTAAAACCTTCGTTTTATAGACAAGAAAACTAAGAATAGGGGAGAGTAGCACATGGAGAGACAGTGATCAAATCCAGGTAGCCTGATTCTAAAGCCCACACTCTCCACCTTTTACACCTAAGACTACAATGTCAGGTCTGTAATTTTAAGTGTAAGCAACAGAGGACACTTATCCACTCAACCCACTTACGGGCTCTGAGTAGCATGTGATATATATACATATATCTAAATCTCACAGAAAGATGCAGATGCAGTCCTTATTAGATAAATGTAACCCCATTTGTTAGAATTGCTCTCTTTTTTTTTTAGAGGTTTTCGCTATAGGGTGTGTGCGCTCGCCAGACAGAGAGAGACATAGAGACAGAAAGCGAGAAATCACCCCCCAGGGGGGATGGTCACGCCACAATCCCTTCTCCTCCATTCTCCTCTCGGGATCTTGGGCACGCACGCACACGCGCCCAGTGTGAGTTCTAAGCCACCGGGTCTGGGACGCAAACCGCGGTCGACTACGTGGGAGTCCAGCGACATAGCCATTACGCTAACTGCTGGTTCCCTCCAAAGTCATGTTTTAAGAGAGCAATTCTAGGGAACCAGCAGATAGCATAATGGCTATGTCGCTGGACTCCCACGTAGTCGACCGCGGTTCGTGTCCCGGACCCGGTGGCTTAAAACTCACGCCGGGCGCGTGTGCGTGCGTGCCCAAGATCCCGAGAGGAGAATGGAG
>NW_006204309.1:613789-678012 GCF_000334495.1 Tupaia belangeri chinensis
TGGCGAGTGCACGCGCCCTACAGTGAAAATCTCTCAAAAAAAAAAAAATGACTTTGGAGGCCAGCAAGTGGTGTTAAGATGCTAAACTCACTTTTTTTCTCTCTCTCTCTGGTGAGTGTGTGTGCCCTATAGCAAATTAAAATAATAATAATAAGTAAAATTAAAATAAGTAATTATTTAAGAAAAACATTGCTTTGTGTCACTTATGTATTATGGTACCTATAAATATGTATCGATCTCTATATCCATACATATATTTATCTATCTTCTTTCTTGCTGATAAAAGATCAGGAGACCCACTCTGACTTCCACTTGTAGCAATAATCAGGCTGACCCTTTCACAATCGAATAGCAAACAGCAAGAAAATTAACCAACTGCAGACATTCACTGCAACATGGGTGATTTGCTCAAATGTAGGTTGAATAAATGAAGCCAGATGTGAAACAACATAAACTGCATGATTCTATTTGTATATAAATAAAACTAAACTATTGTGTTTAGGGATGTCATTTAGATGGGCAAGAAGTAAAGAAAGCAAGGACTTAAGTACCAAGAAAGGCATGAGATTGATCCTTTTAGGGGAAGAAAGGACATCCTGACTAGGAAGGGACACAAGGTTGGGGAAGTAGGACTTCTAGAGAGTGGGAATGTTCTATTTCTTGACCTGTGTAATGTCGCACAGCAGTTTGTGTTACAACAGTTTATTTTTTATTTTTATTTTTTTGGAGAGGTTTTTGCTATAGGGCACATGCACTTGCCAGAAAGGCAGAGAGAGATAGAGAGACAGAAAGCGAGAATTCACCACCCCCCACTCCTCAGGGCAATCCCTTCTCCTCCATTCTCCTCTCGGGATCTTGGGCACACATGCACACATGCCCAGTGTGAGTTTAAGCCACCGGGGCCAGGACTCAAACCGCAGCCGACTACATGAGAGTCCAGTGACATAGCCATAACGCCACCTGCTGGTCCATGTGTTAGCAGTAGTTTATTAAGGTGGCATTTTTTTTTTCTATGTGTGTTATAGTTAGCAATAAAGATGTTTGAAAAGAACAGTCAGGAAGGTATTAGATTAAGTAGTAAAGAACCTACAGTAGTGATGACATCACTATTGTACAGTGGTGAATAATTTGAAAGTATAAATTAGGGTTTCTCAGTTGTGGTTGAGTTGGGGGGACCTCCTACAGTAAAGCACCAAGAGAAGTTTTAAAGCTGCAAGTTCCCATGACTCCTTCACCCAAGATCCTCATTTCTTCATTCACCATTATTTGTTGAATACCTGTTACATGCCAGACACTGGGGGTGCTGAGGGTACTAGGTGAAGAAGACAGAGAACTCTGTACTCTCCTGGAACTCATGGTCTAGCAGGGCTACAGAAGGACCACCGATTTGCAATTTTTACAAAATTCCTATGTGACCTCTTTAAAGAGGACAATTGGCCTATGCACTCAGCTTTTCTTAAATCTTTCCCAGTCAATACTTACAGAAAGACACATATAAAAGAAGTTAGAATCTAAAGAACATTCATCTCTATTATATCATGGAAAATACAAAGCATTTTTATGTAAATTGAAATTCTTAAACTGATACAGAGCAGCAGAAGAAAGACATCCGAGGAATATAGTCCCTTTTGTAATTATCCTTCAAGCCTTCAGATCCTACCCTCCTCTTCAGTAATCCTTGAGGTTTAAAATTATTCCACCCCCATTATTCTCATCTTGTGTGTGTGTGTGTGTGTGTGTGTGTGTGTGTGTGTGTGTGTATTAGCACATAGGACTTTGTAAGTAAGTGATACTTTAAAGATTAGGTAAAGAAATTTCCCTGGTTTTATTTTAATTCCTTTTCCATGACTCACCCTCAGCAGGTAGAATTTCAGCTAGGGAATTCAAGAGTTTCTTAAATTCCAAGTAGAACTCTTAATCTCTAACAAACAAATCTATGTGACATTAAAACAAAAATCCATACAGATACAAAAGCACTTTATTTTAAAAATTCTTATTTACTGTAGAAATGTTCCTTGATTGTGTGTGTGTGTGTGTGTGTATTAGCACAAATAGGACTTTGTAAGTAAGTGATACTTTAAAGATTAGGTAAAGAAATTTCCCTGGTTTTATTTTAATTCCTTTTCCATGA
The DNA here is from genome assembly GCF_000334495.1 of Tupaia belangeri chinensis. NCBI lineage: Eukaryota > Metazoa > Chordata > Mammalia > Scandentia > Tupaiidae > Tupaia > Tupaia belangeri. The sequence goes on from NW_006204309.1 coordinate 615,921, forward strand.
CTCACCCTCAGCAGGTAGAATTTCAGCTAGGGAATTCAAGAGTTTCTTAAATTCCAAGTAGAACTCTTAATCTCTAACAAACAAATCTATGTGACATTAAAACAAAAATCCATACAGATACAAAAGCACTTTATTTTAAAAATTCTTATTTACTGTAGAAATGTTCCTTGATATAAAATGATAGCAGAGTAATAACATAGATTCTGGCCCTAACTCCCTTAATAGATAAAGGTATGACAGAGAAGGGGCATTTGATCTTTACTGAGATCATCAAACAGGTGGTAGATGTGGGGCTAGGTTTTATTCCTTCTTCATTCATTGATTCAATGTGTTAGGGTCTCATTTAAGTTCTGAAGATCTATTTGTTTTTGTTTTTGTTTTTGTTTTTGTTTTTGTTTTTGTTTTTGTTTTTGTTTTTGTTTTTGTTTTTGTTTTTGTTTTTGTTTTTGTTTTTGTTTTTGTTTTTGTTTTTGTTTTTGTTTTTGTTTTTTGAGAGGTTTTTGCTATAGAGTGTGTGTGCTTGCCTGACAGACAGAGAGACAGAGAGACAGAAAGCGAGAAATCACCCCCCAGGAGGGATGGCCATGCCACAATCCCTTCTCCTCCGTTCTCCTCTCGGGATCTTGGGCACACACGCACACGCGCCCGGCATGAGTTTTAAGCCACTGGGTCCATGACGTGAACTGCGGTCAACTACGTGGGAGTCCAGCGACATAGCCATTACACTAACTGCTGGTCCCTGAAGATCTATTTGTAAACAAAAAAGATGATGCTTACATTACAGTGGGTGTGCACATGCATGCACATAGGGTAACAGTAAAGGTAGGTCATAAATAATGTTTAAACATAGGTATTTAAGAAATTAGATTATAATAGCAATTGCTATAAAGAAAAACAAAACGAACTATAGGAGAGGGAGTCGGAGTAGGAAGAAGATCTGAAATTTTACTTAGGCTGGTTAGAGAGGCCCTTGGAGAGAAAGTGACATTTGAGTGAAAGCCTAGAAAAGATGAGAGAGTGAATTGCTATTGCACTGGGGAAAGAGCATTCTAGACAGGATTTAGGTTTGTAAGAGACAAAACTAGAAGTGGGAGCATATACTTGGTCATTTCTCAGAACCTTAGTTGGAAAATGAGCATATTAATTCCATTCTATCAGAACAATCTCAAAGAGTATGAGATTTGGCCATGGATGTGAAATTTAATGTGTAAAAATTTCAGTCTTGGGACCAACAGATAGCATAATAGCTATGTCATTGGGTTCCCATGTAGTCGACTGTGGTTCAAGTCCCGGCCCTGGTGGCTTAAACTCATGCCGGGTGCGTGGCTTTGGTGGCTGTTCATTTGGTGGCACTCTACAGCAATACCAAATACTGAGTGCATGCCATAAACACGCTCACCCATCCAATGCCAAAAAAGGACATGGAGACTTGCAGTACAGAGAAGCAAGACTTTAATGGTGGTCTTACAAGATTGGGTGTCTGATGGGCAGACATACCCAGAACGATTACAGCAAGCAATTTATTTCTCAATGTGTAAGTTCCTCCCCCAGTTCTTCAATGGCTGAGTACTTTGGGTGTACAATTTTCCTGGATGTCAGCCAAGTTTTATTATTCTCTTATTAGGTATTTGTCCCCTTCCCTCTCTTTACTGACAGGCTCAGATTCAGGGCAAGCCCATAAAAAAAAGGCCCACCAAATGTTCTGAGGAAGGAGGAGGGATAAGAAACAGGAAGTAAAAGGGGGCAAAGAACTGATGACCAGTCATCATCTTGAAAAACCATTTCTCAAGGGCTACCTGCTATTTTGGAGTTTTGTTTATTCAGGAACTTTCCAGGAATGTGTACTTTCTGGGGTTGTCACATCTGCAAGCTGGTTAAGCAACTGTTGTTAAGCTATTCTTTGAAAATGAATCACTTAAGGCTATCTTCTTACAGTACATAACAATACACGAGAAAGGCTTAATGATACATATCAAGGAATGTGTAATCTTATTAAGGAGATAACGGTAAGAAGTTTTTCGTTGTTTTCTTTTTAATTTTGTCAGAGAGTGTGTGGACACAGCCACAGAAAGATAAAGAGACAGAGCGAGGAAAGTCATAGTCACAAATCCCTTCTCTTCCATTTTCCTCCTTTCGGGATTTGGGTCCGCTTACACACGTGCCCAGTGTATTTCTCAAGCACAGGACTCAAACTTCAGTGGTATCTGGGATCCAGCTCCCTTAACCACCAGGCCAAAGATCCAGCCTAGGCGATCAATTTTAATAAAGCAATAGTTTCTATAAAGTTCTATGAGAAGTAGATAGGATAGATAACATAATCCACACTTTATGAATGAGGAAACAAATACAGAGATATTAATTAGTGCAGTGTAGGGTAATGGAAATGAGTTTTGATCCCAGATTTTCTGACTCATTTTGCATCAAAACACCCAAGTCTAGTATTTCTCAGCAGATGGGGACAAGCTTGTTCCTCACTGCTTGTGTTACCATTTTACCTGCTGTTACACAGTGAGGATGATCAGGGAAGAAACAAAGCCCATCCATCATCTAGCACGTGGACCTTTACCTGGAAACCTAGCCTTTACCTAGCACTTTCCCTCCACTGATCCTACAGAGATGGCAAGTGTAACCAAAAGATGTCACTGGGGTTTGAGAGGAAGAGCTGTTGACGGGGCCATCAGGATGTGGGGGAAGGGAACCATCACAACTTTCACATCTATATTTTCATTTGATCTTTACAACTGTCTTGTTAAGAAAGCAGGAATTATTGGTTTCATCTTACAAGTAAGAAAAAGCTTAACAATGACTTAAGGTCCAAGCTGTAGTAAAAATGGAACTGAAGCCCAGATTTGTATTTGGAACTCCATTGTTTCTCAGTGATTTCATTTGCATTGAAAAGGGGGGAGCTGAGAGGTAGGATGTTGAAGCCTCTGGGTTCAGGTTCCCTCAAGAACAAAATGGAAGGGAGGAGGCAGGGTAGATGATGTCTGCATCTGCTCTTGGCATACCCTCTCCTAGAAGGCTCTCCCAATGCTTCTTCCTTGTCTATACAGATATCTCAACATGTTTTTTTGTTGTTGTTGTGTTTTAACCAAACTTTACATTTTAGAGCAGTTTCAGATTTATAGAGTTATTACAAATAATAGTACAGTGGACTCTCACATTCCTCACTCTCAGTTTCTCCTAATATTAAAATTCTGTAGAAAACCAGACACCAAGAAATGGAAAGCAGCACTCAGAGAGATTAGGAGAACTGTTTATTATGCCAGTGGGCACAGAAGAGTTAACACTCTGAATCTCCAGTCCGACTGGGGTTGGACATAGTCTTTTATGGGGGAATTGATGTAAGGGAGGTCTCTGGATGTTAGGGATGGGGAATAGGCTAAGAACCTGCCCTACATAATGTCAAAGGGAGGAGGCAGAGAAGCAGAAAGTCTAATCCATTCAAGGTACTAATCTATTCAAGGTTTTCAGGTGACTGTAGCTCCAGGGAAGGGGTGGTAAGTTCGCTGGAGGGCAGAAACTTCAGGCAGCTATCAGCCCTGAGTTATTCATGAATTCAGGGTCTCTTCATATCAGTATTAGTATAGTATATTTGTCAAAATTAGGAAGCCAACACTGATTATTATTATTATCTATAGCTCCTATTTTATCTAGATATCCTCATTTTTGCCCTGGAATCCTTTTTCTGTGCCAGAATACCATCCAAGATTACCACATGACATTTAATAGTCATGTTTTCTTAGGTTTTTCTGAGTTTTGACAGTTTCTCTGACTTTCCTTATTTTTGATGACTTTGATGATTTTGAGGATTACTAATCAGACATTTTATAAAACTCTCCTTCATAGGAATTTGTCTGATGCTTTTCTCATGATTAGGTAGTGATTACATTTTTTAAATTTTTTAAAGAGGTTTTTGCTATAGGGCGCATGTGCTCGCCAGAAAGACAGAGAGAAACAGAGCGACAGAAAGCGAGAAATCACTTCCCAAGGGGGATGGCCATGCTGCAATTCCTTTGTTAAAGGAAGGGAAAGTGTTGAGCTGCGTTGTGAAGTTCTTGGTTCTTTGGGTCCAGATCACTAAAATTAGAGATCTGTCTCTAGGCACAAAATGAAACCTCAACCACAAATGAAATAGAAAAGAAGATTTAATAGGAAAGAAAGAAAAGTACACCCAAAAGGCTCCTGGGCAGGCAGATTACCAGGTGGTAACCACACTTGATACTGGTTAACCATTACTTTTATTACTAGAGGTCATGAATATTCATTGGTGGTAGGTCTGTTTCAATACCTATGTCCTTCATTTGAGTTCGAATCCATGTGTTTTCTCCTGCACTTGCGTACTTTTCTCTCAGGTAAAGAATGAGAAATTTGATTACCTAATTGCGCACGCCCAATGTGATCTAGGTCGTTTTAATTAGACTGCCTAATTAGTTTATCACCCTAGTGTGAATTAGGGTGTTGACCTAGTGGGAATTAGGATGTTGACAAAAATGCCCTTTCTCTTTTCTCTTAGGGCTGTCCACTCATTACTAACTAACTGCCTACCACACCTTCTCCTCCATTCTCCTCTTGGGATCTTGGGCACACACGCACATGCACCTGGTATGATTTTAAGCCAGCAGGTCTGGGATTCGAACTGCGGTTGACTACATGGGAGTCCAGTGACATAGCCATTACACCAACTGCTTGTCTCAATAGTGATTATATTTTAGAGAAGGGAAGATCGTAGGGGTAAAGTGCCATTTTAATCACATCATCTCCAGGTTACATGCTGTCAATATGACTTATAATATCAATGTTAATTTTGGCCACAAACAAACAAAAACAGAATTAGGCTTATGGATATTCATGAGTATCTTTTACTGTTTCACCTTCTCTTTTCTCTTTTCTCACATGTCATGGTGAAAATGAAGGAAAATAAAAACTGAAGGAAAGATTATGGAATAGAGAACTATTTCTAAAGAAGATTGTTTTTTACACTGCATCAAAACTTTTAGAGGTATGGCATTTATACAGACCTATGCACACAAATTGACAGAAATATGACCAGAGAAAATAATTTCTGTTCATTTTTGGCCCCTGAGTGTGCTTTACTGTTTTTTGCTTTTAATTTTTTGCTATAGGGTGCTTGCACTCACCAGAGAGAGACATAGAGAAAGAGAGAAAGGTAAAGTGAGAAATCATCCCACATGGGAGATGGCCACATCAAAACTCATCTCTTCCATTCTCCTCCTGGAATTTTGGACATGCACACACATGTGCCTGGCATATTTTCCAATCCACTAGGGTAAGGACTCAAACCGTGCATTCTGCCATGTAGGATCCAGTTGTTTTAACCACCATGGCATTTGGCTGGTCCCACATTCATTTTATTAATCAATCCAAACATTAAGAATTTAGCATTTGGAAAGTGGGATCAGGCTTATGGCCTAGTGGTTAAGGGACCTGAGTATCACATGACTAATTGTGGTTCCAGTCCTGGTCCTAATGGTTTGAGAAACACTTTGGAGTATCTTAAAGAATATGGGGAAAGCCTCCATACTCCTGCTTGATTTCCATAAATAAACTGCAACCTTATTTACAAAAGACTGCTTTTTAGTTGGTTTCTAGGTTATAGCCAATCTCAGCAGCTAGTTTTCAGTCTATCACAGACATCCTGCCTTTTAAATTATGTTAATGCAGACAAACTTCAGAATGTAACCAGTCCAACTGATTTTCTACCTCATTCCTTCACTTTAGTTTTTATAGGTCACTTTCCCATTCCTGCATATATCATTTCCCTTTTCCAGAACCTGAAAACCTTGTGACCATGGGGCTACACAGAGTTGCTAGGAAGTTGGTCTGTGGAACTGCCTGATTCAAATTGCATTAAGATTTGCTCAGTTAAACTCTGTGGAATTAAATTGTATTTTTTTTTTCTTTTAATAGGCATATATGGATGCCCATGATCCTGACAGGGTGGAGAAATGAAAGAGAAGGTATTGTGGCATGACCACACTCCACTGGAAGGTGTTTTCTCCCTCTCTATCTCTGTCTTTCTCTAGCAAATTCATGTGTCCTCTGGAAAAAAAGTGAAATAAAACAAAGCAACAACAACAAAAAAAAAAAATTTAAGAAAAATTAAAGCTGGCAGCAGTGGCTCAGCAGTAATGCAACATTCTATAATGCTAGACTTACAAGGTCCCAGGTTTGTGTCCAGAGGTCTCCCTATGCACACTGGGGCTCACATGCCTGCATGCCTGTAATCCTGGCTGACTGAAGATGGGGTGGATGGTGGCATGAAGACTCGGTTGGTGTTGCTGGTCTCTCTTTTTTATAAAAGCAATAAAATAAAATAAACTTTACAAATAAATGAGAAAATTAAATTGTCAACATTGAAATCTAGACCATTTAAGGTAATTACATGTCATTCAGTAAGTTCAGAATGGAACTGATCCTCTTCGAGGAGTTAGCCAAGGACTTTTCCAATCAGCCTTATAAATTTTATTCAGTTTCACTCTCCTATTTCCTTTTCCATTAGTAATTTATTTTCATTGGAACTTCACTTTAATGTTTACTTTCCTATTTGTAATGAGATTTGAGTGAGTTCCTAAATAAGAAAATGAAAAAAGCTGAAATTGAGCCTTTTGTGCTATTTATGTCACTTACAGTTAATTTGGGAATCAGAGTGGTCCCCACGTATTATGGATATCTATTTACATTGCACTGTGACATTCTTTTTCCTTTTCTTGTTTTGCCATAGGGCACGTGCACTCACCAGAGAGACAGAGAGAGACAGTGAGAGGGCAAGTGAGAAATTGCCTTCAAAGGGGAATAGCCATGCTTCAATCACTTCTCCATTCTGCCTCTCAGAATTGTGGGCACTCATGCACGTACCGGCGTCCACATTTTAAGCCGCTGGGTCTGGGAGTCAAACTGCAGTCGGCCATGTGGGAGTCCAGCACCTTAACTACTATGTCACCCACTGGCCCCACATTCTGACTTTCTTAAATGGCCATAACTGTAAAATAATTATATTGGCAGAAGACGAAACAAAAATAAAGACTTTAATATAACAGCATAATTGAACCTGACTGATTGAATTTAAGGTAGCAATAAACATTTATGCCATTGATACTAGTCTTGACACTGTTAAAAGCCCTAGCCTATTTTACTTCTTTTGACACTTACGACCTTGATAGCATTTGCTCAGGGTCATAACATCCTAGAATGAAAAGAGCCTCATACAGCTGTGTGAATTAATGGAAAGTACAACAGTACCAGACCTTGCTTCTGCCCCTAATGAGAGAATGAGCTGGTGGGAGCTATAGAATCTCTGTTTATAGAATGAGGGGTTATACCAGATGGTCTGTCAAGTATCTTTCTGCTTCAAAATTCATTGATTCTAGAGTATTATTTCTAAATGTCCGACCCTCAAATTATAAACTATCTACAGAGCATCTTTCTGTATAGATTTCTGGGTACATAGTCTTAGATATCCCCTGTGTATCACCAAGTTGTCCTCTTTTTGTTGGGAAGTTAATAATTCTTTATGTTGATGTTACCAGAACTGTGCTGAATTAAATTTGGCTTTTGCCTACGAAGGCATTTATCCATTCAGAGTGGTGCTTTAAAACAAAACAAAACAAAAAACCACTTTACTTAAAATAAGGTTATCCCACTCTAAATAAAAATCAAATGAAAAGAAATCAGTCTCCCTAATTTCTTTTTATGAACTAATTTTGTTTACATTATTTGAAAAGTTGAGCACCAAGTAAAATTGCCTCTGACTACACAATTTCCCTTGTGGCTAATATAAATTCATAGTCGTCCAGGATGGGCATACTTACAGTTACTCATTTGAGAGAATGAAATTGTGCGTACCTGTACATCATAGGAAAACACCCACACATACAAAGACTGCATTTTTACCAAGACCTGAAATGAGAAAATAAAAGAACTCGAATGCTTCTTACCACCTCCACCCTAACCACACCTTCCTGCCGTAAGCCCATTGCCCAAACCTGGTTATGCCCAACGCTGCCTTTTTGAAATCTGAAAAGATGTTGAGAGGAAAAGGTGAGTGAAAGAATAAGGTCAGAAAGAGATACTTGTGAAAAAAATAGATGAAGAACAGGAAATTCACTTAGGTGGGGCTTTCTGGAGTGAATAGCTGTCTTTCAAAATGTAAGAAAGCAATTAAGGCTGTAAAAATAACCAGGATTTTGCTTATTCTCATATTTCCTCTGCCATGCTGAAAAACTGGATGTACAGGGAACAATTAAGATGAATTAGACAAATAGGGATTGTTTTAACGGCTTCAAATAAAATTTTATCTCTGCAACAACCATTAGCATTTCAAGAAATTCAATGAGACTCTGTTTTGATCATTTGGCTTGTGCCTTTTAAAATAGATAACTGACTCAAGTTAGTTTGATTCTTATCCCTCCCAGATGGTGCTTGATCTCTATGGAAGGATCAACAGTTCACTCTATAGTGCCCTCTCTTGGAGCTATCTTAATTTTTTTCTTTTCCTTTCCTCTGTCTTTTTGGATCTATTTTTAGAGTATAAGTTTGCTGACCCTTTTCAGCTCTGGCATCTTTTTTGAAGCAAAGCAGCCTTCTAATTCCTTTAAAACAACAGGGGAAAAAAAAAGGAAAAATAAAATAAATAAATAAAAAGAAAGGAAAGGTGGTTTCCAGAGAAGAGTGCATCTGTTGGTATGCAGCCAATCAGGATTCCAATCTTCTAACATGCCGGTGTAGATAGGGCAGATGGAGATGCTAATTAGGCAGCTGGGAGTTGGAGACATGTGCTGATGCTCTGTAGTTTCTAAGGAGATCAGGATAAATGAGAATTACGTAGGCCTAGAGCCAAGCCAATTGCTGCTCTGGTGTTAAGACCAAAATTTCTTGGTCTGGAAGGTCAAACTATTTGGCATCCATAACGAATCTATGAAGCAGAAATTTGAGCCAATTATTTGGTTTTAGCTACTTTTAAGCACATTGCCTATAGTAATTAAGTTCTCAAAAACATTGCTTGGTTTGAGACTGCATTTAATTGCTTGATACAAATGCAGCTCATTTCTATATTTTTCGTTCTGAGAAGTAAGGAAAAGCTTAGACAAGGAAGAACTTGTAGCTTGCAAAAAGCATGTAGTCCTAGGGCATTTAAAATTAATAATCAAGCTGCAATTGTTGTAAGAGCAAAGGGGGCCATCCATTACATTAGCATGTACAAACAGTTTGGTTTATTAAATCTGAACTGAGCCAAAATGTTTGTCATACACCGGCAGGCGTGTCAGCATTGCAGAAGTAAAGAAGTGAAAATTGTACCAGCATCAGCATTGATTTACTCCCTCTGCACATGGTGACTCAATTAACGAATATCTTTATCCCTGACAGAGAATCAGAGTTGGGCCAGCTCTGTGGTGCAACTGTATTGCGCTGCTCAAGAAAAGCTGTACCCCACATGACGACCATGATTCAAATCCCTGGCTTGGCCAGCCTGGAATATGTGGGGAGTGTGTGCAGGAGTGCCGAAGATCTGACTGGCTAGAACATTGGAAAAAGGGTGTTGAGGCAAGACTGGATTCTGTGGTGGGTACTCATCTCTTTCTCAGACTCAAGCGCTTGCACACACTCTATCACTAATAAAGAAAAAAAACAACATTCCAGAATTAAAGAGAGAGGACAACATTTAAAAAACATCTCAGTTGAAAGTGTCTGGAAAGGAAGATGATTCAATTTCATTACAAAAGCATTCATTAGGCACTTACTTACGCATTGTAGGGCCAGCAGGCATCATCAGTAAATAGTATATTTGTTCAAGTGGTTATGGGAAAAACAGCCACATACTTGACTATGATGTGAGGCATTAAAATAAAGGTTAGATGGAGGCACATTATGATAAGATAAGACATAATTAACCCTGAGCCACAAATAGGTCTAGGCTAGAATTATGTCTCTATCAGGTATTGTCAGTGTGATCCTAAGTAACTTAAACTCTCTTCTTCTTCTATAAAGTGGGGCTCATGAGAATTGTCTTTTTATGTTGTTATAAAGATAAAACTTTATAGTATAGCCATAGTGCTAAGCTTTATTTCTTTCCTTCTTTCCAGTATTAGAAGCAATTCCAGTGTGAGGAGTCTGAGAAGGTATCACAGAGGTAGCTAGCTATAGATTTTTTTTTTCAATTTGCTATAGGGAATGTGTGCTCTCTAGAGAGAGAGAGAGAGAGAGAGAGAGAGAGCGAGAGAGAGAATGAGAAATCACTCCTACTCCCAGGGAGAATGGCCACACTGCAATTCTCTGTCCTCTATTCTCTTGAGATTTTGGGCACAAACATACATACATGTACTTGGCATGTTTCTCAAGCCACTGGGTCCTGGACTTGAACTGTTCAGTAGACCATGTTGGATCCAGCCACCTTAAACACCACACCACCTGCTGGCCCAGAGCCATAGAATTTTAATATAACATGTAATGAGGTGATTTTATCTATAGAAGAGATTGAATACTGGCATAGAGTTGTTGAAGGACATGAACGTTTGGGCAGTGTTGAATGGCCCAATGTGACCAAGACAGTGAGCATAGGAAGCTTTGAAACCCAGAGCATAGAGAAATAGTGATAAGAATTGAGAAAAGTAGAGTCCAGCATGTGGCATGGTGGTAAAGGTGCTGGACTCTCACATGGCCGACCACATTTCAGACCTGGTAGTTAATAATCAAGCTAGGCATATGTAAGTGCCTGCCCAATATCCCAAAAGGAGAACAGACAAAAAGGGATTGTGGAGTGGTCATACCACTTGGGGAAAGTGATTTCTCACTTTCTCTCTTATTGTCTTTCTCTCTCTCCCTCTCTGGCAAGCACACAAGCCCTACAGCAAAACCTTAAAAATAAATAAATAAATAAATAAATAAATAAATAAATAAATAAATAAATAAAATAGCGGTCAGGAGGTGGCATGGTTGTTAAGGCACTGGGTTCCCACATGGCCACCCATAGTTTGAGTCCCAGACCCAGTGGCTTGAAAATCATGCTGGGCACATGTGTGTGAATACCCAAAATCCCAGGAGGAGAATGAGAAGGGATTGCAGCATGTCTATCCCTCTTGAGGGATGGCTTCTCACTTTCTTCTTAGTTTCCCTTCTGCGAACACATATACCCTATGGCCAAAACAAGAAACAACCAAAAAAAAAAAAAAAAAAGAAAAAAATTACAAGACAATAGGTGGGGGACGGTGGAGTAACATGATTTGACATATTTCAGAATGATAGGTAGCTATATAAAGGATGACTATCTGTGACTACTTGGGAGATTCTTAATTTGTCGTTGTAAATAACAATGGCCCATGAATCTGGGCCATAATAATAAGAACAAATAGATACAAGGAAATGAGTGTAAGAAAGAATCCTAGGAAAGAAAGCTAAAAACGGTCTAAATAAAGGCAGAGCCTGGACAAGAATCCAGGCCCTTGCTCCCAGATGCAGTGCTCTTTGCCCTAAGGTATGCTGACCACCTTCCACGAGGACCTGCTGTCCCCCCAAAGTACTACTACCACATTAGACATCAGTATTTAGGCAGGGACGCTTTCTTTCCTACTTTTCTCTACTCTAAAGTTTAAAAACCAAAACAAAAATATGCTAATCTAGAAACAGGGTATGTATGAAGCATCTCCAAAACCATTATACAAATGAAACTTGCGAATTTACTCCAACATTCTAAGTTGAAAACTAACCAGAGTCAATTAAAACTGTGCCCAAAAAACTCTTTCTACTCAGTATTCTCCATTTTCACCTTAAAAGAAAAGGTTGCTCTGGGGTCAGCAGGTGCAAGGTGGTTAAAGCTAGAATCCCACTTGGCTGACTGTGGTTCAAGTCCTGGATCTGGTGGCTTAAAACTCATGCCAGGTGTGTGTGTGTGTGTGTGTGTGTGTGTGTGTGTGTGTGTGCACTCAAAATCCAGAGAGGAGAAGGGAGGAAAAGAGATTGCAGTATGGCCATTACACCTTAGGGATGATTTCTCACTTTTCTCCTCTCTCTCTCTCTGGAGACGTGACCTATGACTAAAACCTTGAAAAAGAAAAAGGCTGCTCCTATTTATAATGCCTGTTTGAAAACTAAAGACAACAAAGCATTATTTTTCCAATAGTGATGTCAAATTGATTTGACTGAACCATTCTGCTTTCATTTAGTTACTGCTTTGTATGTTGTTCTATGTATACACACACACACATACATACTTAGATATACATATCCTATACATAATCTCATATACTATACACACACACACACACACACACACACACACATAATATTTTTCCACATCCTCCAGTCTCTTTTAGAACTAGTTCCTTTATGATATCAGAGAGAATAGAAGAACCGTATCACCACATTCCTAACACATCCTGAGATACCTCATATGAGGAGAGATTAATAGGAGGTTAAAAACCAAAAAAAAAAAAAAAAAAAAGAGAGAGTAATTAAATGTCTCTCTCAGTTGAAGAGTGCCTAATGAGTGAGTCACTTTGGAGAAAGTGTTCTGAATATGGGTCTGGTTTCCTTTCCTCGGCTTGAACTCTGCCAGTAGAAATAGTTGCTGAGACTGACTCAATAGCTCGGCTTGTTTTTAAAGCACAGTGCAGTTTCTTGATACAGCCATGATCCAGAGTCTACTGAGAGCGTGGTACATTTGATGGAGTTTAACGGCCACTGGAAATGAGACCCTCTCCCCTGTTCTTCCAGTATGTGCCATTGCTTTTCTCCTTAGAATTCTTCAATTTAATTGAGTTATAATCTATCTTTTGGGGTTCAAAGGTTTGTTCTCAAGCAGCTTTGTCCCTAACTCCTTCCAAGAATCCCGTCTTTCATTTTTAGGTAACAATTGCACTCGAACAATGTAGACAGTACAAATAAATTCTAATACAGTGACCACATTTGAAGATATTCCCATTCAAGGACTTTAGCTATGTAAATAAATTGAGTGACTTTTTTTTTTTTAAAGTATTTTACAAGTTACTGTACCTGTTCATGACAATAATGACACATTTGAGGGTTCCATTAATAGAAGCCAAAATTGGGCTTGTCACCTGTATAAAATTTAAGTACTGTGTTCCATAACATTTTCTAGGGATCTGCTTTCTCCCCAGAATCAGTACTTCTTATATCTGATGGATGTTGTTCTTTGGGGTCTTTGGACCAGAGTGTCTTAGTTCTTCAGATGATTAAGTTACCTAGATTTGCAAATATGGCAAGGAGAGAATTCTAAAGACCGGCTTCATATTACATCTCAAGAGAAAGTAATAAATAAATTTAAAAATTTCAAAAAAACAAAAATGAAACGGAGTCATCTTGACATCCCACTTGTTCAGGGAAGCATCAACATCAATGTCAATTTGAGAAAAATGAAGAAAAGGCAGGATCACCCCATAGCCTGACCCTTCTTTCCCAAGTGCTGAATCATTGTCAGTTGCATCACTTTAAATGCTGCTCATTTGGTGGCTGGCAAGTACCCCATCATGCTTACTCAGCCTTGGACCTCTTTTGGTTCTGCTGGAGACTACACATGGTTCCTGGAAACTTGGGTTTCAAGGGAGGCTCTACAAGTGAGTCATTCTCTATTGGTGAACACAGCATCTTGTGTTTCAATAAGGAGGCCAGAGAAAGCCCACTCAAGGCTGCAGACACACCCTTCATTAATGCTCTGCTCCACACGCAGGTGAAAACACACGTGTCAGCACTGGCCCTAGTGATTTGTGCAGACACACCCTTTGAACCCTGTACCAAAGGTAGGAGGAAACTGCTTCTTCCTGCTGTTTTCCCTCTCTCCTCTTCTCACTACATTTGGTCACAAGCCAGAGTCAACTCATCTCAGTCAATGACAAGGAGTTAACAGTTCTTATGTAAAGTAATTTTCCCTGTGACTCATTTGCTCTTGATGAAGTTTTATGCATGCCAACTGTAACGTTATTGCAAGTCCCAAATTAGAAGATTGCTAGTTGTCCTAGGTTCTGAAAAGCAAGCACCTATGGGACTTTAACTAATGCAATAACTTCAGCTCTTGATAGATCATCTCTGCATTAAATATCATTGTAGAGCGATTACAAGTACAACTAGCTAACTAAAACTTTTTAAATGATGTTTACTGATTTCCAAAGAAAACCATGAGTGAAAATTCAACTGTAGAGGAGTGTAAATTGTGTTTTTAGATTCAACAGATTCATTACTTGGACCATCTATGGAGTTTATATGCTTTTTCATTTCTTTCACCTTCACTGCACTTAAGTTTCCTGCTATTTTCTTATGATCTGTCATGAACTTTTTAAAAATAATCATTTATTCATTCACTCATTTTAATTTGACCAGAGAGAGACAGGGAGAAGGAGAGAGAAAGTGAGAAAGCAAGCCACCAGGTCCAGGACTCAAACCTTGGTGGGCTATGTGGGAGTGTCCAGCGCCTTAACCACCACACCACCTGCTAGTCCCCATGAACTCTTTTATTAATTTATTTTTTAAAGAGAGGGATTTTTGCTATAGGGTGCATGCACTCACTAGAGAGAGACAAAGAGACAGAAAGTGAGAAACCACCCCCCAGGGGGATGGCCATGCTGCAATTTCTCTTCCATTCTCGTCTCGAGATTTTGGGCACACATGCACACACACACATCAGTGTGAGTTTTAAACCACCAGCTCTTAGACTTGAACTCATGTGGACTATGTGGGAGTCCAGTGACATAACCATTATGCCATCCATTTGTGCCATCAACTATTTTTCTTACTTATCTCCTACTATTTCTCATCTTATGTGTTAATATTTTGTGTTTTCAAAGTGCTTTAGAATTTACAAAGGAAGTTTACACATGCATCTTCTCTAATTTTCAATCTAATAAGCCTGTGAGTTTGAAAGTTCTACATCCCATTCCCAGTTGAGGAAACTGGAGGTTCAAGAGCTCCAGTGATTTGTGATGGGCCACATTGCCAACAAATGACAGGACTGTGACTGAAACCCTGGGTTTCTAGTGCCAAGTTTCCTTTAAAGCCCAGCTGCACACTATTGCCCATCCACACCACACACTTTTCTTTCTGTAAGCTTGTGCACACACTGACGTGGCCCTTGCTTACTTAGCCTCTACCTCCTTTCCATCTCAAGGTTCTCCAAGCTCTACACTGTGTAGGAAGGGATTGCTCTGTTCTAAGGCCAGTTGGTCCACTCTAATTCTCAGTTTAGGTTGAGCTCAGTTGTGTCTGAATGGGGGAAGACAGGATCGCTGTGGCTCTCGAGAGAGATAAGAACTGTAACCAGACTGACTCCGGTCAATGTAAATGTCATCACATGGCACAATTCTAGCTAAAAGTTACTCCAAATCATCTCCTTTGATATGTATCTCCATGCTACTGTATATGCTCCACAGTAGAATCGTTCATTTCAGGCACGATTTCTGTGAAAATCCTCTTTCTCTCCCTTTCTTCCTTCCATTTTCTTTTCTTTCTCTTTTTTCTTTTCCCAATATAGAGATGCCTAGAGAGGAAGTTACCCTTTAAAGATGGCCCCAAACAATCTGTCCCTCCGTATACATGCACACTGCTTCTCCTATCAAGAGGTAGAACTCACATTCGCTTCCCTTAGGTTTAGTCTGGGCCTGTGAAGAAAGTATTGAATGTGCTGAGATGTCTAGCCCAAGCATGAAGAAAGCCTAGAGAGGGACCAGCAGATGGCATAACAATTTCGTCACTGGGCTCCCACATGGCTGACTGCAGTTCAAGTCCCATATCTGATGCTTGCATGCATGTCCAAAATCCTGGGAGGAGAAGGGAGGAGAAATAGAGAAGGGATTGTGGAATGGCTATTCCCCTGGGGAGGTGATTTCCCCCTTTCCCTCTCACTGTCTCTCTCTCTCTTTCTCTCTCTGGCAAATGGATGTGCCCTAAAGCAAAACAAACAAACAAAAAAACGCTAATTAAAAAGCCTTAAGACTCTTGGCTTCCCTCCCTTTGGAGCCATGATGATGATGTAATAAGGTGATGAGGAGAGAGGCCATATGGGACCTGGAAGAAGAGAGGCCAGGTAGAGAGAGGCCTGGGGAAGAGAACCCAGGTGCTAACAATCAAGTCGTGTCTGCACTGTAATTTCAAGGAGAACCATGAATGAGGCTAGTAGAGGGGCCATCTAGCAGGCTCTAGACAAACCAGAAAATTATGAAATACAATAAAATGATTGTTGTTTTACACCACTAAATTTTTAGGTGGTTTGTTATGCAGCATAATTGTTCGCCTTGTTTGAATGTTCTATAACCTTCAACAAGTCCTTGAAAAATGTGGGCCCCAAATAGATCAGTTTTGAACAGAATTAGGTGATCCAAGGTAACATGTTGGTAGAAGTTACATGGTGGTCAGTGAGTAAGAGAAACAGCATTTGTGTTAATGATGGAATAAAAAAAAAAAACCAGAAAAACAGAAATACAGAGGAAGAAAAAGCAATACTTGTTAAAATTTAAAATTCAGTTCTGTGTAACTCTCAACTTTTTTTCTTTCTTTTTTTTTTTTTTAAGAGGTTTTTGCTATAGGGCATGTGTGCTCGCCAGAAAGGCAGAGAGAGACAGAGAGACAGAAAGTGAGAAATCACCCCCCTCCCCAGGGGGGATGGCCATGCTGCAATCCCTTCTCCTCCATTCTCCTCTCAGGATCTTGGGCACTCATGCACACATGCCCAATCAACTTTTTTCTTGTGTCACAGATTTTATTGAAAACAAAGATAAAGCTTGCCCATAGCACAAATTTGCCTGGGCCTGACACTTCCGAGAGTGACTCTATTTCCTGTTTTTGTGAAAATTCCTGGGTACAAGAATTTAAAAGGAAACTCAATGATAAAACTCACTGAATTGTGCCTTTTGGGGGCCGGGCTAAGCAAATAATCACATTACGTCATTGGGACTTTATATTTCTGGAGAAGAGTACATTGTTTGGCACATGGAAGCCATTTGGGACTTGTCCCCCCCTCTGTAACTGGCGTGGGCTCCGCAGATTCCTGAGTGGTTAGGGTACAGAGAAAGAGGCTCTGGTTTGTTCTGGTCCCTACTTGTCTTTTATTCAAAGGAGAATAACTGGATCATCACGTTCCTATCTCTTATTTATCCTTAGAACATCTGTCTATCTAGCATGCCCACAAAACCCTGGACAAAGCGAAGAAGTTGGGAGGAAGCATGTAAGTTAAAACGAGCTCAAAGTCACTTGCTTCTTCTATTTATTTATTCGGTCTGAGATGATTCCCACAGTCATTTACCATATGGCATTAAATCATTCTGGTCCTTAAGTTATTATTACATGATTCAAAGAGTATAATTTACAGAATTGCCAGCCCAGGCTGCACTCTGTCCCACACCAAAAAAAGACCACAAGGAGGGGAGAAGAAAAACGACTGTTTCCTGGTAGCCCATATTTACGCAATTTTCTCCCACCACAGATTGTTTTGGCAGTCTAGACAGAGTCTTGTAAAATCCTTCCCTGATGTCATCCACATCCTTCCTTGATAAGTTCAAAATGAGTGCGGAGCAAGCACGGCTCCTCTAGCAATGTCGTACAAATAATTACGGCAGTGCCACCCGGAGAGGCCTCTGGACTCCAGTGATTTCCACATGAGAGGAAGGCTCTGATGAGCCGGCCTCCAGATCATGTAAATATGTGGCTGAGAACACAGCCGCGGAAGGGAAGGAAGAAACACACAGATGGGCATTTCATGTTTGAAAAGAACTTTGTGGAAAATAAATCAGATGGAGGAGATGTCTAGATTCAGGGAAAGAAAGATTGAGGAAATTATTTTCTTATTGAAGTTGGAGACACTCTGAAATTAATGTCATTAACAGGCAACTTAGAATTGTGGGGTTTTTTTTTGGGGGGGGAAGACATTGGATTCTATTTCTATCGTATTTGTAGTGATGAAAAATGTTTCCAGGTTACGGCTTGAAATTCCGGTTATGAGAGTTGGAACTTAGTATTTTGTCATTTTATTTATTTATCTATCAGTAGAGTAATAAATCATACACACCAACATATGCATAATAGGAGAGAAGTTACAAAGTGACGTTAGTCTTCTCTAATGGAGCATAACGAAACATGTAAAATCCATTCAAACAGTTACCACCAGGCTTACAGTGTCATTGAAAATTAATTTCAGTTTGTCAGAAAAGGATTCCTTGATCAGCAAACATATGGACAGACCCATCCCGTTATTAAAGACTTGAAGATTTTGTTTGTCCCAAACTCTTAAAACTATCATTATAGAAATTCCGGTTATGAGAGTTGGAACTTAGTATTTTGTCATTTTATTTATTTATCTATCAGTAGAGTAATAAATCATACACACCAACATATGCATAATAGGAGAGAAGTTACAAAGTGACGTTAGTCTTCTCTAATGGAGCATAACGAAACATGTAAAATCCATTCAAACAGTTACCACCAGGCTTACAGTGTCATTGAAAATTAATTTCAGTTTGTCAGAAAAGGATTCCTTGATCAGCAAACATATGGACAGACCCATCCCGTTATTAAAGACTTGAAGATTTTGTTTGTCCCAAACTCTTAAAACTATCATTATATACTTCTTACCTTCAGCTGGAAGTGAAAGAAAAAATGTTTCTCACTCAACAGTTTTAATATTCCCTTTAATCTAGTTAAATTCTAAAAAAAGAATTTGGATAAAATGGTGTAAGAAATATTTGATTCTATTTCTTCTGCAGTTGATTATTTTAGAAGAAATGAATAGGGAATACTCTGACACATGGCTTTTCCCTGCATGCTCACATATTTCTCGCCTGCTTCTCTTCTCTCTAACCTGCTTGGCTATAGGTCCTCTTCTTACCTAGATGATTTAATATCTCCCTAAGTATTCTCCTGCTTTCACCCCAAATAAAACACAGACCTAACCACATTCTCCCCTCACGGACAGCCATTCCATGACCTCTAAACCTCCTATGGCCGCTGCCTTCTGCCTCATTCTGCCCACACATACCCTCAGTGGAGACCACACACTCCACTATTGCCTGGACCTCCAGGTCCTTTGAAATATCTAATGCCTTGGCCAATTCCTGTTGCTCCTGCAGAAATGCACCCCACTTGCCTGCCTGGTAGATTGCTACTCATTCTTTTATGAAACTAGCCTCATACACTTTTCCTATCAATCTGTGTGGTCCTACTGGGCTCCCTTAATTGACCAGTCCTGGTTCCACATCCCACAGCTGACACCACATAAAAACAGGCCTTGGTCGCTCTATACTGGTCACAGTTTCTGCCTTCCTCATCTGGCTTCCACTGCATTCCTCAGAGTGATTTTCCCCTCAGAC
Source organism: Tupaia belangeri chinensis (assembly GCF_000334495.1). Lineage (NCBI taxonomy): Eukaryota > Metazoa > Chordata > Mammalia > Scandentia > Tupaiidae > Tupaia > Tupaia belangeri. Next base: position 635,243 of record NW_006204309.1, read on the forward strand.
TCTGACCTTTGACTTTGGCCTTTACCATGTGCTGTGATTTTTCCTCTCTTAAACGTGGGGCTAAATACTTTGACAAATCTTCTAAGCTGACACTCTGACCTATCCAACAAAGAATTCCTCAGTTTCCCTTAGTATTCTATAAAAATGTGTGCTCTAGTTTCCTCAGTAAAGATCATCTTTTATTATCTTTATGGTTTTACCAGGTAGTAAGTTCCTAAAAAGCAGCCATAGCATCTTACTCCTTTTGGTGTTCTTGGGTGCAATTTAGTGCCTGACACACAGCAGTGTTCATTAAATGAATGGATGTGATGTTCCAATTCCCTACCTTTCTATCTCACAGTATCCACCTGTCTTATCAAATTACTTGCGGGTATAGTGAGCCCTCAACAAATATACTTGTATTAAATGAGTAAAGTTGTTAATATCCTTCTAGAATGTCTGATTTGTTATAATGAATATAAACAGTATTTGTAGTTTTTAAAAGAGAAAAAGAAAGACTCTTTTTTTTTTTTTGGATAGGTTTTTTCTATAGCATGTGTGCACTCACCAGAAAGACAGAGACAGAAAGCAAGAAATCACCCCCAGGGAGGGATGGCCATGCTGCAATCCCTTCTCCTCCATTCTCCTCTCGGGATCTTGGGCAAGCACACACATACACCAAGCTTGAGTTTAAGACACTGGGTCAGGGACTCGAACTGTGGTCAACTACATGGGAATCCAGCAACATAATCCAGCAACATAGCCATTATGTCAACTGCTGGTCCCATAAAGATTTTTAAAAAATATATATATATTGTGGTTATGTCCTTCTAAGTTCAATATTGTGAACTCAGTTTAGAGACTGTGGTAAGAACTTTTTTTTATTAAAAATTTGTGACTATATGGAAAAATGTGCTGAAGTAATGTCCATGACAAAAAATTAAAGGAACTTTTTAAATAGCAGCATCAGAGAAGCAATATTAAAGAGCAGTTATTTTCGAATGCTTTAGAAAAGTCTATTTGCTTACAAAGGACTATTTCATTTTATAAAGAATTATTTATTTAATTGTATTTATTCATTCATTTTTTAAAATACGACTTGAGAGAGACACAAAGAAAGGGAGAGAGAAAGTGAGAAATCAAGCCACCAGCCTCGGACTGAAACCATGGTCAGCCATGTGGGAGTGTCCAACACCTTAACCACCACGCTACCCACTGGCCCCTACAAAGCTATTTTTTAAATATTTAATGACAGTTTAAAGCAAATTAATAATAACTTATTTTTGAAAGATATGGCTACCCAATGGGACCAGCAGATGGCAGAATGATTATGTCGCTGGACTCCCACGTAGTCAACTGTAGGTTGAGTCCCAGACCGAGTGGCTTAAAACTCATGCCAGGCATGTGTGCGTGCGTGCCCAAGAGGAGAATGGAGGAGAAGGAATTGTAGCATGGTCATCCCCTTGCGGGGGTGATTTCTCACTTTCTGTCTCTCTGTCTCTCCAGTGAGCACATGCACCCTACAGGAAAACAAACAAACAAACAAAAAACTTCTCTGAAAAAAAAAAAGAGATGGCTACTCAATAATAAAAGGGGAGGGGGTCTTCAAAAAGTTCATTGAAAAATACCTATTATGCAAAAACTATGCTTGGATTTCAAAAATTTTTTGCAACAAAATAAACTTATATTTTAATTCCATTTGTGGACAGAATTTCTGAACACAAGAATAATAGGTGTTGGTGCAGACAAGGGGCAAATTATGCTATCACACATTGTTGGGGCGTGTTTAAATTGCAAAGGCCTCTCTGAAGAACAAGTTGATGACTATGCAGTAAAATTACAATGTGTACATGCTATGACCCAGCAGTTCCAGTTGGATGTATTTCGTAAAACCAAAATTCTCAATCTAAACATACAAAAGACATAGTCATTGGAATAAATTTTGCATCAGCTAAAAATTGGCAACTCCTTTAATGCATCTCTGCAGGTAAGAAATAGATAAATAAATTGTAATATACATGTATGATGGCATAGACCAGTTAAATTATCATGGATATATCTAAAAATAATAATGTCGAGTGAAAAAAATTACAAAATTATTTATTTACTTATGTGAATGTAAACAAAAAGATGACAATATATGAATACTATTATGTTTATGTAAAGGGATTAAAACAACTTTGTAAATGTACATTCAAAACTCATTTTGGGCATAGTCTCTGAAAAGTAGGGAGAGAAAAGAGCCTCAGGGATCGTATTTAAAAGGTATTTAGATTTATGGGGACCAGTAGATGGTGTAATGGTTAGACCACTGGACTCCCATGTAGTCAACTGCAGTTTGAGTCCTAGACCTGGTGACTTAAAACTCATGCTGAACGCTTATGCACGTGTGCCCAAAATCCCAAGAGGAGACTGGAGAAGAAGGGATTGCAGCATGACCATCTCCCCCCGGGGTGGGGGGTGATTTCTCACTTTTTGTCTCTCTGTCTCTGGCGAGGGCATGTACTCTAAAGCAAAACTCTCTCTTAAAAATAAAAAAGAGATTCAGATTTATTTGTAACTTTTAATTTCTTAAGCAACTATAATAAAAGATTAACGGTTTTAATTCTGGGTGGTAGAAAAATGAGTATTTATCATGCACATATTATCCTTTGCACTTTTCTACAGATCTTTTATTTCTCCATATAAAAAGGAGAGCATGTGAACCAGTGACACTGAAGTCAAATGACTCGCAGTCCCCCCTGTGCAGCTCAGGATCCTGCCCAAATACAAGGGGGGTTTTCTGAAGTATCTGTTTTGTCTGCAGGGATGCAGCTACCTTTGCCTGACTGCTGAGGCGTTATCATGGAGTCGCTGGTGCGCTTTCTGGGAAGGTGCTGCTCTACTGGCCACAGCTGCTCTGAGTCCTCACAGTACTAAGGACGCACTGCAGTCTGAGACAAATTCTGGGTGTGTGTGTACGTGTTAGAGTGTGTGTGTGTGCCCCGTGTGTTTATAATAAGGCAACTAGCCCTTTCCCAGTTCTGTGTCCCTCTTCAGCTTGGTCCTCTCCGCAGCCTCTCCCATTCACTCGTCATATTTCCATCATTCAGTCACTCGGCAGAGGTGAACTGGTGCCTTCTTGGTCAGGGACACAGATATTTAACCCTCATTGTTAATAGCTACTGGAGCCTAGCACCACACCTACTGTGGTGCTATGGGATAGACATCATGCTCCCCAGCCCCCCACCTCCTCGCTGTTTCCTTCTCTTCCAGAGGTCCCTGCATTCAAAGGGGAAAGAGAGAACAAAGAGGGGAAGGAGGAAAAATAAATCTGTCCTTCTACTTTAAAACCAAAACAAAAAGATAAAACCTCAAGCATATCAGCTTATGCAAGGAGCCTAACCATCTGTCAGCGAACAGACTCTTTGAAGAGCTCAGCCAGAACACCTTACAATGTGACAACAGAGACTTTGGGCAGCAACAAGGATTCCTAGAAGGAACTGTACTTGTGTGAACATTGCTTATCATGAGTATTTGCAAAACAGATACAAAGATTTTTCTAGAAGCTCAGAAAATGGCCCTCAGCATGGGAGAGCTTCCTTAACCAGAGTGGCTAAAGGGGACAGGCTTTGTGCTAGCCCAGACTGGCTTCTCTTCTGTCCCATAGTGCTCTGGTTTCAAGGAGCCTCACTTGGCACTGGGCTTGTGTTATTGTCCAGAAATGACCAAATGTTGCAGAATTCCTCACACCCAAGTTCTACCTGTCTGATGTCTCTGTGTGCTGCCCCGTCAAGAGGCTGTGTTCTCTCCTGCACACCCTGTGTTTCATAAACGGGGTCATGGGAGGAGTTATCCAGTCACCTAAAGGGGAGAATCTCTTCATACATAGAGTATGAGCTTGTGTGAAATTGGACCCTTTCTGGAAACAGCATGAAGTTACCCCTGGTCAGTACATTCCTTTTGCCTTTCACTTGCAAAATATCCTTCAGTCCTAAAAGATGGGATGACTATTATTTGAGGGGAAAAACTAAAGTGCCAGGGGAGATTTCTGTCCTGCATTAAGCTCCATAAGCAAGGTTAAATGAAGTTAAAATTTTTGTTGCAGGGAATCAGGTAGAAGCACAGTGGTAACTCAAAGCTCTGCAAGACTGTCCTCCATGGGAAGGTTCCAGATTTGTGTCCAGAGACCTTTCTGAGCATGTTGGGCACATGGATATCCATGATCTGGGGCTGGGGCTGGGGGCAACCTATGGCAGGGAGATTCCACTGAGGGTGCCTGTATCTTTCTCTCTCTTGCTCTCTGTTTCTCTTACTCATGGAAGAAAGAAACAGATAAATTTTGAAATTTTTTAAAGAAAATTTCAGTGTTAATATGCTTTGTGCTGTTGGGCATGCCTGTGGTCCTGGTTGGTTGAAAGGCTGGGGTACGGAGATCTCAGCAAGGTAAGGTCTCATTAAGGGTCCTTGTCTGTATGTTTGTGTGTGTGTATACATACATATATAATGTAAACTTTTAAAAGTCTCTAAAATATACATCGTATATAGTGAATTTTTCAGAAATAATTATAGCGTATCAAAGACAAGGAAGTATCATTACTATTTGTAATAAATGCCAAGAATGAGTAAAGAGGCAGAGTGATAGATCTGATGTCTCTGTGTGCTGCCCCGTCAAGAGGCTGTGTTCTCTCCTGCACACCCTGTGTTTCATAAACGGGGTCATGGGAGGAGTTATCCAGTCACCTAAAGGGGAGAATCTCTTCATACATAGAGTATGAGCTTGTGTGAAATTGGACCCTTTCTGGAAACAGCATGAAGTTACCCCTGGTCAGTACATTCCTTTTGCCTTTCACTTGCAAAATATCCTTCAGTCCTAAAAGATGGGATGACTATTATTTGAGGGGAAAAACTAAAGTGCCAGGGGAGATTTCTGTCCTGCATTAAGCTCCATAAGCAAGGTTAAATGAAGTTAAAATTTTTGTTGCAGGGAATCAGGTAGAAGCACAGTGGTAACTCAAAGCTCTGCAAGACTGTCCTCCATGGGAAGGTTCCAGATTTGTGTCCAGAGACCTTTCTGAGCATGTTGGGCACATGGATATCCATGATCTGGGGCTGGGGCTGGGGGCAACCTATGGCAGGGAGATTCCACTGAGGGTGCCTGTATCTTTCTCTCTCTTGCTCTCTGTTTCTCTTACTCATGGAAGAAAGAAACAGATAAATTTTGAAATTTTTTAAAGAAAATTTCAGTGTTAATATGCTTTGTGCTGTTGGGCATGCCTGTGGTCCTGGTTGGTTGAAAGGCTGGGGTACGGAGATCTCAGCAAGGTAAGGTCTCATTAAGGGTCCTTGTCTGTATGTTTGTGTGTGTGTATACATACATATATAATGTAAACTTTTAAAAGTCTCTAAAATATACATCGTATATAGTGAATTTTTCAGAAATAATTATAGCGTATCAAAGACAAGGAAGTATCATTACTATTTGTAATAAATGCCAAGAATGAGTAAAGAGGCAGAGTGATAGAGAATGCAAATAAGGAGGGAGTGTGGGAACCCACTGCAGAGGATGCCAGGGACAGCCTCCCTACATGGTTGCTATTTACACCAGGGTGAAGAATGATGAAGAGACACCATTTCAAAGACTTACAGCCACTTACAGTAGGCATTCAATAAATATTTGCTGAATTGAAGGAAAGATTAATCTGTAAGGGAGAAACCTCAGAAAGCATTATTTTAAAGCCAAATAGTAAAAGTCTTCAGCATTAAGTGTTATTTTAGATTATCTATGTCTTTGCTCCTCCATTAATGTACCTAATCAAGAAGTGTCATTAATCATAAGACTATTAGATCAAAGAACACAAGCTTTTCCGAGAGGAAATACTAAGAACATAAATGTTACAGTAGTGGAAAGAACTTAGTAATTGCTAAATATAATAAGAAAGTCTTCTAAAATAGCCCACATAAAAGACACAAAGTACCAAGATGCCTTTTAAACCGGGCATACTAAAAGCCTATTTTAGCTGGCATGAACTATGTTCCAAATATTCTCCTAAAAGATTTACTTAGATTGTCTTTCTCAATACCCTCTGCAAACATATGAGGTAAGAGTTGTTATTATTATGTTAATATTACATCCATTTCATGGGTGAGAAGACTGGGGAACAGAAGCTGAGTAATTTGGCAGTGTCACATGACAAGGAAGCCATGATTTTGAATAAAGTTTGGCTCCAGAGACAGAGCTACAAGTCTCTATGTCATATAACTTTTTATTACTTCCTGTTATTAGTTTATGCTGCTGGGATTTCTTTCTTTTCTTTTTTCTTTTCCTTCTTTTCCTTTCTCTCTCTTTTTAAAAAAAAATTTATTACTGGAAATTCATTTACCCTCTACAAATATCACTACATAAAACGTCCATGTTCATTGGTAAACAGTCATCACTCTGAAACTCCTGAGTACTAATCTATTATTCTGGAACTCTTGACCTCACCTCTACGACACTCTGCCCACCACACACCCTGCCAGGGGCTCACAGCTCAGGGATAAAGCTGGAATCATGCTGAGTTCTGAAATAGGAGTCACCATTGTGGTCTCAGTGGTGCTGATAAATTGGTATCAATGCAATTCCGACTGTTAGATATTTTGAACACCATCCCTAAACAAAACAAAATCTACTTAGGAACATTGCGCTATGGATAGTGGTATGGTAGATAGGAAGAGATTCAAGGAATTTCTTAAAAATATTGGGAAGGAATCACAAATTTCTGCCTGTCTTCAGAGGGTTGCTGCCTAAGGACAGGGCATGGGCTTTGGATTAGATAGAAGTTGGTTTGCCTCTGGGTTTCACCATTGACTAACTATATAGCCTTGAGCAAATGCCTCAAACTTGTGGAACTTCAGTTTGCTCATTTAGAGGTTGATGCTAATCTTTCCCGGATACTATGAGCATTAGGATTAAATAATAGAAAGCACATGAAGTGCTTAATTTAGTATTTGTATTAGCTGTTACTCAGACAATATGAAGTGTGCAAAGTGTTATTGTTATTATGTAAAGTAAAAATTGTAGAGATGTTCACTTTATCAAGTGGTTACAAGTATTAAAGAGTTAACCAAAACAGCTATTAGAATTTGCTTAATATAATAAACCCTCAATATATTAATAGATATTGAGTATTATAATCATTTTGTCACAAGCTAATTCTATGAAATGTATCATTTATATGCTATTTTTTGAGACTAGTCTCCAACTTCTAACTTTTTTTCTCTTATAAGCATTCTTTCTTGGCTGAAATTCTTTGAAAAAAATATTGTAGAAATAGTAGTGTTTGTTTTGTTACCATTGTATAAGGATGCGAATCCTAATCGCCAATGTGGCAGTTTTAAATGGTGCTTATGCCTTCAGTTTGTAAGATGAATAAAACCATTTTTAGCCTAAGAAAAGCAGCTTAGGATAAATTTCATTTATAAGATCTATCACAAACATGTTTTAATATTTTTGTTTCAATACTTTGAGGCAATTGTGGATGAACTCTAATTTTGAGAGAAAATTATCCAAAAAGGAAAAAATAAAACATTAAATTTTGTTCTCAATTACTTTTGACAAAAAGGAAGTAAATGTTCAAATGAAAAATCAGAATGGGATCGTCAGGGAAAATTTGGGGTTATTTTTGGAACATCCATGAGAATATTTTAAGGAGAGGAATGGCAAGAACATTGGGGTACTGGTCCTGTGAATCCCACAATGATGAAATCCCACTGAAACCTCAGTTGCCATAGGCAACCAATGGAGACAAAAGGTTTTCTAGTTTTGAAATGATTTATTACATATTATCTGAAAATCGTGAATGAAGAGTTGGAGAGTTAATTCCAGGTCTGCCTGTGCTGTTGGTCAGAACTGTGAACTTCAGTAATTTGTGTAACCTCTCTGACTCTCAGAACTATCATGTGTGATGCTTGTTGGCTGGACTGGGTATTTTTAATCCTCATTTTAAACTGCTCTAAATTTAAGATTCCAGTAAGCAAATGCAGGGGAAATGTGTGACTAAAACATTTCTAACACTGCATGTGCTGGGGGGGTAAGGTGAGGTCACAGAGGATTCTGGGTAGTGTCCTTGGTGGAATTTGAAGGATGACTTGAGCATTCAGGCTATTCTAACAATGAATAAAATTCAGAAGTAAATGAACTCACTGTTTCTATGTATCGGTGTGAAGTGGCCCCTCTGTTGAAAAGCTGACCCTTTGGGTGAGTATTGGGCATTTTAAGTACCATGACTGCTCAATAAATAGCAGAGTTCTCTCCAGGCAATTCTCACAGGGCAGCCCTCCCACTGCTACCACCGCCTGGCCTCTCCTGCACAGGACTCAGTTCCTGTCTGCTCCTACTAGGCAGGAGTGAGGCAGACTTGATGCTATTTTCAGCCAGCAGCACCTCTCAGAGGAGTTACCAAGCAAGCCAGAGCATAGATTAAAAGGAATTCAGTCAGGTCAACAAAAGACTTATGTGGAATTCTGGAAAGAATTGCAGACAAAATGGCTTCAAAGACTACACCAACGTCACTTAAAACTTCCAAAGATATTGTCTCTTGCATACCAGCAAGCTAAATCCCCTCTTATTGTAACCAGACACTTCACAACCCCAACTCTGGACATTGGCTTTGGTCTCAAGTAGTTAAAAAAAATAGACTCCTTGAAAGATGAGTTTTCTTTCCAAGTTGTCAATGTTAAAATGGAAGTATATTCTGATAGAGGGGGGAAAAGTTCAGATTCTGAAAATAGTTCAAGGATATTTCAGGTTATACAGCATTTTTGAAGAAGCTTCATAAAAACAATTGCTTGTTTAAAATAAACTGCAATGTTTCATACAAAAATAACCCAAAGGGCAATAAAAATAGCTACAAATGTAAAACATGTGAAATCATTGTTTTTTGTTTTGTTTTAGTTTTTGCTATAGGGCATGCATGCGCACTCACTTGAGAGAGACAGAAAGAAAGAGAAAGTGAGAAATCAGCTCCCTGGAGGATGGCCACATCACAGTTCCTTCTCCTCCATTCTCTTCTTGGGATTCTGGGCATGCATGCACACGTGCCTGGCCTGGGACTCGAATCAAGGTCGACTATATGGAATCCATCCACCTTAACTCCTGCATCACCTGCTGGTCTGTAAAATCATTTATATTTAAACTACAACTTTTTCTTTTTTCTTATTTTATATTAAATCTTCTGCAGTGGTAGTAATAAATAAACAAAAATTTCACCAGTCTCAAAATATCTCCATGTTTTAAAATTTATATTTATTTATCGTTATTTTACATAGGTCATGTTTGAAAATTGCATCACTTGGTCATGTCAGATATCCTTTCACAAGAATACTTATAAACTCTTTTTCTTTGTTTTCTTATTTGTGTTTAATCATATTCTCTTTTCCTTACTGCATAGCAGTGTATACAAGGGGTACAGAAAATATGACAAAACAGCATAAGTTGAAGATGACGGAATAAATGAAAGAAAACCCAGGACCTAAAGTAGACAAAACTAGAACAAAAAGTGTGTGTCCTCGTGACTCATACATATATTGGGTTAGAGGATAATGTACAGAGGCAGTTGGCTTGCCAGAAGCTAAGTGAAAAGAATGTGGTCAGTTACAGAGTTCAAAGGCCACGAGATAAAAACAGATTGCTCAAAAGAGTGACATCTGTTCGCGATCATGAGATAGGCAGGAATTTCACCCAGGAATCCTCATCAAGAAAATGATGTGTGATGTGGAAAATATAGTCTTGACAACAATGTTAGAATCAGGGGCTCTTCCTTATGAAGACCCTCTCCTTAAACAGATGGGAGCTCACTGAAGTTCAGTTCATTAAGATTACTTCAGCGATCTTTAAATTAGTCACAGTGTTCTTGAGCAGAAGAAAACAAAAGTACAGAAAACTCAAAGACGGCAAGTTTTGATCCTTTGTTTGGCCATGAACACTCACTCCAATTTTTTTAGTCTCACACAAGTCCCAAAACTCCCAGAGACCAAGGAAGGACTTGTTTACAATTACCTATTGGTTGTTCTGATTATTAGAAAGATATTTTAAAGTTTATTTCTTTCATGAATGAGAGAAATAAAGGGAGAGAAAAAAAAATAAAACACAGGCAGCCCCAATGGGGTACTCATGTCATGACCTACCCACAGCCCCAGCTAGTCTGGCTCATAGGCACACTTGGGCAAGGAAACCTCCAGAAGCCAATCCAGGACCTTACTATGTGGGTCACACATCATGGGGCTTTGCAACATCCCTGCACCACCACTTCTGACTGGAAAGGTGGTTTTTAATAACGTGAAATGATGCATGGTTGGTGCATTGTTAGACTTAATGTTGATTACGTGTGGAGTACTGGAATGGGCACTCAATACGTCATTCGAGACAGGGTGGCAGTGATTAGAGTCTCTCACACGTGTATATTCTGCTATGGTGCTGAGCCTGTGTCCTGCAAATCAAAATTCCCCTTCCCCAGTTCTTTGAACAGGGAGCCCAAAACAGGGAGAGAAAGGCTGCTTCTTCCTGTGTGTTTGCTATTGCTGTCAGCAATGATTCCCCAGCTAGCAGCAGAAGTTGGTCCCCTAGTTGAGTGCAGTTTTCCCTTCCTTCCTGTGCTTAGCTAACTCCCCATCAGAAACACCAGCCTGTGTGCCAGGTCTCCCTTCTCGGAGATCTGGGTCTCAGAGCTGCCAGGTCCCAGTCAGGCTGCAGCTCTTTCTCAGAGATTTGTGTCCTCACACTGCAGGACTTTCCTTCAAACTGCAAACTTCTAATAATCCCAATCTGTTCCTTCTCCACCCCTTAGCCTTAGTGGTGGTAGTTTTTCCTGACATCACCTTAGTAATATCCCAGTGTGCATTTTTTTTTTTGCCTTCTGTTCTCAACGCCTGATTACTGTTTTTTTTAACTAGTATAGTTTCTGTCTCCTGACTGACACCATGGCACATCTAAGATGGCTTAAGAAGAGCCCTCAAATTCCATAAACTGGGGACATATTGCTCTCTTAGAGTAAATGTATTGTGAGTTGTATAGCAGATCCAGGATGCAAGCTAAGATTATGTAACTAGAAGTCAGTGACCATTTTGCATCATGAGACCTCCTAAGGCAGATGTCATAGTGTCCCAGTTAGAGTTCTTGGATATAAAGACAAAATCTCGCTTCCGCTGCTGTTCCTTTCTACCTTACTTTTTATACAGAAAACAGATTTCTTTATGTATGTATGTATGTATGTATTTATTTTTAGAGAGAGATTTTTGCTATAGGGTGTGCATGCTTGCCAAAGAAACAGAGAGACAGAAAGTGAGAAATCACCCCCCTAGAGGAGATGGCCACACCACAATCCCTTCTCCTTCATTCTTCTCTTGGGATTTTGGGCATGCAAGCATACACACCCAGCATGAATTTCAAGCCTCTGATCTGGGACTCAAACCATGGACAGCCATGTGGGAGTCCAGTGAAGTAATCATTATGCTATCTGCTGGTCCCTAGAAGATAAATTTATTGAAAGGTTTATCAGGTAGCTTGTTGAAAGTTCAAGGAAATTGGAACACTATTTTCAGAAAATATTAACTGTAATAGTCATAGTCAAGCCTAAGAGAGGAACTGGTTAGGGCACTGGGCTTGGCACCTATGATCTCTGGACCCTTGTAGCCAAGCAGTTACTGCTGCTGCTATTCAATTAATGCGACCAATCACAACCTTAGTGTGTATGTTGGAGATTTTGAGATCATTTAAAATCTGAAGTCCTAGGTGGGAACTTTTGATCAGTTAAGCTTCAGTCACTGGCCCAAGCTGTCATATGGCTGTTTAGGAAGAAACACCTAGGCCTTTATCTCCACCCCTCACTAAGGCACATATGTGGGGAAAGGGAGTTCCCTAAAGTGAAATGCAGGTTTGATTGGCAAATAGCCAGAAATAACAGCAAGAGTCTGCTGTACACATCTGTACCTGCAGTGACCTCGTTTCCCACTCATTCTGTTTGAGGCTCCAGATGAAAGACATCATTCTCATTAGAAATGTAGTGATTTGTGGATTGGCTGCTAGGAGATGAAGGTGAGGAGTGCCTGGTCAAGCCTCAGATACTGGTCTGTGCAGCCCACATTCTAGGGCTTATTCTCTGTCCACTGCAGCTTGTGAAAGAAAGGAAGGAAAAAAGGAGTGTTGAGATAAAGAGAAAATTGGCTGAAGGCTGGGACTTGTCCCTGTGTCCATAACAGGGACGTGATCGTGAACAGCACTGTAAAGCTATAGGAAAAGATGATGATGTGAAAGTCAATACTGTATCAGCCTGCACTGAAGCCCAGATTACTACATGATGATCTGAGTAAGAATAGCTCTTTTTTCAGAGGTTTTTGTTATAGGGTGCATGTGCTCACCAGAAAGACAGAGAGAGAGACAGAGACAGAGAGACAGAAAGCAAGAAATCACGCCCCAAGGGGAATGGCCACGCCACAATCCCTTCTTCTCCATTCTCTCAGGATCTTGGGCACTCACATACATGTCCCCGGCATGAGTTTAAGCCACCAGGTCCGGGACTTGAACCACGGTTGACTACGTGGGAGTTAAGCAACATAGCCATTACACTAACTGCTAGTCCCAGAATTGCATTTTTTAGAGTGACATGCAAGAGGGGTTTTCAGTAAATTTCCCACATAACATCCTTAGCAGAGTATGAGAATTCAATGTGTGCAGTCTAGCAAGTGATCTCTGTAGACTATAAGAGAAGATTAAGAATGGGATGGAACAGAGAACAGGACTATAAAACTATGGTTTGGGGATTTAATCAGAGGAAGACAGTAAGTAACTATTGATTTGCTTTATGAAACCAACAGGCAAATCAAGAAGGGAGGTCATAAGAAAGGGAATTCTAAGATCTAGATTAAGTTGAGAGAATTACTTAGAGTGGATTTCGCTAAAATGGAAATAAAAAGCAAACTCAGAGTACAAACCAAGATTTTATTAGCAGAAAGGAATTAGTCTTAGCATTAAACTAAGGGATTTGATGAAATAAGCAAAATGAATGACTAGGACAGTTACCAGGAGAAAAGAAATAACAGAACAAGAAACTAGTTATAGAACAAATATGGGAAAGTGAAGTAGAATAAATTCTTCAATAATGTGTAAGCTCATCTAGTACATCTTGTGCTATAAATTTAAGATTAAGGATTAAGGGAAAATTTTAAAGCTATCCTTTTAGAAGTGACTAACATAATATTAATCATAAGAATATTAAAGCATTATCATTAATAATCGCTAAAGAGATAATATAAATGTTCAAGAACAGGACTGTGGACAATCAAGGAGCCTGCCATATTTATCTGATGAAATAGAATTATTTTTAAGAGGACCTGAATTTGAGCATTATTCAGTAGGAAGTTGGAGACCTTTGGAACTTTTCAAAGATAAGCAAAAATGATAAAAATCAGTATTTTACAAGAACAGTTGGCCAGTAGTATATATAGGGTTAATTGAATTAGTTAAAGAATTGCGAATGGGATTATCAGTCAGCTGTCCTCAGAATTTGTTTTTCCATTCTTTCATTAATAAGAAAACTCTGGAGTATGAGCTGATCAAATAGCAACCCAGCTAAAATCAATAGTCTCAGCCTCCCTTGGCATAGGTGTGGCTATGCAACTCAGGGGTTTCTTCAACAGGAGATAAGACTAGAGTGTCACCTTTCTCACTTATGTCCCCTAGATTTCTTGGCCAGATGGTGGGAGGCAAGACGCTGGCAAAACAGGCCTTCATATGCTAGCCTATTGTTTAAATAACCTTAAGATATTAAATTGAGAATAAAAGGAGAGTCTAAGCAGAGCATCCAGGCCATTGACTGTCTAAGTTTTCAAGTGCAAAATCTGTGCTTGAGCTTCAATGAGGCTATATGCTCATGACCCAGCAGTGTCTTTTCTCTCTGTATACACTTGATCTCCATTCAGCCTCTCACAATATCCTATACACTTCTCTCATGAACAAGCTCTTCTTTTAAATGAATATGCGAGTCACGTTGAGTTTCTTTCCACTGGGTTTAATGTTAGAAATTAAGAAGTCCAATGTTGGAAAGTTGAAATCTCCAGAAAGAAACTTCATGAATTCCCTCTTGCTCTCCACTTTTAAGTTCTTTTATAGCCTCACGTAAGTGAGGGCATCCAGAAATTATGTCAATAGTTTATGATGTAACAGGTCTGTTTCTCAACTGTTAAAAATAAAATGTAACATCTATTATCTTTCTTAGCCGAAACTGAGATAGGAAAGATTCCACTGTAGCACGTGGTCCAACAATTAACCAAAAGCCACAAATTATAGAAAGCAAGTGAACAAAGAAATCTGCAGAATTTCTTAAAAGGATGTAAGATTTTTAAAGGGATGTCCTACTCCAAATAGCAAGCATAATCTTGAAAAAAACTTCACATTTCCTTATTTCAAATCTTACTTCAAAACTACAGGAATCAAAACAAAAGACAGACATGCAGACCAGTTGAATAGAGAATCCAGAAATAGACATTTACATTTATATGTGTGTATATATATATATATATATATAATATGTGTGTTTGTGTATATACATATATATGTTGTATATATATATTTTTTTTTTACAGAGTGCCCAAGGCCATTAATGGGGAAGGGCAGTCTTTTCAATAAATAATGCTGAGAAAACTGGATTCTCACATGCAAAAGAATAAAGTCAGAACCTTACCTATTTCCAAATGTAAAAATTAACTCAAAGTGGATCAAGGACCTAATTATAATACCTTAAGCGATAAATCTCTTAAAAGAAAGCACAGGACAAAAATTTTATGGCCTTGTGTTTGGTGATGACTTTTTGGATATGACACCGAAGACGCAGGCAACAAAACGATAAATAAAATGGACTGCATGAAAATAAAAATATTTGTACATGAAAAAACACTGTCATCCAGCTGCAGTGGCATAGTGGTAACACAGAGCTATGTGATGCTGAGCAACAAGGCCAGTATAAGAAGATCCTGGATTCACATCCTGAGAGCTCCCCGTGCACACTGAGTGCCTGCGGAGTGCCAATGATTGTGGCTGGCTGAGGCTTGGGTAGGATATTGACATAAAGACTCTTTGGGGAGACCTCTCTCTTTCTCTCTCATCTTCTCTTTATTTCACGGAAGAAATAAGGAAACTTAAAAAAAAAAAAAAAAAAGAAGCATCAACAGAGTGAAAAAGTAACTCATAGAATGAGAGAACAAAATTGCAAGCCATATATCTGATAAGGGAATAATATATAGAGAACTGAAACTCAACAACAACAACAACAAAGATCAAACAACTCAATTCAAAAATGGGCAAAGCGGGACCAGCAGTTAACGTAATGGCTATGTCGCTGGACTCCCACATAGTCCACCGTGGTATCAGTCCCGGACCTGGTGGCTTAAACTCACACCGGGCGCGTGTGCTTGTGTGCCCAAGATCCCGAGAGGAGAATGGAGGAGAAGGGATTGTGGCGTGGCCATCCTCCCTGGGGGGGTGATTTCTCGCTTTCTGTCTCTCTGTCTCTCTCTCTCTGTCTGGCGAGCGCACGCGCCCTATAGCAAAAACCTCTCTAGAAAAAAAAATGAGCAAAGCGCTCAAATAGACATTTCTGTAAAGAAGATATACACATGAAAAGATGATCAACATTGGGCTGGTCCTGTAGCCTACTGGTTAAAGGATCTAGATCCCATAGGACCAACCTTGGTTTGAATTCCAGCCTCAGTAGCTTGAAAACACACTAGGCATGTATGCATACATACTCCAGCTCCTGACAAGATAGTGAAAAAGAGGAGAAAGAATTACAGTGTGACCATGCCCATTTAGGGTGGTGGTGGTGCTCTCTCCTCTCTCTCTTTCCCCATGTTTCTCCAACAAGTGCACACACCTTCTGTAATTAAAAAATACTACTAATAAATTTTTTTTAAAGTAAATAAAAAATAAATTGGTCTAGCAGTGGCATAGTGGTTAAGGTGTTGGATTCCCACGTGGTCGACTGCAGGTTGAGCCCTGGACCCGGTGGCTTAAAACTCACACTGGGTGCCTCTGTGTGCATGCCCAGAATCCCAAGAGGAGAATGGAGAAGAAGGGGTTGTGGTGTGGCCATCCCTCTTAGGGGATGATTTCTCACTTTCTGTCTGTCTCTCTAGTGAGCACACACACCCTATTGCAAAAATCTGTTTAAAAAAATTAGTGTTTGATCTCACTAATTATTAGAAAATGGAAATCAAAACTATAACTACTACTTCCTACTTCCTACTCATTAAGATATTTACTATTTAAAAAAAAAAGAAAATAAGTGTTGAAAAAAGATGTGAAAAATTGGAATCCATGTGCACTGTTGATGGCACAGCCACTATAGAACACAGTGGCAGTTCCTCACAAAATTAAAAAGTGAATTACCATATGATCTAGCAATTTCTTTTTTTCTAAAGAATTGTTTTATTTAAATTTATTTATATATATATATTTTTTTAATTTGACCAGAGAGGAGGATAAAGAGAGAGAGAGAGAAAATGAGAAAGCAATCTGTTTAAAAAAATTAGTGTTTGATCTCACTAATTATTAGAAAATGGAAATCAAAACTATAACTACTACTTCCTACTTCCTACTCATTAAGATATTTACTATTTAAAAAAAAAAGAAAATAAGTGTTGAAAAAAGATGTGAAAAATTGGAATCCATGTGCACTGTTGATGGCACAGCCACTATAG
Source organism: Tupaia belangeri chinensis (assembly GCF_000334495.1). Lineage (NCBI taxonomy): Eukaryota > Metazoa > Chordata > Mammalia > Scandentia > Tupaiidae > Tupaia > Tupaia belangeri. The sequence continues at coordinate 651,932 of NW_006204309.1, forward strand.
AACACAGTGGCAGGTCCTCACAAAAAGTGAATTACCATATGATCTAGCAATTTCTTTTTTTCTAAAGAATTGTTTTATTTAAATTTATTTATATATATATATTTTTTTAATTTGACCAGAGAGGAGGATAAAGAGAGAGAGAGAGAAAATGAGAAAGCAAGCTGCCAGATCTGAGACTCGAACCTCAGTCAGACATGTGAGAGTCCAGCACCCTTAACCAACATGCTGCCTGCTGGAGCCATGATCTAGCAATTTCACATCTGGGTACATACTAGAAGTAAAACAGGGACCTGAAGAGATATTTATATACTCAGTTTATAGCAGCATTGTTCAAAATAACTAAAATGTGAAAGCAATTAAAGTGTCCATCAGTGAGTGAATAGATAAGCGAACCATGTTGTAGCAAGCAAGCCATAGACAGTGGTATCTTATTCAGTCCTAAAAAGGAAGGAAACTCTGATATGCTCAACATGGATGCCTTGAAGATATTAGACCAAGTAAAATAACCCAGTAGCAAAAAGACAAATACTGTGTGATTCCAATTATATGAATTACTTACACTAGTTACATTCAAAGAAAGAAACAAACTATAGAATGGTGGTTGCCAGGGATCGGGAAGGGGAAATTAGTTCTTTTTTTTTTGAGAGGTTATTTTATTATTTTTTTTTTTTTTGCTATAGGGTACGTGTGCTTTAGAAAGACAGAGAGAGACAGAGAGACAGAAAGCAAGAAATCACCCCCCAGGGAGGACAACCATGCCACAATCCCTTCTCCTCCATTCTCCTCTCAAGATCTTGGGCACTCACGCACATGCGCGTGGTATGAGTTTAAGTCACCGGGTCTAGGACTTGAACCGTGGTAGACTACATTGGAGTCCAGTGACGTAGCCATTATGCCATCTGCTGGTCCTGGAAAATGAGTTCTTACTGTTCAATAGGTATAAAATTTCAGCTCCTGGTTTTATATTTTTTTAAGAATTATTTACTTCATTTTATTTATCATCACTGTTATCTTTTCAAATTTTCTACAGGACATGTGCACTCACCAGAGAGAGAGAGAGGAAAAAAGAAACAAAACAAGAAAGCAAGTCACTTCTTCTGGGTCAGTCCCTTCTGAACCACAGTCAGCCATGTGGGAGTCTAGCACCTTAACCACCACACCGCCTGCTAGCCTCCCTAGAATCTCAGTTTTACAGGATGAAAACAGGTTCAGAGATGCAAGGTTGCGATGAAGACATGACACTGTGACTGTATGTAACACAACTTAACTATACACTGAAAATTGACTGCGATCATCATTTTAATGTTAGGTGTATTTTATCACAACAGAAAAAGGGTTGTCCCATAAAACTCAAGGGCAGGGATCCAACCAGGCTTCAGGAATATTAATAGAAAGACACCTGGTGCTGGGAATCGGGGATCATGACTGGAGTCTGAGTTACTGGCTCCCGCTTCTGTTTGAATAACTCTTTTCCTCTTTTCTCCCAGTGTATTTGCTCTTTCTATTCTTCATTCCAACTGGCTAAGACGCATGTCTTAAAGCGTCCTATCTTTTGTATAGTTTTATATACTTTGTATTCAAGGAGTAAACTAAAGGGAATTAGAATCTTAGTCCTAATTCCTAATCTAGTCCTAGTCCTTAAAAGACGAAGTGTGGTTAGCCCAGCTTTAATCAGGTGTGCAAGCAACTATGAACATGGGGTCAGTGAACAAACATGGCTCTCTGAGCCATACTATGTATAAGGAATTGAGGCCAAGGGATCATGTTAAGCTGGACATAGACTCCCAAAGTACTTTCTTCACATACTGACAATTAACTGTGGGGTATTGAGAGATATTGTAGACATAAATTCAACAGGCATTGAAAGACAGTTGAGTGGAAAGAGTCTTGAGTGGAGGAGGCAACGATGCTGGAGGTAGAGTCAGGATAGTTTGGAGGAGAGCAAGGGTCACTGATTTAAAAGGGAACAAAAGTGAAGGACGATGCTCTTCATTTGAACATACTGAATTTAAGATTCTGACGTGCCATCTGAGTGGCAATAGGTGAAATAGGCTAGAGTTTAGGAGAGTACTGAGAGTTAGAGATATTAATTTTTGAATTTATTTAACTGAGGGATTGATTCTGAGTGCTTTCTTTGTGGCAGGTGCTCTTTTAGTTGCTGAGAATATAGCAATGAACAATAAAGACAAGAAATCTTAAGCCAGGTCATTGTATCCTCCATGGTTTCATTGATAGTTTTAAGAAACCCTGTGAAGCTCTGTAAATAATAAGAAACTTCATAAGTGTATACTTAAGTGTCTTCTTCTTACAACAAAGTTTGCCTTTCAACAAAACCTCAAAAGCATACACCACCTCAAAGAAGTGAATTATACAGATACAAAACTATATTTAGACACTAAAGGAAAACATATAGAAAGAACAGAAGCTGTTCATTGACAATATCTTGTTTAACAAGAATATTGACAGTGTGGGAGAATAATGAGAAACCAGAAAAGAAGCAATCAAGTCAAAGGCAATGAAGGCGAATAATAACCTGAAACATTATCCATTGTACTATATTTTTCCTTCTTGCCAATCCCTTGTATGTGTAGTTTCTTATAAACCCTGAGATGGAGGCATTTTATAGAAACAAAGAACAAATGGGGAAATGTTTCAATGAGAACAGATTATTCTTTTTGAATTTCAAAAGAGGCTCTTGAAAACTAGTGATAGGGACAACTTTGAAAAAGAAAGCTGAAGACCAGAGTGTGGTGAAGCAGTAACGCAACTGGACCCATGCCAGAAGATCCTGGGTTCACATCCCAGAGCTGCCCTAAATCCACCAGGTATGCATGCTGGTGTCCATGATTTGGACTTGGCTGGATATGGATCGTGGCATGAAGACACTGCTGGAGATATTTGTCTCTCTCTCTCTCTCATGGAAGAAGTAAAATGTTAAATTAAATAAAATAAGAAGAAAGATTTTTGAGTATTTTTTTTCCCAAGCCTTTATCCAACCTCCACCAAAGCTAAGAGTGGTGGATTTGGAGCATTTTATTCTTTAGACTCTGGAAAAATTTATGATCATCCAAGAGTAGATTTTTGCACCTGAAATAAAGAAGAGTAGGAATTCTTTTTAGTTTGAGGGAGAAGCCTGAAGAGGAGCAGAAAAAGAGAGCAAGGAGTTTGGATGCTGGCATGAACTCCTGTCAAAAAGTTAAAATCTGGATGGGAGATAGAGGTGTCTGGATGGGTTTGGGAATTAGTCTAGGGAATTGAAGAACAAGAGGTCTTGTGTTCCTTTTTCAAACTCTGGAAGGAGATAGAATTCCAGAGGGTCTCCTGCCAACATGGAGTAGCTGAAGAAAATGGAAATATTTCCAGGGCAGGTCTAGACAGACAGTGGGTTGTGATCGTCTCTCCCCATACTTTCTTCACCTACTGTCTAGCCCTCTTAGATTTCCTTCAGATACATAAAATCCGTTTTGTGTGTCTGATAAAGTAGCAGAAACAGCTGAGAGTTGAGAAGTAGTTTTTCTACAAGGAGTTACCGCAAGAGATAGCAGGTCAAAACGACCAATTATTAAAGGATAAAATGAAGCCAGAAAAACCTTTAGCCAAAGATGCAGGGTGGCCAGCCAAAGTTGTAAATGAAAGAAGGATGTGACTAAGTCTGAAAGGCTCACAGTGCCAGCCATGCTGAGTTAAGAGTGAGTCAGAAGAGGCAGACTACTGAGTTTCCAGCAGCAATCATCATGCATTTGTAGAACAGAGGAAGAAGAGTATCATCAAAAGTGAATTCTAGGCCCAGACAGGGTGGTGCAAGCAGTAGAAAGGCTGGGGTCATGTGGAAAGCCTGGGCTGGGATCCTAGGCCAACCTGAATAGGTCAGACGTAGTGGTGGTGCGTGTTGGTGATCCTGGCTAGCTGAGAGGCTGGGTCAGAAGACTCTGACAGCAAAATCCTGTCAAAATGTTTACCTCCTCCTAGCATATTCTCTCTCTCGCCCTCTCTCATTTAAAAAAATAAATAAATTTTAGCAGAGAGTCTCTCCATATGAGAAACATAGATATGTTCTTCTAAGCTTTGATTTAGTCTAGGGAAAAGGAAATGAGAAGGAAAAAGGCAAGATAGAAAAAAATTTGTGTTTTAATCCAGAAAAGCTTACGTGATCCTGATTTGACAAATTTAAAACTTTACCATCAATGGGCCTGAGAATCATTAAATTCATTTGGAATAAAATGAAATTCTATCTTTTTTTTTGCTATAGGGCACATGCACTCACCAGACCGACAGAGAGATAGAAAGCGAGAAATCACCCCCCAGGGGGGATGGTCACGCCGCAATCCCTTCTCCTCCATTCTCCGCTCGGGATCTTGGGCACGCATGCACACGCGCCCGGCATGAGTTTAAGCCACCGGGTCCGGGACGCGAACCACGGTCGACTACGTGGGAGTCCAGCAACATAGCCATTAAGCTAACTGCTGGTCCCAATGAAATTCCATCTTTGTTTAAGCTACCCAGTATGTATAAATTATTCCTGCTACAACAGAACTTAAATCAGGAGAGTCAGGTGTTAGAAGCAGAAGGGAATGTCAAGAAAGGGCATTATAAGGACCAGCAGTTAGTGTAATGGCTATGTTTGCTGGACTCCCATGTAGTCGACCGCAGTTCAAGTCCTGGACCTGGCAGCTTAAATTCACACCAGGCACATGTGCATGCATGCCCAAGATCTTGAGAGGAGAATGGAGGGAAAGGGATTGCAGCGTGGCCATCCCCCTTGAGGGGTGATTTTTTGCTTCCTGTCTCTCTGTCTCTCTCTGTCTTTCTGGCAAGTGCACACGTACTATAACAAAAACCTTTCTCAAAAAAAAAAAATAAAAATAAGGCGGGGAGGGCGGCATATGGTCAGTCTCAACAAATCCTAAATTGAATAGGAATTTTTGCCCCTTAGTGAGAACAGAAGGTAGATTGCAAGCAAGGATTGCATGAATGGTGGATGAAGAAAGTGAATGTAGACTATTCTTTTATATATATGTGTGTGTGTGTGTGAGTGTGTGTGTATAATTTTTCTAATTGTAGGAGGGTACATGTACTTGCCAGAAAGAGAGGTATACAGAGAGAAAGAAAGAGGGAGAAAGTATTCCCCCTCCCCTTTTTCTCAATTTTTCTATCCTGTTGGGATTTTAGGCCTGCATGCACATGGCATGTTGTTCAAGCCTCCAGGACCAGATTGCATACCATGGTTGGCCATGGAGGATTCAACTACCTTAATGACTAAGCTGTGGGACCTGCCTGAATGTACGCTATTTTTTTTTTTCTTAAAAAAAAGATTAGCAATTGAAGAAAACAAGTTCAATGGTTAAACGCTATGCAGAAGAAGCCCTATCCCACATGTTCAAGTGCTGTTTTGAGCCCCAGCCCCAGGGGCCTGGAAAACAGGCTGGGTGTATGTGCGTGCATACTCAAAATCCTGAAGGAAAGGAGAAATGGTGGAAGTGGGTCGTGGTGTGACCATCCCATGTTGGGAGATGCTTATTATTTATTGATTTTTTTTTTTTTTGCTTTTTCTTTTTCTTCTCTTTCTCCTTTTTCTCTTTCTCTTCCTCTTCTTTCTCTTTTTTCTTCCTATTTCTCTAGGAAGTGCATACGCCCTCTGGCAGGAAAAAAGAAGGAAGGAAGAAGTTTCCTTTGCTTCAGATTTCTTATCTGTGAAATAAAGGGAAATAATTCTTACAAACATAGAGGTGGCATGAGAATTATATGTGAAGTATGCTTAGCAGAGTGTCTGACATGTATCAGATGTTTTATAAATATTTGTTTTCTGTGCTATATTCCAACCTCTTTTCTGTCTTCTAGGAATGGAAGAAGTCAGCCACCTTCTTAAAATATTTTCACTTCTCTTTGAACATTATAATTGTCACCCTCAGGCTTATTTATTCAAATAAATAATACAGAGAGAGACATGATCTGGTAAGGCAAAAAGGAGTCGTAGATTACATCATTTTCACTTAAGAAAGCAGGGAGTCAGATGAGTGAAGTGAGGCAGTAGAGCCAGAACTAGAACAAAGATCATTGTTTTCTAGTTCAGTGTTATTTCATCTTGTGTTTGACTGATTATTTGCTAATATCATCCTTATTTTATTAGTCAGTTCTTCAACTTGTACAAACACTAGCAAAGTCCAGATGTATTTTACACATTGCTTAAAGTGCTATCTTTAATCAAAACTGAAAGATACCAAACAATGTCTCTCTCTTAAGTCCCTCTTATCTACATAGTACAGCAGTCTATGTGACTTAGCATGAGCAGCTTTTCATTAAATGTTGGTCTCTACCTTGTTCTATCTTATAAATTCCCTCATGTGTGAAAGAGGGAAAACATCAAAGGCCATCTTTGGGCCAGTAGAATTCTATTTCCTACTAGGATCTGACTGACATAGCTAAGAATGGAAGACATGACCGATGTTGAAATACTTCACCTCATCCCATGGAAAATTTCAGAGAGTAGACCAGAAGAATGAAAGGCAGCACCTGGAAAAAGTGGGACGGTCAATTCTTGGAACCAGGAAATGAGCTTGAAAGAAGCAAGTGGTGAGTTTGAACTAGTAAAGCATAGTTGGGAGCAAACTGAATTGCAGTGCTGGAAGCTACATGACTGACCCCTGGTTCAGATACCTGGGTAGATCTGAAAACACACTGGATATGCGCACATTTGCCCAGCAACCTAATGAGTTGGAGAGCTGGGGAAAAGGGATTGTAGCATGGCAAGACCCTGTCAAAGGAGCTCTCTTCTTTTTCTCTCTTTCATACACTCATACTTCTCTGTGATGAATAAAATAAACTTGAGGGAAAAAAGATCATTTTCAGTGCACACAGGGTATTTGGCACCACTAAAAATCAAAGCAAACTGGAAAATAAGAAAAATACATTTTTTTTCCAGATTAGCATCTTTGGGACCTCATCCTCATTTTCCAGAAGAAGACATTTGAAAATAGAGCAACAAGTGGAGCAAGAAATGGTATTTCCAGTTTCCACTGAGATGTCAAATAACCTCATTTAGTCCTTGACCCAGGCTAAATACCAACCATTATGATCTCTAGGCACTGGGAATTGAGACCAAAGGGCTCATCTTCTGTGGGGACAGGTAGTAGATTAGCCATGAGCATCTCTAAAAATAAATGAAAATAAGAAGTTAAGAAAAATCAGACACGACTGCTTTCTCATTCTAATGAACACTTAGGGTTCTTCGGATTCAAGATTGCTGCATCTCCTTAGAACTTTGGAATTTTCTGTTCATTAATTATGCTGACCTTCTATATTGATCAGTAGTTAGTAGCACTTAGTACATATAGAAAGCGTACTAATTTTCTGTTATCTGTTTTGCTGGATATTCTGCTTTTGCCTCTTCTCCCATCTATTCTGCCTTCTCTGCTCTATTGCTTGTCTCAGAAAGCTAACTCCTTACTCTTACAAACTGCATCACTCAGGTGTCCTTCCAGGCTGGTTTACAGTTGGAGTCAGTCAATGGGAGGGACTGGCAGTAGACTGGTGAAGGAACGATCTTCCACTCTTCCCCACTCCTTCTTTGGTGCTGTGGTTTTGGTGCTGGATAATCTTCACTTTATGCCATTTCCTCAGAACTCTTTTCTGCCTTTCTTGGCCCTGCTGGTACCTAGCAGACTGACCTCTATAGATTGTATTGTTTAAATACCCTTTCCCTTTGGCTTCTGGTTGGATTCAGCAATAGAAGATAATTAGGACAAGACCAAGAAGGCAATTTCTTCTCTGTTGTCTCGTTTTGATGCTGTGGCCTGTTTGCTCACCTCCACTGATTATACGTCCAGACTGTCCCTCTTCCATAGCTCCAGTTCTCATTAAGCTCCAGTAATACCGTAGCTATAATAATGCTATAGGCTTGGAAATGGAATGGTTTTCCAATGTCGTATATTAGATTTATTAACTATGTCTATTCCTCCATAAATAATTCTCTCAATTAAGAAGAATTCCATTTCCTACTAGGATTCTGGCTGACAGAGTTAAGAATGGAAGACATGATCAGTTTTGAAATACTTCACCCCATCCCACCCCAATCTCAGAGAGAGACTGGAAGAATGAGAGGCAGCACCTGAAGAAATGAGATGGTCAATTCTTGGAAGAGAGAGACAAGCTTGAGAAAGATGGGGCCAGCAGGTGGCATGGTGGTTAAGGGTGCTGGACTCCCACATGGCCGATCGTGGTTCAAGTCCCAGACCTGGTGGCTTGCTTTCTCACTTTCTCTCTCCCCCTCTCTCGCTCTGTCTCTCTCTGGTCAAATTTAAATAAATAAATAATCAATTTAAAAAAAAAAAGAAGAAAGTGATGAACTTGAACTTGTAAAGCAGCTAAGAACAATAATATTAATAGTTATTATAATAATATTTTGATAATGTCGATATCAATTTATATAGTTTGTTATACATAGTGATCATTATTATCGTTGATACATAATTATTATTAATGTAACAATAACATATGCCACTCAGAATATTATACTGGCAACTTAGATCATGCTGGTGGAAATGATTACATTAAGGACCTCATGAGAAAAATGTCTGAGGTGTGATGAAAAGAATATAGGCTTTATAACAAATAGCCATGAAGTAAATCCTACATTCCTGTGTCTGTATTCTTTGGCCGTGGGCAAATCATTCGTTATTTCTGAACCCCAGTTCCTTCATCTATAGTGGAGATAATGATTCTTAGTTTATTGGCAGGGAAGCATTTGTCAACAACATGTACTCAGAGGATGCTTATATAACGGCAATACAATGACTTTTTAATACATTTTCATTGTCATTTACATTTTAATTAGTTAACTACACTGTCTCATTTTTTGTTGTTTATGGTGCCTAAAATACTGCCCGACACTTTTCGGATCCTCAATAGATGTTTGCTAAATGAATGTTGAATAAATTATTTTTTGCTTTAAGCATAATAATGAAAACAAATCACATTTATTCAGTTATTCTGGTAAGTGCTTTATGTATTTTACTTCTGCATGAAGTGAATATTATTATTATTTTTTTCCATTTATAACTAAAAGAACCAAATGTTAGGAAAAGTGAGTTAGTAAGGAAAGAATCTAAATGCCTTCCCCTCCCATTTCATTAACGCTGTCACCTTATAAAGAGGACAGGTATCAGTAACTTGGCACATTCTCTGCAGAAGTTTTCCATACTACAACTTTACTGTTATTAAATGGGCTGATAACATCTTGAGGATCTTCCCAGGATTTAAATTGAATCTCTTACTTTGATTTTCCATAGCTATTTACTGCAATTAGGCATCTCAATTCCAAACTTGCTTATTATAGTACACAAAAGCTTCGTTGCCACTTAAAGGTTGCATCTGCAGAGTGAATAAATTATTAATTTTACTTATAACACATTAAAAATGTATTAAAAGAACATTAAAAGTAGGTATCCATGAAACATACTTTTGGTGGCTCAGCTACATCTCTGATATATAACCAGCATAATTTAAAAAGAGGAGACTTAGGGTTAGATAGAATTGGATTTGTAGCCTGGCTCCTCTACATATTAAATAAGTCATCTTGTGCAAGTTTCTTAGGTTCTCTGAGCCCAGTTTCTGACGTATAAAATAGAGTCAATGGAGTCGGCAAGTGACATAGTGACTAAGGGTGTTGGATTCCCACATGGCAGACCACGGTTCAAGTCCCAGACCTGGTGGCTTGCTTTCTCACTTTCTCACTTTCTTACTCTCTCTTTGTCCCTCTCTGGTCAAATTAAAATACATAAATAAATAAACAAATAAATAAATAAAGTTAAATAAAATAATTCTTAAAAAATTTAAAAATAAAATAGAGTTAGTAATGCCAATGTCACTGAGCAGCTATAGATATTAAATAGATACTCTACCTGGAAGCAATGCAAATAGTCTAGCACATAGTGAAGTTCTATGTAAATGTTCCTTTCTTTCTCTTTATATATTAAAATTGCTAAGAATTTAATATCTTAGCAATTAAATAAGTATTTTATAGTGAATATATTTTAGTAGTGCTTTCATTTGGTCTTTAAAATGTTTTAATTCAGCAGTTTTGGAGACAGTTCTATGCTACTGGTTTTGATTGACTTTTTACCTGAATAAACTGCAAAACTTAGCCTTTAGAATTACATCAGATTTTTGTGAACAGCGCATTTACCAAAATAAAAATATAGAATTAGAATATTTAGCATTTGTTTTTTAACATGTATATAAAAATTGCTTGGATCTGCTAAAATCTTCCTAGGATATAGTTTTATTTTTGCTTTTCCTTTTCTCCAAGGCTAGAGATAGAAAATTACATTACCTAAGATCAACAAAAAATAATTTAGAGCATGGCAATATCTGATACCTCAAGTTCAGGACCTTTCGTCAGAAGGCGTTTTCTTTGTTGATTCATTTGTTTTAAATATGTATTAGGCATCAATTTTGTACAGTGCTCTGTGCAAGGGACTGAGGTGAGCAGAAACCATGCCCTTTGGGAATTTCTAATCTGCAGGGGAGAGAGAGCATGCATGATATAGTCACAATGCAAGGTAAACTTTGGTACTGAGTCCCACAGGGTTGTTGAAGGAGGGTAATATGGGATTTTAAAGGAAGGAGGAATTCTTTCCCATTGATGGGAGATGCAAGACTTTGAAGACTTTTTTGTTTAGTTAATGATAATGGAAGAGCTCAGAAGATGTTGCCACTGGTTGGGCTCTGGGAACTCATAAGAGATCTAGCACCTCAATCATGAGAAAAGAGACATTAGATGCCTATGGTACTTCTACTCTGGGAGCGCCAAGGCTCCAAGGATACTGATAATCACGAACTAATATGAGAGAGCACATCCATTCACTTGATCCATCTTCATTTATGGAGCAAGTCCCATTGCATGATAGCCATTTATTGTTTCTGTCTTCCTAGGTAAATAATGAGTTTCTGGAGTGCAGAAATCACATATTTCCTTCCTAGCAAATAGCCGAACTGTAACAAATTCTAGACTTCTGCACATAACTATGTTATGGAATGGAAGATCTACTAAGCCAGAGAAATCAGGAGGGGAGAATGGATTTCAATGCTGCCAGTGTAGTTTAAATCCCTCACAGACACAAGTTTTAAGGTCTGGCGAGGCTAGTACAATCAGGTCATGCAGGCAGAAGGGTGGGGTTAAACTGCTTCTAGAAGAGGTCAGGATTGATTGAGTTACAGGAGCATGCTGAGCCCCGGGGAGGGCAGAACGATGGCATTACTCAGCCTTGCTCAGTGAAGAAAACTCCTTTATTCTCTCTTAGCCTCTACCTTGAGGTTAACGGTGGTGACATGAGATTTGAAGGCAGGCATGTAGGTGTGAAGATGTCTAAATGAGAAAGAAAAAAATGTGAGTGAAAAATTGACTCAACGGCCAAAGCTTAGAGAATAATATCATTTTTCTCCCAAATCCTCTAACTATTCAATACATATTCTTCAAAGGAAGTAAGTTACAAATAGACCTGAAAAATTAATATAGAAGAGGTCTTTGGAGAATGGCTTGGCTCTTTTCTGTCTTCTGCAAGGTATGTTGGCAAAAGCATATTATTAGCTACCTAACTCTTTGTTGTAAGAATCGGTTATGAAAAATTTCTAAGTCTGGGGAAAATTCTATCTCCCACAACTACTCATTTAGACTATAAGTTCATTTTTAGGCATAATAAGTTGGCCCAAAGTACAGTGCTTTCCAAAATACAAGAAAAGGTAAAGGGCTAGTCAACAAGTGTTCATCAAAATAAGGCTCTTGGGACCAGCAGTTAGCATAATGGCTATGTTGCTGGACTCTCATGTAGTTGACCATGGTTTGAATCTTGGGGCTGGTGGTTTAGACTCACGTTGGGCGTGTGTGCATGATTGTCCAAGATCCTGAGAGGAGAATGGAGGAGGGGGGATTGCGGCGTGGCCATCCCTCCGGGGGATGATTTCTCACTTCCTGTCTCTCTGTCTCTGTCTTTCTGGTGAGTGCACGCACCCTATAGCAAAAACCTCTCCAAAAAAATAAATTAATTAATTAAATAAGGTTCTTGAGCTGTTCAGGTTAGAATTACCCACCAAGTGGATTAAAATGCAGATCTATCATCTCCATCCAAGCTGTGAGAATTTCTTGGAAAAGGATTCAGAAATCTCTATTATCCCCTTACTTATCCCCTCCAAGGACTCTAGTGCACACTAATATGTATGAATCGCTGCTATATTTTTCAGCCTTTATGAACCAAAGAGTGCCTGTCATTGAGTTAGAACATTAAATGACTAACCCGATGTGCTCTAAGGCCTCTCTCCACTCTCGACTTAGAGCAAGAAGCTGTAGGAAGCAGAACCAGGGCTGAAAGAGACAAAGTAGGTATCAAAGGTCTGAGCATGCAGAGGGAGGGGTGTCATCTCAGGAATCTACATGAAAGGGTCAGAACAAGCCAGGAATCACAATGTTGGCAGGCAGACAAAGCAGACAAAAAGAGGAGGATGCAGTTGCCAAATGGCTAATCAATGCATGTGGTTAAAGCTTCACATTAAAAATTATAAACCAGATTTGCAAAAACTACAGAGGACCTGTGAGTCAGAGACGTGGATGACCAGCTCAGGCCTGGTTTCAAAATGTACAATACAACTATCCAAAGCTAACCCTTTCCTCAGTCAACAGCCTTTACATTTTTTTTCTTTAATAAGAGGAATCACAGCCCTACGTTGGGCTAGACTGAGAAGTTAACTAAAATAGGGGTGAAGTAGAAAATTAGAATACATAATAATATCCAGCCATTATTTCTCTCCCAGAAACAATGCCCATTTTGAGTTTCTAAGAACTTCAGGAATTGCTTAAAGAAAAACAACAGCTAATATTTGTTGAATAATTTTATTTCTTAAGCACCTAGCATTATTTACTCATTTAGTTCTCACAACAACCCTATGACTAAGTACTGTTAGGATGGTTGCTCAAAAGATGAGAAAACAGAGCTAAGAAGAGGTTAAGTGACTTGCTCAAGGCCACGTAGCCCCTGCAGGCAAAGCCAGGGTTTGAACTCAGTAAGTCTTAATTCTGCACCCCTGCCGTCCACTGCAGAGGAAGCATATTTATGGATTTTATACAAAAATCAGCTCTCAAGTCCAATGAATGATTAAGACTCTGTCACTATCGTTGCTGTTACAATGCCTGCAAAATTAGGAAGGAAGTTTAAAAGTATTCTGTATAGCATCACATGCTGTTTATGTTTAAGACGCCCCCAGTGTGTTATGTACAAGTGCTAACCTTTCACGTTGTAAATATCCCATCTGTGATACAATGCCAACGTCATTTTAAAGAAGCTCCACGCACCTAACTTTGTGTGTGTGTTTCTGTGGGGAATTGATTCTTTTGTTCTACATGCATTCTTCTTTTATTTATTCATTTTTGGCTCAGATTTTGTGAACTTGTTGTTCAAAAATTTATTTTTAAGTGTACTTATGCACATACACAGGAGAAGCTACTCCTTTATCTTACATCTCTAGAGTTTATCTTCCTGCTTGAGGCCCCAAGGCACACCATGGTCACAGGGGAATGGGGAAACCTAAAGGAAGAAACCTCAGGTTGAGTAGGAAAGCCTTAGATTCTAAAACAAAATGGAGCTACTTTCAAAGTGAATGAAAAATAAATGAAACAGGACATTTTCTAATGTTTTTTTATCATGCTCTTACGACACTCACAGTTTTGTTTACATTTATAGGTTGCTTTTGCTTTTACTTTTTAAGGTCCAACATTCAAGGGTGCCCTGGGAAAGTCTAACTTTTCAAAATGCACTGCTGATTGTTAGTGACTGGCCTACAGTTGCCTCTGACTAAAAGCCGTGCTCTCATGCCTCCTGCGTAGCTGAAAACTCTTTAAAGATAGCAGCAACTGAAACCACACACACACACACACACACACACACCGCCCACACTAGGAGTGTGAGCAACAGAAAAGCAGAGACATAGACCAAGTTAGAGAGAACGAGTGTGCACTTTTCCTCCAGAACCTGGAGAATAAAGGCTGAATCAATCCGTTTTTAAATTTATGTGAAGATGTTTAATTTTATATTCTCTTCTGAGAACTACAGACTATTTGTTCAGAAGGTATCACTATGTGTCCACTTGGAAATGTAGTTGAAGGCATGGCAGATTAAGAAATGCAAAAAATCTACTATCAACTAAAATAACGATAGCAGAGAAAAATGTACAAAATGCATGGGTTATGGTATAATTCTACCACAGAGAGACCTTACTTTTGTTTCACTTTCTGTTTTTCTTTCTGAGTTGTTACAAACCCGTCTATGCCCAAACAGCTATTTCATCAGGTTGTCAGCAAAACTGTGTCCAAGAGCAATCTTCACACTCTCTGTTCATTATAACACTGGAAAGGCAGTTTCTTCCTGACAATGTACCCCTTCACCCTCACCCCACACACACACTCCCAATCTAATAAAATATACCCCTGGTTTATTTGCTGAATGACAGGAAGTACAAAAACATAGTAAAAAGAACCAAAATTTCACTCATTAGCTCAGCAATATTCTGGTCTCTTCTTAGAACCTTCTGAAAAATAAAAACTAAACAAAACAAGCAAACATAAAACAATTCTCTGAATACTATTAAAAAATATCCTCACAAGGATATCAGGTAAATAGTGCAGAATGATTTAATTTTTTTTTTAAAGTTTAGTTCTTTCAGCATTTTTCAACTTTCCCTATACTTTGGTCTTACTTTCTACTTGCAAAAACACATATTGGGCCTATTCCGTGATCTGGTGGTGAAGGCAGCCGGAAGCTACGTGAGTGATCATGTAGCTGGAGTTGCAGACCCCGCAGCTTGAGAAATACTCAGGGCATATGTGCATGCATTCCCCAAATCCTGAAAAGAAGGGGAGAGAGGTGATGGGATTGTGATGAGACCATTCCCTTGGGGTCCTTTCTCTCCCTCCCTCTCTGTCTCTGTCTGGTGATTGTACACATCCTTAAGCAGGAAAAAAAAAAAAAAAAGAGGAAAGAAAAAAAGAAAGAAAGAAAAAAGGAAGAAAGAATGGCAAAAACAACAACAAAAAAGAAAACAACATGTCAATGTCATACATTCGAAATCATCAGGGAGAGATGTGAATTAAAGAGAATAATAATCGGCATTTGTTCTTATACTTTTCAGAATAATCTGAAAACTAAAGGAGCAAAGGGAGGGAGGTCCAAAAAATAGTAGTCGATCAGTTAGCAAGCAGACGTATATGTGTATCACATTACAGCTAGATTTTAGAACATGCTAAGATCAGTTTCCAATTTCGTAGCACTCTCTAGATCATTTGGAGTGGTTTTCTCTCAGAAATAGCAACTGAGCTGAATTCTTACTGTACCAAGCAATTTTATTTACACATTATAAGGTTAAATTTAGTCTGTATTCCTCTGGATATTTGTGTATGTTGGAAGGCACACAGATGATTGGAAGGGGTGTGGGTAGGAAAAGATAATAATCCCTGTCTTAATGCACAATCTCAGGAGTAGTTCCTGCCTTAAAGATGTAATCAGTATTTTTGGTCATATTCTTGGTGCGTTTACTTTGGCTTTTACTTGTATAATGACAATGATCCAGCAATAAAACCTCTATGTTCAGGAGATGCCAGGAAAGAATAATTCTGTCATTTCCAGGTTTCTTTTTTAAACTTCCTACAACCCTTCCTTGAGAGAAAATTGATTTGCTGGGGAAGTGATGGAGCACATTACAGAGGATTCAGAAAATATCCAAATTAACTAAAACACATTTGTATTATCCTAATACTGTCCTCTTTTTTTCTTTTCCTTTTCTCTGTCTCTTTCTTTCTTTTCTTTTTTCCCTTTCCTTTCTTTTCTTTTCTATCCTTTGCTTTTCTTCTCTTCTCAGTTTTTCTACTCTGCATAAATACCCATGACTTGTAAGTCAGAATAGGTGACATTTACCAACAGATTTTGCAGACAGCTCCCAGGAAGTCTGGGTAAGAAGGAATGAGAGGGATCAGCAGTTGGCATAATGGTTATGTCACTGGACTCCCATATAGTCTACCACAGTTTGAATCCCAGATCGGTGGCTTAAACTCACGCCAGCACGTGTGCGTGCATGCCCAAGATCCCAAGAGGAGAATGGAGGAGAAGGGATTGCTGTGTGGCCATCCTCCCTGGGGGATGATTTCTCATTTTCTGTCTCTCTGTCTTTCTGGCAAGCGTACATGTCCTATAGCAAAAACCTCTCAAAAATTTAATTAAATAATAATAATAATAAAAAAAATAAAAAGAAGGGACGAGAACCTGAGGGTGCAAAACTTCAATGTAACAGACATGACATTCTGCAGTTCGCTAAAGACTAGTGTTTAATTAAGAGTAGTAATATTTGCTTTTTAATTTTAAACACTCACATGATGTTTAAGTGGTTAGAAGCTTCCAATGGAGAGGTTTTTTTTTAAAACAATGAACAAATATATCCTAAATTTTATTTGATCTGAGGGTCTTGAAGAAAGATTAGGGATACAGAAACTAAGATAAATGAGAACTAATTCTGTTTCTCTTAAAGTTACCCTTCAAATTAGGATTTGCCTGGTTTAAGAAAAGAATCACTTGTTTAAAAAAGATTCAATGACTTTCATTATTGGCAACTGACATTTGGTAGATCATAAAACATAATTTCCTACGTTAGCAAGTAAAACAAATCAAATAGATGAGATTATGTCTTTTCTTTTTGCCTTTTTTTCTAAAGTCAAATATCTCAGATTTACAAAGCTTTAAGCATTCACACCTTGAAAAGTTTTTCTTAAGTAGAAGAAAAATGTGAATCACAAGATCATTAAGCCAAATTCATAAAAATTCATTTTATTTGCTATAAAAACCAGTGTTGCTTCAAGAAACCTGCATATTCCACAGAGAGATGTAAGTGGTGAATAATCTTGAGAAAGATGAATCAGCAGTTCCTTTGGGAGCTCATGGCTTACTCTTGCTTGGATTTTCTCTTTTGGAATATTTCATCAACGTCACTTCTTCTCTCATTAAATGGCACCATGATGTATTCTAAGAACCCCATCTCTTCTTAGAGACAACTAGTTGGCTCAATACAAACATTACTTTCTCAGATTCTTCTAGAATCACATAGCACATTTGTAGAGTTGATCTCATCCATACATGGATGCTAAGTAATCAGTATGATTGTTTCTTGTTTCCAGGGAACTTTGGGATTGGAGCAGCACTATAGACACAGTGGTTAAAGTTAAATGGTCAAATATTTCTGAGAGTTTTTACTGAAGAATTTCCAATACATCTTCATCAACACAGGAAGAGAGTTTTATTCTTTTTTGTATGACTAGTACCTTTTGCGATTTCAGTCACATATCTGGTTCCCGAAAATGACTGCCAAATAAGCAAACGCTGTGCAAAATTCAGCCTTCATATATTTTTTCCATTTAGTTATCCCTGGCATGCCATTGGAGTTAATGCCAATGTAGGTGGCTGCACTGAGACGCACGCGGGCTCTTTCTCAGGAGCTGTAGCCTTTCATGACCTGAGACAAGAGGGAGAGGTGGAGTAGAGTCGAGTCTGGCATCACAGAGCGTCTCTGAGTGCTGGCACTGGCTCAGTACTTTTACTCCCTGTTGCAGATAGCCAGGAAAAGTACTGAAAGGAGAGCGTGATTAGCCCTCTTTTACAGGTGGGAGAAAAGGTTTAGAGCTGTTGGGTCCCAAAGTGCTTGCTAAAGAAAACTGGTTTAAGATTAGAATTTAAACTTAAGTTGTATAATAACAAATAACAAGTTAGCATCATTTGATGGTGGCAGAGGAGTTATCATGAATCAGAGAAGAAATAATTATGTGAATTTTATTCATTTCTTCTCCAGTGTTCAGCTTAATGAAACACACACACACATACTATAAAATACTAAGGCAAGTCTTGGAATTCAGTCTTTGCAGGCCCAAACTCATATTCCTAATTATATTTTGTAAGTTCCTAGTTTTATTAGAGAAATAAGACTCTTCCTGACTTATTTCTAACTGCATTAGAAAAGATCTATATAAGACTTATTTAGGGTAAAGTCTATGAAAGTGACTTTCTTTTTTTCTTGTTCTGTTTTTAAGCTCATGTCAAACTAAAAGAGAAAATAAATCAGGCAAGGAAATTTCTATTCTTGACTACAGTAGCAGTCAAATGATAATTGTACAGGCAAGGTTGTATTTTAAAAATTTTTATTATTTATGATTTCTTTAGACAAAATGAACATTTCCAACTAGATTCAGATGAATGTTTATAAGAGCTGTAACAAACTGAGGATTGAAATCCTTATAATTAAAGGATTATACAAATTGAGAAGTAAATCATTAAGACCATCATGCATAGGAAAAAGATGAGGAAATATAAGTGGCTTAATAAACATTTTAAAATCTTTAACAATGCTAATTAATCAAGTGAAAGTTAAGACATGAATTCAATTATATTTTCTCCATTAAAGTAGCATAATTAATTTTAAATTCTTAAATTGTTTTAGAATACACAATCCAGGTAGAAATAGATGTTTAAAGTAGCCAAACAGTTTTGTAAAGCCATTGATAAAAATGCATCAAAGAGCTTTAAATAAGTTTCTTGGGTTTTTCTCTGAGGAAATACTCTAAAAATGAAAGCAAATATTTAAATATAAAGGTATCATTCACAAAATTTCTTTTATAAAGTAAAAAACCAGGATTTTTAAGTATCCTCAAACAAGAAGTAATTATGGGGACCACTTAATAACACTGGAAAATAAATTCTTGTGACCTAATGATAATAGCTATTAAAAAGGCTATGAACTATATTATAGTCGTATTACCTCAACCATGAAAAATGATAGTGAGAGATGTAAATACCAATGATAATAGTAGTTATTTCTGTTTATTTGGATTATGGTTTATTTCTACTTGTTTTGTTATATTTTTTGTCTCAAAGTTTAATTTCAAAATTAGAAAAGGATATATAGAAGAAAAGAGAAAGGCCAGGAGGAAAGCAAAACCCTCTAATCTTGTGGGCTAAGTGAAATACACAAAGAAGAATTTAACCCTAGACATCTCCATTTGACCTGAGGCTCCTTTATAGTCCATCTTCTGTGTAGTTCTTCTAGTGTCAAAACCCTAACCCAAACTAGGTGTTATTAAATTGTTTTAGTTGATCACATGGTCTCAATGATAGGACTCAGAAAGATAAAGTCCCCCTCTAAGCGCCATGTATTATTAGGATGCATCTGTCCAATGTACAGAACAAAAGATCTGGGGGCCCAGCCCGCTCTAGACTTACCAAACCCATCTAGAGTGTGGTTAGTGCTCCGAGCCACATCTGAAGCAGAACGGTGAAAAACTTGAGTCTGTTCAGAAGAGTGTGTCCAACACGGTACAATGTCTAGAAACTCTAGAACTTCTTCGATTAAAATTTCTGTTTCTTACTATTGTCAGAATAAATTTCAGACCCCTATATGACCCTGCTTCATCTTGAAAGACTCTCCCTTTGCTCAAAGTCTAGTCATGCAAGTCTCGTTTTAATTCTTTTTGATATACAGAGTTCCTCTCCTTTTCAGAAAAGATACAAATATTACTTTGCCACCCTGGAATGCCTCTACTTTGACCATTCTCTCCTTTCCTTATTTCCTTCTAGTTAAGAGCTTTCCAATCTTAAGAACTTCCTAAATTAGTTACACTTAAAAATAAAATGATCACCCAGTATAGTAATAAATTCCCTTTTCTGAAGTATGTGTCAGTTGTATTAGAGTTGTAAATGAGATTCCAATATTGGGTAGTTGGATTTTATTATTCTTAGAATCAATTCAAAGCATGTGATTCTATGACTTAGTAAATTTTTTTGGCTTTAGAAACCCTACAGAAGGGTAAGAAGACTTAAGACAACACGTGGAGTTAAACAAAGATTAGGGAATAAAAAGAAATGTAACACTGTCTCAAAACATTTGATCTCATCATTTTGAACTGTCTCTGAGGCAGAGGTTGGCAGGCCGCCCAGAGAAACCAAAACAAAGCAACCTAAAAGCACCTCACAAAATGAAAGGGGACCTAGGCGGAGAGATGAGAAGATGAAATCCTTGCATCTAGATTCACTGAAGAGAGGGAATAGACATGAAAGGCAAGCTTTCTCCTCGGGGTCCTTTTCAATTCACTTAAAGGCACACACCTCTGAAATGAATGTCCTCAGTAGAGAGAGGGCAGTTCCCTGCATCCAGAAGTCCGGGTGTTAATGACCATGGCTAAAGGAATGCATTGAATTGTCATTGGACTTTCTCTGTCTTCACTCTCCTTAAGCCCAACTTGTGTCATCAGTTTGGAATGAGCAATGCCTGCTCAACAAACCCAGTGTTTATCACCCCCTTTGTATTTGCTTATTCACAGTTCAGAAATTGTCCAATGGCCTTCTTATTCTCTAATCAAGGGAATTAATATTGTTGTAGAAAGAAAAACAACTTTCATTCGGTTTGAGAAAAAGACCTATTTTATGTTTCTATTTGAGTTATGAAAGATAAACTGAGCTGTACCGTGTAGTTTTACCTACTAAGTATTATATTTTTTTCCCAACTGTAGTGTGAAGACTCTTCGTGAGGCAGAGCACAATTCTTTTTTCTTTCATTTTGGCCAGTGCTAAAAATATTTAGTGTTCGTTGAATGCTCACTATATTTCAGGCAATGAACTGAGTGATTTGTATGCATCACATCCTGAATCTTACAATAGTCTGGAAGAAGATGCAATTATAGACCCTTTTCCAGAAAAGGCCTAGTGCAAGTAGGTTGCTTGCCTCAAGTATGCCAGCTCATAGGAGTCAGAGCCAGGAAAGAATCATATATTTGCACATTGTCCATTGGGTGTAGCTCAGCATAAAATGTGATTTGCTGCTATGGACAGATAAATATCTCCTTTCTCCTTGCTCATTAGGATCAGAAGTGTGTCCCGCAAAGAATCTGACATTCAGAGATGGTTTATATCAGGAGACTGTTTATGCTCCATTTCTATAAGAATTGGGGAAAATGTAATAGTATCACCATCGGGAAATGTAATGTTATATTTATTTTAACTTTATTAGAAAAATTTCAAACATACTTCAAAATAGAATATTATAATAAAGTCTCATATACTGATCATCCAGCCTTAATTATTACTATTATTTTACCACATTCCCTCCAGCTGTTTTCTCTTTGCTCAATCATTTTAATGTAAGCCTCAATTATTATGAGTTTTAGCCCTTGAATGCTTTATTATACATCTCTAAAAAAGACTTTTCTTACATATTTTTTACTCTTAGGAAAATTAACAAACTTTTTATGATCTCATGACTGGTCCTTTCTTCAAATTTCCCACATATTCCCACTTTTCCCACTGGTTCTTCAATTGTTAGAATAAGTTCATCATAGTAATGATGAAAAGGATTTAAGAAAACTTGTCTGTACAGACAAAGCAACTGTAGGAAGGATTTGGAAGCAGAATGAAGTGGGATGAGTACTTGGTTGCCTATGGTTTACCGCAGGAATCCTGGGAACTCAGCCTACGTCACCAATGTTACTCTCAAACCTCACCTGTCTCTGAGCTCAAATGAAAAATCATAGTCTAAAAGTTAAGAGTACGATCAGGCAGCCTAAATTCTTCACTTACTAGCCACGTAATCTTGGACAAGTTCATCTACTTGTGCATTAGTGTCTCTGTCTTTTCTTTTCCTTCCCTTCCCTTCCCTTCCCTTCCCTTCCCTTCCCTTCCCTTCCCTTCCCTTCCCTTCCCTTCCCTTCCCTTCCCTTCCCTTCCCTTCCCTTCCCTTCCCTTCCCTTCCCTTCCCTTCCCTTCCCTTCCCTTCCCTTCCCTTCCCTTCCCTTCCCTTCCCTTCCCTTCCCTTCCCTTCCCTTCCCTTCCCTTCCCTTCCCTTCCCTTCCCTTCCCTTCCCTTCCCTTCCCTTCCCTTCCCTTCCCTTCCCTTCCCTTCCCTTCCCTTCCCTTCCCTTCCCTTCCCTTCCCTTCCCTTCCCTTCCCTTCCCTTCCCTTCCCTTCCCTTCCCTTCCCTTCCCTTCCCTTCCCTTCCCTTCCCTTCCCTTCCCTTCCCTTCCCTTCCCTTCCCTTCCCTTCCCTTCCCTTCCCTTCCCTTCCCTTCCCTTCCCTTCCCTTCCCTTCCCTTCCCTTCCCTTCCCTTCCCTTCCCTTCCCTTCCCTTCCCTTCCCTTCCCTTCCCTTCCCTTCCCTTCCCTTCCCTTCCCTTCCCTTCCCTTCCCTTCCCTTCCCTTCCCTTCCCTTCCCTTCCCTTCCCTTCCCTTCCCTTCCCTTCCCTTCCCTTCCCTTCCCTTCCCTTCCCTTCCCTTCCCTTCCCTTCCCTTCCCTTCCCTTCCCTTCCCTTCCCTTCCCTTCCCTTCCCTTCCCTTCCCTTCCCTTCCCTTCCCTTCCCTTCCCTTCCCTTCCCTTCCCTTCCCTTCCCTTCCCTTCCCTTCCCTTCCCTTCCCTTCCCTTCCCTTCCCTTCCCTTCCCTTCCCTTCCCTTCCCTTCCCTTCCCTTCCCTTCCCTTCCCTTCCCTTCCCTTCCCTTCCCTTCCCTTCCCTTCCCTTCCCTTCCCTTCCCTTCCCTTCCCTTCCCTTCCCTTCCCTTCCCTTCCCTTCCCTTCCCTTCCCTTCCCTTCCCTTCCCTTCCCTTCCCTTCCCTTCCCTTCCCTTCCCTTCCCTTCCCTTCCCTTCCCTTCCCTTCCCTTCCCTTCCCTTCCCTTCCCTTCCCTTCCCTTCCCTTCCCTTCCCTTCCCTTCCCTTCCCTTCCCTTCCCTTCCCTTCCCTTCCCTTCCCTTCCCTTCCCTTCCCTTCCCTTCCCTTCCCTTCCCTTCCCTTCCCTTCCCTTCCCTTCCCTTCCCTTCCCTTCCCTTCCCTTCCCTTCCCTTCCCTTCCCTTCCCTTCCCTTCCCTTCCCTTCCCTTCCCTTCCCTTCCCTTTCCTTTCCTTTCCTTTCCTTTCCCTTCCCTTCCTTTCCCTTCCCTTCCTTTCCTTTCCTTTTCTCTTCTTTCTTTCTTTTTGTTTTGTTTTGTTCGAGAAGGATTTTTGCTATAGGGCACATGTACTCTCAGGAGAGACAGAAGAGACAGAAAGGGAGAAATCACTCCCCTGGAGGAGGGTGATGGCCAAGCTGCAATCTTTTCTCTTCCATTTTCACCTTGGGATTTCAGTCACGCACACATGTGCCCGGAGTAAGTTTCAAGCCACCATGTCTGGGACTCAAACTGTGGTCAGCCACATGGGCGTTCAATTCTTCAACCACTACACCATTCGCTAGCCTCCGTGTCTCTATATCTAAAATAGAAATAATAATGGTGCCTGCCTCATAGAGTTGTTAATAGAATTAAAATAATATGAGAATTAAATGATACTTCAGGCATATAATAAGTGCTCAATTGTGGTTAAAGTTTACCATCGCCATCATCATCAGGCAGTTATCCTGATGGGGACTGGCTCCCGGTTAAAGACTGATCTTGCTGCTGATCAGGGTACAGGAGTAATTAAAATTGAGAATCAGGACAATAGGTGGATATCAGTGATGTTATATAATTCCTATTTTGAATTTGCTTGTATGTTGTCATATGATCCTTTCCATAAAAAGTTAAAGTCCACTTGCTTAGAGCTTGTGAAAATTACACCCAAACAACCACCCTATTATCTTGAGGAAGTGTCTAGGCACTTTGAGTGGACCCCCTCCCACTCAGTGACTGCCATCAGGATCTATAGAGGAAGAATCTTTGAGCCACTTAGAAACCAAGGTCTTAGTGCAATCCATAACAGCTGTCTTGCTCACTCAGTTCTCTTCATTTCTCTAACCCACAAATCTCAAGTCTCATTTTCTACCCCTTTCCATCTTGCCTTTTTTACCCATTCATTAATCTAAGTTCTCTTACTTTGAACTCTCCTCTTAACTATCTTATTTCCTTATATCTTAGCAGAGACCAGTCATTCAACAAACTATGTCAGAAGATCCTCTGTGGTAGGTACTAAGATCTGCACAGGGAATATAGAAATGAATAACACAACATTTCTACAGTAAGGCACTGAGGCTCTAATGGATCCCAGGAAAACACTCGGGTATTACCAGCTTCCCATCTATATTGCCCATACACTACCCTCTGGACAGTCACTTGCCAGATCGGTTCTTGCTTTGTGAGTGTGTACAGAAAACACCTAATATAGACAGAAGAGTTACAATACACTGAATATATACTTGGTCAATGATTTAAAAATTTCCATTCATATTTGTAACTGTCATACAATAATTACAGCAAGTTATTTTATGAAGAAAACAAACTCAGTACTGTAAACTATTAGAATGAACAAGAAGAAAAAAATTTTAAGTTCTAAATTAGAACTGTTTCCATGCCTAGTAGTCACAAAGTAGAGAGATTTTCCAATTTTAGATATGGTCTCCAATTCTCAACAATTCCTGTAAGAATGAATTATTTCTCTTTCTTCTCAACACCCATTTCTAAATCTCTGTTGCCATTGCAGAGTACTTTGCCAAAGTGGACTACTATCCACACATTCAGCAAATGCAAAATTGAAGGCAATTTAAGATGAAGCTCCATGAAAAGGAGAAGTGAATTAAGCCTATTATGCAAACTAAAAAAAAGAATCTTTGGAAATATTGGGTGGTCAGAAAAGTCATGATGAATTTTGCATAGAAAACCAAAAAAAATATGGCATGACTTTTCCGACAACCCAATAAATGACCCAGTCTTTTGGATGTAACCAGTCCCCTCCATCCCCAGATGCATTCACTAGAGATTTAAAACTGTAATGGCCCATCTTCCTTTCTTCTATTTTAGAAAGTTGGCTCCATTTACTTCTATCAGATATGTTTTTTTCCTTCCCAGAGGACATGAACATTTGTCAGAGACACAGAGAAAGTGAGAAAGGAAAATCCTCCCACCCCCACCCCCACCATGGAGCATGGTCACCACAATCTCTTTTCTACTTCTCTCTCCTTAGGGAATTTTGGGCACACACACACGTGCCCCTCATGTTTCTCAAGCCCCCAGGTCTGGGACTTAAATGGTGCTGTTGGCCAGGTGGAATTCAACTGCCTTAACCGCCATGTCACTGGCTGGCTCTAAACACTTGTTTTATATTTGAAAGTGAAATATGAAACACATCGATTGATACTGTACTAAGAAGCCTCATCCAATACCTGATTTGGGTACTAACCTCCGAGTTACTAAAGGTAACTTTAGTAACTAAGGTACTAAGCACAAAAACATAAGCAAGTGTAGAGACTGAGGACTTCTAGAATGGGGCAGGCAGAATGTGCATGAGATAGGAAGCAGACCACATAAAGCTCACATAGTGTCAGTCAAAGGTTATAGATCCTGGAGAGAGAATGGCCTGGGTAGATTGGTAGTGCAAATTCTGTCCACAGTACACACAAACTTTTCCCCCTCAATGTAGCTTCATTTAATCAAGTTTGGAATTCATTCCAAGCAGAATTTGATCTCAAGGAACTATCCCTGGAACGGACTGCCTAAATTCATATCCCTTCCAGACAGTGCCTGGTCTGCAGATGAATGCAGCAGTTTCCACCTGGAACAGAGTTGTGAGGCCTACTTGTTCAGAGTGAGTATAGGGTAAAGCTCTTAACTATGGCCGAGGACTCTTCAATTAGCTGTGAAAGCTGAAATCTGTAGCCTTACTTTTTATCACAAGGAGAAAGAAAATTCTACAGTAGGAAAGAATGAAGCCTTCACACAGAGGAAGAGAACATCTACATTTGTGCATTCAAGCTCTTGGTTTAGTTATTCCTGAGGAACGCTCTAGTCCTGTGCATGCAGCTTGCCTACATGAAACAATACCTTCTTCATTTTTATTCAGAGCTGGGTTTCTATAAGTTGCAGAAGAATCCTGACACAAAAACTGCTTTTTCACAGACATGGGTTTAAGTTTTGAGTATATATGTTATATCTTGTAGTTCTCAAAAGTTCTATTTTAGGGTGGGAAACTGTGGTGTGCCTGGGTCATCCAGAGACCACCTCTTTTTTTTTTTTTTTTTTTTTTTGGGTTTTCCCTTTAGGGGGCGTGGCTCCCCCCCCGAGCA
>NW_006204309.1:678233-683387 GCF_000334495.1 Tupaia belangeri chinensis
TGGTGCTGTGTACTCCAGAGGCGCGCTCTTTTTTTTTTTTTTTTTTTTTTGAGGTTTTCACTATAGGGCGCGTGGCTCGCCAGACAGACAGAGAGAGACAGACAGACAGGAAGCGAGAAATCACCCCCCAGGGGTGATGGTCATGCCGCAATCCCTTCTCCTCCATTCTCCTCTCGGGATCTTGGGCACGCACGCACACGCGCCCGGCGTGAGTTTTAAGCCACCGGGTCCAGGACACGAACCGTGGTCGACTACGTGGGAGTCCAGCAACATAGCCATTACACTAACTGCTGGTTCCCGAGACCACCTCTTCATCCCCCCACCCAACCCCTTAGCTCCTGTCCGTGAAGAAATTGTCTTCCATGAGGCCAATCCTTGGTGCCAGAAGGTTGGGGACCTCTGCCTTAACAGGACTGTGAACTTTAGTTTA
This sequence comes from Tupaia belangeri chinensis, assembly GCF_000334495.1. Taxonomy (NCBI): domain Eukaryota; kingdom Metazoa; phylum Chordata; class Mammalia; order Scandentia; family Tupaiidae; genus Tupaia; species Tupaia belangeri. The sequence continues at coordinate 678,664 of NW_006204309.1, forward strand.
CCACTTGTTCTCAGCACCAAAAGAAGCAGTTGAGATACAGTAAGTGCTCAATAAACCATTTGATAAATGAATAAATGAACTTGTCAACATCCTATAGCTAATTAGTAGCTGAGCTGAAAAGGATTCCAGTTCAAGGTTGTTTGACTCCAAATCAAACATTTTCTACTATAATATAATTAGAAATTTACTGGGTAATACTTTTTCAATATGGAAAGTGATCATTTGAAATAGGAAAATACCACAACTAAAACAGTGTGCTGTGAAGGTAAAAGTAAGGAGTGTGGGGTCTTATCAGTAACTAGTTATATGACTATGGGTAAGCCATTGTACATTACTTGATTTTAAGTCCTTATCTGTAAAATGAGAGTATTAGATAAATGAATTTTTATGATTTTTTTTTCTCAGTTCAATTTTTCAGGTTCTATTTCATAAAATTAAGTGAAACAAATTCATTAGGGCATAGCTTTGTACCGAAGTATATTTTTGTATACAAAGGATTTCTTTCTGTGTTTTCTCCTTATGCAGTGAATAAAGAAGGAACTCATAAAAGAAATGACAGAGAATTTTTAACAGCTAGCAATCTAATTGTGCTGCATACTACATTGGTTTTTCTCTCTGAAATCACCCTCTAAAATCTAAGTTATTACAGAGAAATCAGTTTTTGCCTATTTGGCTATCATGCTAAAGGCACAAAGGCAAGTGAGCACTATCACCAATGACAGAGGTCTCTGCGGGCAAGCCAAATGAAAACCCAGCCTGCTCCCAAAGATCACCGGTCTTTTTTGCCCACTCCACTACTCTCCATTTACTCTTAAGACCTTTTACATAAAAGTCAATATTGTCAACTATCATTCACCTAGTTAAGTGTGTCCAATACCTAGTAGTAATTAATTACCAATGGTTGTTTTCATCTCTGGGCTTCTGTTTGGTCTACCAATTGGACATCACGTTCTTACTCTCCTCTATTTTACTTTCACTGATGTTTCATCCCATTACCTTCACCTTCGCTTTTTACCTTACATATGGCTGAAAGCAAAGTTCACTCCTGTAGTCCTGATCATCCCCTTTTGTTCCTCGTGTTTCTAGTGAATATTCTCACTCCTTGTTAATGAAAGCACTGTTGCTTGTTCTGCCTTTAAAATTCTCGTTTTCTTTTTTTTTTTTTTTTGAGAGAGAGAGATTTTTGCTTTAAGGTGCATATGCTCACCGGAGAGAGAGACAGAAAGTGAGAAATCACCCCTCCCTCAGGAGGGATGGTCACACCACAATCCCTTCTCTTCCATTTTCCTCTTGGGATTTTAGGCATACACTCATGCACAAGTGCCCGGTGTGAGTTTTAAGCCACCAGGTACAGGAATCGAACCATGGTCAACTACGTGGTGAGTCCAATGATATAACCACTATACCATCTGCTGATCTCAATTCTGGATTTCTAAAGAAAAAAATTCTATGTTCCAGATTTTTTCTGGAAGGGCGGGAGTGGGGAAGGCTTGAATGTTCATGTTCGTAACAGATAAATATTGAACAACATAATGTGAAAGTCAATACAATTTAAATAGATTTGCTTTGCTTTTCCATTTTTTAGTCTACTATTTAGAATTTTTTCTGTTCTCTTTCTTTGTCATTGAAAGCTATGCTGTACTATAATGCTCTCATTTTATGTCAACAGAAGTTTTTATTTCTCAAAAAAACACAGCAGGCAAGAATATACGTATGCGGTATATGAAATAATATTTTGATTATATTTAATAAAACTTATACCTGAAGAGAAACAAAAATGGAAAAACATTCCAACTGTGAGAACTATTAGAACTCAGATAATTTCCAGAAGAGTTAAATATACAAGGAGATAAAGGCACATGATATTATTACATACAGAGGAAAGTATTTTGGTAAAGTTTGGCCTTTTAATAGCTGTTAGGCCCATTCCATGTCTAATTTTCTGTGATTCTTTGAGTAGAGCTCTTTAATATTGAACTTGTAATGTGTCTTAAAAGATTTTGTTTCAAATAAACTGACAAGGCAAAGTGAGGAGAACATATTTCTGGAGAAGGCACTTAAATGAGAAATTGTACACCAGCGGAGAAAAAGAATGTTATATTAATTTTGCAAGTCATGTGCTTCTTAAATGCCAGTGTGAGCAGTATCTTAATAAGTAAAAATGTACTAAGAATGGCTGACTATCAAATTAATGATTTAATCTGGTTTGAGCAAAGCCTTAAATATAAATTCCAAGACATTTTTAAAATGCTAAAAAATCACTAGTAGTCATTATATTCAATAATTATTTTTATTTTTTATTACTTAGATGCATGTAAACGAATGAGAAAATTAGGATTAACTTAGTTAGAAGATTTCACTTCAAAACTCGCCCTTTATCTTCATCACAAATGTTAACATGGGTCAAGATCAAAGAAAATTGCTCTTTTAGAAAATGTATAATTTAGGGTCCAGCAATTAGCGTAATGGCTATGCCGCTGGAATCCCATGTAGCCGACTATAGTTCGAGTGCCAGACCCAGTGGCTTAAAACTCACGCCGGGCATGTGTGCATGCATGCCCAGGATCCTGAGAGGAGAATGGAGGAGAAGGGATTGTGGCGTGATCATCCCCCCTGGGCGGTGATTTTTCGCTTTCTGTCTGTCATTCTCTGTCTGTCTGGCTAGTGCACGTGCCCTATAGCAAAAACCTCTTTAAAAATGCATAATTTAATGTATAAATGTATACATTATTTATAAAATGTAATAATTTAATGTATAAATGTATAATTTAACTGATAGCAATCCAATTTTCTCCTTCAATTCTCTTGGACTAGCAGATGTAGTAATGGTTCCATCACTATACTCCCACATGGTCGACTGCAGTTTGAGTCCTAGACCCTGTGGCTTAAAACTCAGGCTGGACGTGTATGCATACATGCCCAAAATCCTGAGAGAAGAATGGAGGAGAAGGGATTGAGGTGTGGCCATCACCCCATGGAGGGTGATTTCTCACTTTCTGTTTCTCTGTCTCTCTGTTTCTTTGGCAAGCGCACACATCTTGAAATCTCTCTGAAGAAAAAAAAAAAAAAAAAAACTCCTCTAAGAAAAAAAAAAAAAAAAACTCTCTTGGAAGCATGATGGATATTTATACAAAAATCAGATTAGTATATATTACTCTCGTGAGGTTATTTACAGGAAAATAAGAAGCATTACAAGCTAGTAGATACTATCAGCCTAGTACTTTGTGTCTTTTAGTGATTTCTCTATTGTCCTTCATAAGGTTAGAAATCTTTCCCAAATAGCCCATGTTACATTTATTAATACAACTAAGTCACTTTTGAATTTCTCATTTTTCAGACTGCATCTAATAAAGGTTCTAATTTTTTAGAAGTTTACAATTTGGGGCTGAACCTGCAGCTTAGTGGTAAGGGAGCTGGATCCTACATGGCCTAATCCTGGCCCCAGGGGCTTAAAAACCATGCCCAGGCATGTGTGTGCATGACCCAAATCCCGATGGGATGGACAAATAGATAAAGGATTGTGGTCTGACCACGCTCCGTTGAGGGAGTGCTCTGTCTTTCTCTTGCTCTCGCTCTCTCTCTTTGGCAAGCACACATGCCCTCTGGCAATTAAAAAAAATGTTTACAGTTAGGTATAAAGGAAAATGTCTTTCTATCTGTCTCACAGACTTTAATAGAAGCTGGTTTACCTAGCATTCAGTAAACATGCATTTGTACAGCTTTCTGTTAACTGGAACTCATTAATAAGCCTTTATTCCCATGCATGGGAATAATAAATTATGGTTAATATCAATAGATAATTATTTGGAAATGGATGTGTTTTATATTACCATATCACTTATATATTCACTTTTGATTTTACTCACAAATAGCATTTTTATTGTTATTCTTTCTCAAGTTTCATGGATTCTAGGATTTGGAGAACGAGTCCACCTCTGTTATTTTATGAATATAAATCTTTATCAATCATCTTGCTGCTCCTACTATTTCCTCCTCTTATTTTTTTTTTCTTTTTTTTTTTTTTTTTTTTTTTTTGGAGAGGTTTTTGCTATAGGGCGCGTGCACTTGCCAGAAAGACAGAGAGGGACAGAGAGACAGAAAGCGAGAAATCACCCCCCTGGGGGGATGGCCACACCACAATCCCTTCTCCTCCATTCTCCACTGGAGATCTTGGGCACACATGCACACGCACCCAGTGTGGGTTTAAGGCACGGGGTCCGAGACTCAAACCACAGTAGACTACAGGGGAGTCCAGTGACATAGCCATTATGCCAACTGCTGGTCCGACCTCCTCTTATCTTCTTGATCAAACTTTTCATACCAGAGTATAAACTATGTTTGTTACGAAAATTTTGTATACACACTCATGCATACACGCACACATTTCATCTTTGTCCAGTCTCAGAAAATTTTTATTTTTCCTTTATATTCTGCTTTTATTTCTACATATCAAGATACCATGGGAACCAGCAGTTAGTGTAATGGCTATGTTGCTGGACTCCCATGTAGTCGACTGCGGTTCGTGTCCCAGACCCGGTGGCTTAAAACTCACACCAGGTACATGCGCGTGCGTGCCCAAGATCCTGAGAGGAGAATGGAGGAGAAGGGATTGTGGCGTGACCATCGCCCCTGGGGGGTGATTTCTCGCTTTCTGTCTCTATATCTCTCTCTGTCTGTCTGGCGAGTGCACGCGCCCTACAGTGAAAACCTCTCCAAAAAAAAAA